>NC_037352.1:31382992-31686022 GCF_002263795.3 Bos taurus | reverse complement strand
AACTAGGCAGGAGATCAACCAGGAAACAATGATTTTGCAACACCATAAAGCAACTAGACCTAATTAACTTTTATAGAACATTCTACCCACCAACTGCAGATACACTTCTTTTTGCACATGGAACATGATGCAAAATAGACCATATGCTTGGCCATGAACCAAACCTCAATTAATTGATAAGGGTTAAATTGTATAAAGTATATTCTCTAATCACATTGAAATAGAAATTAATAACCCAAAGAAATTTGAGAACTTTATAAATATATGGACATTAAAAAAAACACTCTCCTAAATAGCCAATGGGTCAAAGAAGAAAACAAGGGAAAATATAGAATACACTGAGATAAATGAAAATAAAGACACAACATACAAAAATTTACTAGATGATGCCAAGTCACTGCTTCAGGTCAGTTCAGTCGCTCAGACGTGTCCCACTCTTTGCGACCCCATGAATCGCAGCACGCCAGGCCTCCCTGTCCATCACCAACTCCCAGAGTTCACTCAAACTCACGTCCATTGAGTCGGTGATGCCATCCAGCCATCTCATCCTCTGTCGTCCCCTTCTCCTCCTGTCTCCAATCCTTCCCAGCATCAGATGAGGTGGCCAAAGTACTGGAGTTTCAGCTTTAGCATCATTCCTTCCAAAGAAATCCCAGGGCTGATCTCCTTTAGAATGGACTGGTTGGATCTCCTTGCAGTCCAAGGGACTCTCAAGAGTCTTCTCCAACACCACAGTTCAAAAGCGTCAATTCTTCGGCACTCAGCTTTCTTCACAGTCCAACTCTCACATCCATACATGACCACTGGAAAAACCATAACCTTGACTAGACGGACCTTTGTTGGCAAAGTAATGTCTTTGCTTTTGAATATGCTACCTAAGTTAGTCATAACTTTCCTTCCAAGGAGTAAGCATCTTTTAATTTCATGGCTGCAATCACCATCTACAGTGATTTTGGAACTGAAAAAAAATAAAGTTTGACACTGTTTCCACTCTTTCCCCATCTATTTCCCATGAAGTGATGGGACCAGATGCCATGATCTTCGTTTTCAGAATGTTGAGCTTTAAGCCAACTTTTTCACTCTCCTCTTTCACTTTCATCAAGAGGCTTTTGAGTTCCTCTTCACTTTGTGCCATAAGGGTGGTATCATCTGCATATCTGAATCATGGCTTAGTTAGTGATAAATGTGTCACTATAAATGTGGATATTACAAAAAAATTAAAATATCAAATCAATAACCTGATATAACATATGACACTAGACAAGAGTAAACAAAACACAAAACAAGCAGAAGGAAGGAAATAATCATTTAGTTTTCCCACAGGTGACTATGTAAACCATTCTAGTAATCTTTTGGAAAGATGCTGGAGCTAACTGGAGAGTCCAACACTGAGCAGAATAATTCAGTTCAGTTCAGCCGCTCAGTCCTATCCAACTATTTGCGACCCCATAGACTGCAGCATGACAGGCCTCCCTGTCCATCACCAACCCCCAGAGTTTACTCAAACTCATGTCCATTGAGTTGGTGATGCCGTCCAACCACCTCATCCTCTGTCGTCGCCTTCTCCTCCTGCCCTCAATCTTTCCCAGCATCAGGGTCTTTTCAAATGAGTCAGTTCTTCCCATCAGGTGGCCAAAGTATTGGAGTTTCAGCTTTAGCATCAGTCCTTCCAATGAATATTTGGGACTGATTTCCTTTAGGATGGACTGGTTGGATCTTCTTGAAGTCCAAAGGACTCTCAAGAGTCTTCTCCAACACTACAGTTCAAAAGCATCAATTCCTCAGTGCTCAGCTTTTTTATAGTCCAACTCTCATATCCATACATGACTACTGGAAAAACTGTAGCTTTGACTAGACGGACCTTTGTTGGCAAAGTAATGTCTCTGCTTTTTAATATGTTGTCTAAGTTGGACATAACATTTTTTCCAAGGAGTAGTATCTTTTAATTTCATGGCTGCAGTCACCATCTGCAGTGATTTTGGAGCCCCCCAAAATAAAGTCTGTTTCCAATTTCCCCACCTATTTGCCATGAAGTGATGGGACAAGATGCCATGATCTTAGTTTTCTGAATGTTGAGCTTTAAGCCAACTGTTTCAATCCCCTGTGTCACTTTCATCAAGAGGCTCTTTAGTTCTTCTTCACTTTCTGCCAAAAGGGTGGTGTCATCTGCATATCTGAGGTTATTGATCTTTATCCTGGCAATCTTGATTCCAACTTATGCTTCATCCAGTCCAGTATTTCTTATGGTGTACTCTGCATATAAGTTAAATAAGCAGGGTGACAATATACAGCCTTGACATACTCCTTTCCCTATTTGGAACCAGTCTGTTGTTCCATGTAACAGTTCTGTTGCTTCTTGACCTACATACAGATTTCTCAGGAAGCAGGTCAGGTGGTCTGGTGTTCCCATCTCTTTAAGAATTTTCCACAGTTTGTTGTGATCCACACAGTCAAAAGCTTTGGCATAGTCAATGCAGCAGAAACAGATGTTTTTCTGGAACTCTCTTGCTTTTTCAATGATATGACAGATGTTGGCAATTTGATCTCTGGTTCCTCTTTTCTAAATCCAGCTTGAACATCTGGAATTTCACAGTTCACATACAGTAGGAGCCTGGATTGGATAATTTTGAGCATTAATTTACTAGCATGTGAGATGAGTACAATTGTGCAGTAGTTTGAGCATTCTTTGGCTTTGCCTTTCTTTGGGACTGGAATGAAAACTGACCTTTTCCAGTCTTGTGGGCACTGCTGAGTTTTCCAAATTTGTTGGCATATTGAGTGCAGCAGTTTCACAGCATCATCTTTTAGGATTTTAAATAGTTCAACTGGAATTCCATCACCCCCACTAGCTTTGTTTGTAGTGATGCTTCCTAAGGCCCACTTGACTTTGCATTCCAAGATGTCTGGCTCTAGGTGAGTGATTATACCATCGTGATTATCTGGGTCATGAAGATCTTTTCTGAATAGTTCTTCTGTGTATTCTTGCCACCTCTTCTTAATATCTTCTGTTTCTGTTAGGTCCATACCATTTCTGTCCTTTATTGTGCCCATCTTTGTATGAAATATTCCCTCCATATCTCTAATTTTCTTGAAGAGATCTCTAATCATTCCCATTCTATTGTTTTCCTCTATTTCTTTGCATTTATCACTCAGGAAGCTTTTTTATCTCTCCTTGCTATTCTTCGGAACTCTGCATTCAAACGGATATATCTTTCCTTTTCTCCTTTGCTTTTTGCTTCTCTTCTTTTCACAGCTATTTGGAAGGCCTCCTCAGGCAACCATTTTGCCTTTTTGCATTTCTTTTTCCTGGGGATGGTCTTGATCCCTGTCTCCTGTACAATGACATGAACCTCCGTCCATAGTTCTTCAGGCACTCTGTCTATAAGATCTAATCCCTTGAATCTATTTCTCACCTCCACTGTATAGTTGTAAGAGATTTTATTTAGGTGATACCTGAATGGTCTAGTGGTTTTTCCCACTTTCTTCAATTTAAGTCTGAATTTGGCAATAAAGAGTTCGTGATCTGAGCCATAGTCAACTCCCAGTCTTGTTTTTGCTGAGTGCATAGAGTTTCTCCATCTTTGGCTGCAAAGAATATAATTAATCTGATTTCGGTATTGACAATCTGGTGATGTCCATATGTAGAGTCTTCTCTTGTGTTGTTGGAAGAGTGTTTGGTATGACCAGTGTGTTCTCTTGGCAAAACTCTATTAGCATTTACCCTGCTTCATTCCGTATTCCAAGGCCAAATTTGCCTGTTACTCCAGGTGTTTCTTGACTTCCTACTTTTGCATTCCAGTCCCCTATAATGAAAAGGACATCTTTTTGGGGTGTTAGTTCTAGGTCTTGTATATCTTCATAGAACTGTAGAATAGGACTTTATATGAGTAAAGTGAAGAAAGTGAAATTCGCTCAGTCATGTCCAACTCTTTGCTACCCCATGGACTGTAGCCCTCCAGGCTCCTCTGTCCTTGGGATTCTCCAGCCAAGGATACTGGAGTGGGTTTCCATGCCCTCCTCCAGGGAATCTTCCTGACCCAGGGATTGAATCCAAGTCTCCCACATTGCAGGTGGATTCTTTACCGACTGAGCCACCAGGGGAGCCCTGTAGGAGTAAAAGTTTCTAGTAAATGGTGACAAAGACAAAACTGAAGTTCCTCAATATGTCTCTTGTGCCCAGAAGATAATCTAGCATATAATTTATGCTTAAGAACAAATGCATTAAACTCCACTCCAGTGTTGTGGTTTAGTAAACTTGTTTTGCTTTATGGAGGAAAATGTTAAATTTGATTTTTTTTAAACATATTTCTCTATGATTAAACATGATTTCTCAATGTTGTTTTTACTTGTATTTTGCTTTTGATATGGCCAGATATTCAGCTTGTTTTTCATAGTTCCTAATGTTTTCAGAAAAATAAAAATAGTTCCTTACAAAAAAAAAAATAACAAGTACATTATTTAATTAATCTTTTAGGTAGGAAAAAATTGCAGGAGTAGTTACTGAAATATGTGAAAATTTTGCCTCAAAACAAAGGTTGGAGGAATAAACTCTCATCATAAAGTCACTAGCAGAGAAGGGCTACCATCTGTATTGAGGGGCAATGTGTCTATAGTCCAATGGGATAGTGTGGTTCTCCAGCAGTGAAAGTACCATGAACTACCATTGATTGATTTGGCCTTATTTTGAGTCTTTGATCCTTTCTAGTGTGCCCCACACTCCCTCCAGAAGACCCCTCCTAGTATTCAAAAGTCTGGGGCTTCCCAGGTGACCCTAATGGTAAAGAACCTGTCTGCCAATGCAGGAGACCTAAGAGACATGGATTCAATCCCTGGGTTGGGTAAATCCCCTAGAGGAGAGCATGGCAACCCACTTCTGCATTCTTGCCAGGAGAAATCCATGGACAGAAGAGCCTGGTGGGCTATAGTCAACAGGATGGCAAAGAGTCAGATACGACTGAAGCAACTTAGCACTCACACATTCAAAAGTCTAGTTCAAAGACAGAAAGCTGGAGATTTAATGCAGTGTGTGGCTTGTGATTAGAATAATCCCCCATTGATAATTCATATATTCAGCATGAGGTGCACCAAAGGCCATCTACATTCTATATGCCAAATATTTCCTTCCTAGGGAAAATAAACTTTGTAATCCTAAACTGATCACACTTCCAGCTATCTCCTATTACATTAGTGACTCAGCCTTGAGCTCCCACAACAAACTTAATTCTCATTACACTCAGTAAAAAAAAAAAAAAAATCCAGCCCGTGCTTATCTACAAGGAAGAAGGTAAGTTGCACAAAATCAAACAGCAATATATTGCTGCTGTTCTAAAAAAGAATTGCTACTCTAGAGAATTCTCCCTTCCTAAATGACTATAAAGGCCCCACGCTCCAGAAAAGTCAGAAGAAAAATTACCTCCCAGCTTGCGCATTTATTTTTATGGCCATGGTTGATTGTTCCCTCCCACCTCTGCCTCCAACATACCCCAGTGCCTGTCAATTCCCAGACCTAATCCTACACCAGTTTCCAAAGTCCCATCTGGGCCAGTTTCCTGAAATGACATGATATGCTCGGCTTTTGTCAGGCAGCCACGTCAAGAATTATAAAGTGAATGAGTCTATCTGTCTTTATAAGTGCGTTGTGAACTTTATAGTTTAATATTAAACTTGCATCATAAAAAATGGCTCATAAATGGCTAATAAAAGCCTAGTTTACAGCTTATAAAGTGTATCAGTACTTTACACGGGTTGGCTTAGGAAGATTTATGTGCCAGCTCTTTGTCTCTTGGTTAAAGATTATTTCCATACCCCTCCCCCCAAAATAACATTAAAAATAACTGTTGAAAAATGGCCCTTTGGTTGAACTCTGTGTGGTACCAAATTTGAGGCATTCAAAAAACTCAAACCTGGTGGGCTGGTGCTAATTAATGTCACAGGAAATGCCTGGGGTTCCTGAGAAGCCCAGGGTGGGTGATAGCTTGGGGTCTCCTTGAGAGACACAGCAAGTTCAGACAAACTGGCAGGAACCCTGACCTGAAGTCAAGTCTACACGACCCTTAGTAGGAAATTGGGCACTATTCCCAGTTCTGAGGGCACAGAGAGCTTTATGAAAACAGCAGAAAGGCCAATACCCTAAGCTGTCAACCAGAGAGACAGTGAGCTCCCGTCAAGAGCACTTGGAAACTCTTTTAATGACTTCCTTAAGATGGCCCGCTCCCTCCTCCTGCCTGCCTTCCTGTCTGCTCTGCTAAATGCGCTCGTGATATATGTGACTGCAATCCAGTCACCCCCTCCGCCCTATTTCACTTTTTATTACCCAGTGTGCTGCTTTATCCAGGTTTATATACTTCATTATGTTCTCTGCTGTCACTTCTCTTATTTCATCTTTGATTTTTACTCGAACTCAGCGGCTGGCAGCTGTGTTGCCACCGCTGTCTCCCCACCTACCTCCTAGGGTCCCTCTGTGGTGCCCAAGACCAAGGTCTTCTATTCTATATTGACTTCTTACTCAAGACATTGGCAAGGAGGCAGCAGTTTGTGACTCAGCCCCTCGGATGTGAGGGTAGGAACCCGGCTTCCTGCCTTGGTTTTATCACCATGTAGCTGGGATGCTTTTGAGCAAGGGTCCAGGAGATCTGGGTTCGATTCCTGGGTCAGGAAGATCCCCTGGAGAAGGGAATGACAACCCACTCCAGCCTTCTTGCCTGGAGAATTCCATGGGCAGAGGAGCCTGGTGGGCTTCCAGGTCGCAAAAGAGTCATGATGACGGAGACACCATCACTTTCACTTTTACCCCAACCTCTGGGATCTAATGCTGAATGATTTGAGGTAGAGCTGACGCAATAATAGTAGAAATAAAGTGCCCAATGAATGTAATGCTCTTGAGTCATCCCGAAACCATCCCCCACTGACCCCTGGTCCATGGAAAAAAATTGTCTTTCACGAAACCAGTCCTTGGTGCCAAGAAGGTTGGGGTCAGCTGCTTTGGAGCGTTTAGTCAACTTTTGAGAAGATCAAATATAAAAGAGCATTGATAGAACTAAATGATCTCCAAGGTACCCAAACCATTCTCAGAGGCTGCCTGATCTACCAAGTTTGGACAAGAGCTTTCTGCTTCCCACCCAAGACTGTTAATCAAGACAAAATGAGATTGTGACAAAAATCCAAGATCTTTGGATATTCTAGCACTCTTTCCAAACCTACAAGGTTCTATTAGTTAAAAGGTGATTTCATCACCTTCATTGTCAGTATACAGTTGTATTTTTCCTATCTCAAGATCAAGTAATAAAGAATTATGCCCCTCAATGGATACATGTGTATGGATGGCTGAGTCCCTTCGCTGTTCACCTGAAATATTCAGCATTGTTAATCGGCTATGCCCCAATACAAAATAAAAAGTTTAAAAAAAAAACAAAAAGAATTATGCCCCTCCTTAATTTTTTAGGGGAGCCCTTCTGTGTTTTCTCAAGACAGGTATTCAATCACCCTTGCATTTACAGAACTAGATACCAGAGGGAAGAGGTCAAAGAAATAAAAAGCCAAGAGTCTGCCTTTCCTCACCAACTTATTACATCAAAAATGGCATGCCTGAGGGGAGGAGAATGGCCTCAGGCCTTCTTGAAGGAGAAAAGACTGCAGCCACATCTCAAGGCAGCAGTGGCTCTTCATAATCCTTAAAATGACATTAAATGGGTTTTAATTTCAAAGATTTGGAAAGTGAGGTGCTTCTCTTTAATGAATTGCTTCATGTATGCCAAATATTGGTGACTAGAGCTGCTTGGACACACTAGGGAACAGAATGGACTCAAGTCCCTCCACATCTTCATTTCAGAATGTTGAAAAGAAGCCAAATCTTTAATCATCAATTAGAGCAAGTACAAATTAGGGTGCTCCATGAGCTGCCTTCTTTGTTTTGGTTTATTTGAGGAACTTCTCCAAAAAAAAAAGTTCAAATAGAAGTTTCATGGCTCTGTCCCCCTCCTCAGACAAGGATCAAAGACAGAGGATCCTGGTCCAAGGTCAATTATTTCCCTATGATTCATTTACCCGAATCTGAGAAGAGACGGGGCTTTTATGTGATGATCATAAAGCTGGAAAGATGGTGTGAGATCTTCCTCTGTCACCATGTAGCTGGGATACTTTTGAGTAGGGGGGCAGGAGATCCAGGTTCGATTCCTGGGTTGGGAAGATCCCCTGGAAAAGGGAATGGCAACCCACTCCAGTGTTCTTGCCTGGAGAATTCCATGGAGAGAGGAGCCTGGTGGCCTACAGTCCATGGGATCACGACTGAGCGACTAATACTTTCACTTTTCAGATGTATTGACAATGGTGAGATATTTCTGACCGGGCCTGGTTTGGCCCTTATCAAAAGCTCTATAGTGAATGTTGATGTTAACATGGATTTTGTTTCCATTTCTCAGCATCAAAGGGAGACCTTTTATGACCCCATGGACTTCAGCACACCAGGCTTCCCTGTCCTTCACCATCTCCTGGAGTTTGCCCAAACTCATGTCCATTGAGTCAGTGATGCCACCCAAACACCTCATCCTCTGCCACCCCTTTCTCCTCCCACCCTCAGTCTTTCCCAGCATCAGGGTCTTCTCCAGTGAGTCAACTATTTTGCATCGGTGTCCAAAGTATTGGAGCTGCGACTTCAGTATCAGTCCTTCCAATGAATATTCAGGGCTGGTTTCCTTTAGGATTGACTGGTTTGATCTCACAGTCCAAGGGACTCTCAAGAGTCCTCTCCAGCACAATTCGAAAGCATCAGTCTTTGACACTCAGCTTTCTTGATGGTCCTACTCTCATATCCATACATGACTACTGGAAAAACCACAGCTTTAACTCTATGGATCTTTGTCAGCAAAGTGATGTCTAAACTCTAATCCTGGAGCAGCACTTAGGGTTTCCCCAAACCCACCATATCTGTTCACAATTCCACAGCTTTGCATACTCCTTCTCCTCTCTCTGAAACATTAATCCCTGATCTATTTGGAAAACTTCTGTTCTTCTATAAAGGCTCTGTTCAAACACAGAGGCCAGCCCCAAAGCTCCAACTACGCTGAAATCCAGATTTACTTGCGTTGAAGACACAATTGTCTCAGCATCCAGTGAACACTCTCAAACCCAGTTGTTACTGTCATTGTTGAGTTGCTAAGTCATGTTCGACTCTTTGTGATCCCGTGGACTGTAGCTCACCAGTCTCCTCCGTCCACGGGATTTCCCAGGCAAGAATACTGGAGCTGGTTGCCATTTCTTTCTCCAGGGGATCCTCCCAAAGGGACCAAACCCATGTCTCCTGCTTAACAGATGGATTCTTTACTACTGAGCCACCTGGGAGTCCCTCAAACTCAGAGGGGATTGCAAAAATCTAAGGGACAAACAGATGCTTCTCCATCAAAGAGTTAACCATCGTCTAGTTGAGGAGTAAGATTCATTCCATAGAACAATATGAGAGAATGTACAATCAAGCCCCAATTTGGGCAGAATAGATTATAAATGCCCAAGGAAGGGAGAGAAGGGGAAAATGCAACCCAGCTGATTCTGCAAAAACTCCAACCATGGCTCCTATGTATACAACAGCTGAAAATGGTGTGTTGCCACCCATTCTACTTCCACCAGCAGATTATTGAAATTTTCTCCCCACCCAGTGTAAGGGATTGGAAAAGAAAAAAGGCAGAAGGAAGAAGAAAGCACAGGACTATAAACATTCTTACCTAGGAAGGGAAACAGAGTAGAAATGCAAATGAGGTTGTCAAAATTTGCTTCACTTCTTTCCCCCAAGCAATTCTACTTCTGGGTGTTTATCCTAGAGAAATATTCTGAATGCACAAAGAGTCAGTGTTGTTAGTAATGGAGAAAAATTGCAAACGAGTCCATCAGTAAAAGACTGGTTGAACACATTTTGTTATAGCTGTACTGTGGAATCCGATTGCAGCCATTAAAAAAGAATGGTGTGTTTCTTTATGTACTGTCATGGAAAGACCATCAAAATCCATTATTAAACAGAAAAAAAGATAGCAAGTTGGAGAAACACTGCTATAGTGTGATGGAGTTTGTGTAAAACACAGAGGCAGAAAATACTCCATCTCTGTGCAATCCATTCATTCAGTCAGTCAGCCAGTCAACAGTTATCTGTCAGCTCCTATTATGTGCCAGGCAATGTCCTGAGTGCTGGAGAATCCACAGTAAAAAAAATAGCAAAAATCCTTACCCTCCCAGAGTTTCCATCATAGGAGGAAGACACAGACGTGAAGCAAATAAGTAAGATGATGGGAAGAAGCCTGAAGAAAAATAAAAGCCTGAAGAAAAATAAGACCATGGGATGGTAAGGGCAGAGGGGAAGGAGTGCCTGGGGCAGGGACATTGCTATTTGAATAGAGTGACAGAGAGAGCAGAGAGACCTGAAGGAGGTGAGGGTGTTGTGACCATCTAGGGGGAGAGTATTCCAGGCAAAAGGAAGAGCCATTGCCAAGGGCAATGTGGTGCTGGTGAAGACTCTTGAGAGCCCCTTGGAGTGCAAGGAGATCAAACCAGTCAATCCTAAAGGAGATCAACCCTGAATATTCATTGGAAGGATTGATGCTGAAGCTTCAATACTTTGGCCACCTGATGTGAAGAGCCAACTCAATGGAAAACACCCTGATGCTGGGAAAGATTGAGGGTAGGAAGAGAAGGGGGTAACAGAGGATGAGATGGTTGGATTGAATCATTGACTCAACGGACATGAGTTTGAGCAAACTCCAGGAGATGGCGGAGGACAGGGAAGACTGGTGTGCTGCAGTCCATGGGGTCACAAAGAGGCAGACACAACTGAGTGACTGAACAATAGCGACAATTACCAAGGGCAAAGTGACTGGGATGGGGCAGAGTCAGGGAAGAGGGGAGTGGAAGGGATGGGACAGAGAGGTGGAGGGGTACTTCCTACAGAGCTTCAGAGGCCATTCTTTTTTTTTTTCTTAAAATATTTACTTATTTGGCTGCACTAGGTCTTAGCAGTAGCATGCGACCTCTCAGCTGTGGCCTGTGGGATCTAGTTCCCTGACCAGGGATTGAACCCAGGGCCCCTGCGTTGGGAATTCGGACTCTTAACTGCTGAACCACCATGGAAGTCCCCAGAGGCCATTCTGATGACGTCAACTTTCATCCTGAATGAATCAACAAGCCACTGAACCACGGGGCAAAGCATGATCTGAGTTCACCTTCAACCAGGCCACTCCAGCTACTGTGTTGAGAACAGATCACTGGAGAGCAGGAATGGAGATTTATGGAAGACTGGTTAGGATCCTAAAACATGACCCTGTAAGAAACACTGGTGACTTGGGCTGGAATGACAGCAGGGGAACCGGGAAGAACTGGTTGAATCCTGGCTGCATTTTGAAGGTGAAGCCAATAGGATTTCACAATGGCGTGAACATGGAGTACAGAAAAAGAGGCTTTCTTTTTTGCAAAGTACATGAAGGAATGAAGAGGCCATTAACTGAGGTGGGGAAAACTATGGGAGGAACCAGTGTAGGGAGGCCTGTCTGCAGTTCAAGGATGGGTCTCATGGTGTAAAGGACTGATGGAACCTTATTGAGGCCATGATGTGGGGTCTTTGAGCAGGATAATAGCAATGTATCTCTAGAGAAAGGACACCCCCATCCCCTGCCCGGGCTGAGGAGGAAGAGAGAAGTCTGCAGGGTCTGGACTGGGAACCAGGTCCCCGATTTCAGCAGTCCTGTGGGGGATGCAGCAGAAACTTGGGGAGACGGTGGGATGGGCTGGTCCTTACTCTCAGCTTCTGTCATCCCTGCAGACTTTCCAGCCCTGTGTGGAGTGGAGGGGGGGGGGCAGCAGAAAGGGCCATAATTTAGGGAAACGACAAGGGCAGGGACAAGGGACATCTGAGAAGTAACAATGACCAAAACCCCATGGGCACTTGCCAAGCCTTAGAACTACATAAAACCTACCAGGTAGTCCAAAGTGATGGCAATTAAATTTTCTGCCAGCTTGACAGAGCAAAGGCTTGGAGACAGATATTGCCCTGAGTGATAGAAAGTGAGAAACACAGTATCTCTTCAACATCTGAATTTGTGTGGTGAGATTTATGTCCTCCAGACAGACTAATGCATATCAAATGGTCTAGGAGAGCACAAACTCAGCAGTTGTACTCTCTGAGTTCTGTGTTGTTGATATTATATATATATATATGCACACAAGATAGATAGATATGTCATAGATAGATCTATATATCCATGGCGAGATTCCCCGGTGGCTCAGCAGTAAAGAATCCAGCTGTAGTGTAGGAGCCCCAGGAACATGGGTTCAATCCCTGGGTCAGGACGATCCCCTGGAGGAGGGCATGGCAACCCACTCCTGTATTCTTGGCTGGAGTATCCCATGGGCAGAGGAGCCTGGTGGGCTACAGTCGGTAGGGTCTCAAAGAGTCGGACATAACTAAAGCCACTTGGCACACACATGCATATATTTGTGGCGTGCTTGTGTAATTAGTATTATTTTTTTATCCTCACTTCATTTCAATGCCCAGCTATTGAGAAATCCTGGTTAAAAAAAAACAAAAAAAACCCTTTTTGTTCACCAGCCGTCCTTTAGCCACCACATTTTGCTCTACAAATGGATTTTTTATCCCATGCAATAATAAAAGGTTTCTCAAGGAAGGGAATATAAATTCATTTTTCTTATAAATGAAACTATATATTTTAAATATGCCAGGTAAAATAACTGCATGAAGAAATTTCACTAAAGCCACTCGTCAAGTGAACATCATTCTGTGCACACACACACCCTCCTCCAACAAATCTGATTTGAAAGATCCATCTGCTTGGCATAGCTGATTGCATTTAAGTACACCACGCTTTCAGACATAAAGATCTATCTCCACAATAGCTCTCTTGTAACATCATCTTGTTCTGAGACTAAGACTCTTGAGCAGGAGGGAAAGATGTATAGTTTGACTGCAGAGAGTGGCTGCAGGAATGAGATCAATGGCAGACCAGTTACTTTAAGGGAGGAGGAACTTTCCTCCCTATCAAGGAAAGGTAGAAATCTGTCATCTCCTTGAGCCATTTAAGGGCTTTCCTGGTAGCTCAGATGATAAAGAAGCTGCCTGCAATGCAGAAGACCTGAGTTCAATCCCTGGGTCAGGAAGATCCCCTGGAGAAGGAAATGGCTACCCACTCCAGTATTCTTACCTGGAGAATTCCATGGACAGAGGAGCCTGGTGGGCCACAGTCCATGGGGTCACAAAGAGTCAGACAGGATTGAGCGACTAACACCTTCACTTTCACTTTTGAGCCATTTAAAGAGGGAGTGATCAGTAAATTTAGTCTTCCTAGATGATTACTCAATAGTCCTCAACATGCCCTAGGGGCTCAGGGAGTCCTCCCAGGCACACAGACCCATGTGCAACAGAAATTTGGAGAATGAAAGGCTGCAGTGTGCAAGATTCCTAGAGTCCTCATCGGCATCCTGAATCTGACTCCTGGTCAAGCACCTTGGCTCCTGTGACAAACCTTAGATCTGTAACCTGTCCAGGTCCAAGAAACCATGCAGGCCCTGATTGGGCAAGCTTCTTTGTGTCTGAGTTGACCATAATCAAGCTTTCCTAATGGGATTCTCTGGAGCGGGTAGCCATGCCCTCCTCCAGGGGATCTTCCCAACCCAGGGATCGAACCCAGGTCTCCTGCACTGCAGCCAGATTCTTTACCATCTGAGCCACCAGCAAAGCCCTAAAATCTTCCTAAGTGAAACCTTCCAGTTGCTCCAAAGAACATGGGGCCAGGTGTTGTAAACACTTGGCTGTTCTCATGGATATAGAATCCGCCCTCTTCTCTGTTTTCTACAAGCCTCTTCTGAGAGGAACACTGATCCCCTGAAGAATCAGATGTCTTCTGACTCCAAAGAAAAAAGTCCCTTATAAAAGAACAATCATGGACTTCCCTGGTGGTCCAGTGATTAAGACTCTACGCTTCTAACGCAGGGGGCACAGTTTTCTATCCCTAGTCAGGGAACTAAGATTCCACATGCCAGAGCATAGCCAAAAATTAAAAACTGTTAAAAACAACAAGGCCAGTATTCCCTGCAATGGCTACCGAGGCACACCCTCCACTGTGTATTCCAAAGCACCCTTCCTCTCCAGGTCCACCTCACCAACAAATCCTGTCCCCAGGCATAGGCTATTCAAGTAGGGAGAGATCAATAAACCCAGCTTCACCACATCTTCACATCACACCTACTCTCAGGATGGGCTACATAATTTTTGGGATCCAGTGCAAAATGAAAATATGGGGTCTCTTATTCAAAAAATGGGCTTTTCGGGTGGTGCTAGTGGTAAAGAATTCGCCTGCCAATGTAGGAGACATATAAGAGATGCGGGTTTGATCCCTGGGTTGGGAAGGTCTCCTGGAGGAGGGCAATTCAACCAATTCCAGTATTCTTGCCTGGAGAATCCTACAGAGGAGCCTGGCAAGCTACAGTCCATAGGGTCTTAAGGAATATAACTGAAGCAAGTTAGCTCGCACGCACACACATTCAAAAATTATTGAGAATCTAATACGAATTAAAAGTCGTTAAGAATTTCAAGACAGGCCTGGTGGTCTAGTGGCTAAGACTCCACACTCCTAAGGCAGGGGACCAGTGTTCGATCCCTGGTCAGGGAACCAGATCCCATGTGCTGTGACTAAGAGTTCGCATGCCGCAAATAAAAGATCCCACATGCCGTAACTGAAATTCAGCACAGCCAAATAAACAAATATGCAGTACTGAGTTGTACTCTCAGAAAAGAAAAAGAATTTCAGGACAGCATCATTAGAGCATTAAACCAAGTGGAAGCCCTTTCTGGACCCCGTGAGACTACATGCACTATATGCCCGTGAGGCCAGCCCTGTCGGCCCTGTCTACCCAAGGCCCAAGGCCCAGCCCCGTTCAGTAATGGAGTAGCAATGCTTCCCTCCATCTCCCCACAGTAATGGTCCTGGGTCAGACCAGAGGAGAACCATCCAGTCCTGCCCAGGATGCAAGGGATGACGAGCTAGACCAACTAAATTGTCCTGGAGTCAGGCCGTGTATAGGGAGGGAGAAAGACATATTGCCAGAAGGGGGAACTTCCCAGGTCATAAAAGGAAAAAAACAAAAAAACAAATCACTCGGGGAATGATTTGGGGATGTTAAGGAGGTAGGAGGGGGAGGGGAACTTTTGAATATCTGGAGTAAGCATTGGCCTTACTGAAACTTCCCAACAAGTGGAGAGAGCATCGTGTTAGACAATTGAGAAAACTGAGGCTTCAAACAATAAGAAATTTGCTTCAAGTTATGCAAGTAGAAAAGACCCTGACACTGGGACAGATTGAGGGCTGGAAGCAAAGGGGGCAACAGAGGATGAGATGGTTGGATGACATCACTGACTCAATGGACATGAGTTTGAACAAACTCTGGGAGACAATGAAGGACAGGGAAGCCTGGTGTGCTGCAGTCCATGGAGTCGCAAAGAGTTGGCCACAACTTCGTGTTTGAAAAATACCAAATGCAGATAGCAACTCGTGAACAGGTGTTACTGTGTCTTTGTCTTCAGGAAACCACTTTGAGACAATTTTTGGATATCCTCACTAACAACCTTAAATCCTCAAATTTGAATTTCTACAGGAACAAACAAAAAGACGAACTACTCAATACATTTAAATGCCATTATGGACCAGACACAGAGCTGAGGGCTTCTGCGTGTGTTTTACCTTTAAACCTCCCCCAAACACTAATATGTGAGCCCTGCTGTTTCTTTATTTGACAGGGACTACAGTTTAAGAAAACAGGCTTCCCGGGTGGCTCTATGGTAAAGAATCTGCCTGCCTATGCAGGAGACACAGGAGACATGGGTTCAATCCCTGGGTCAGGAAGATCCCCTGGAGAAGGAAATGGCAACCCGCTTCAGTATTTCTTGGCCTGAAAAATTCCATGAACAGAGAAGTCTGGCAGGCTGTGGCCTGTGGGGTCGCAAAGAACTGAACATGAGTGAGCAACTGAGCATGCACACACAAAGGGTAAGAACCTCACCCACTGCTCCCCTGTCTAGAAAGCGCCAGCCACATTTCGAATCCAGAAACAGCTATCTCCAAGACCATGAACCACTGTTTCCTTCTGGTTTCTTAAAAGGTGAGACAAACGTTTCTAGAACCAGGTCAGAAGGAGAGAGGGTGCATGTCGATACAGATGACCTTTCTTTAAGACCTTGCCTCTAAAGAGTATAAAGAATGACTCTTCCTACATTCACAGGCAGTTACAAAATGTGATGTTGCCAACATGCAGGACTTCTAAAGACTGTTTCCACTGAGAGTTTGGGTCTATATTAGAAACAAACACCACTGGCATGTAAACATGGTAAAAGAATAAAACTTTGTTAAAAGAGGTGGCAATCAAGAAATCTAAAACAGGCGGGAAAACTGGCCATAGGTCCAGGAAGCATCATCAACCAGCTGGTGTCACAGGGTCTCTGGGGTTTGTTCCTTTTGTTGGGTAAAATGAGCTTAATTGGAAGAAGTAATTTCTAAAGGCCTCATTAAGTGCTATGGTTTTCAGAACTCCTATTATCTATTAAACTTGCAATACTGCTTATTCCTTTCTTTGTTCATTTGCTTGTTCATTTGTTTGGTTGGTTGGATTCAAAGGCTTCTGGGCTTACCTTCCTGGGAAAATTTCTGTGATCAACTGCTTCTAGTGAATGAAAACATCCACCATGGACTTCCCTGGTAGTCCGGTGGTTAAGAATCTGCCTTGAATGCAGGGGACATGGGTTCAATCCCTGGCCTGGGAAGATCCCACATGCCTCGGAGCAACCAAGCCTGTGTGCCACAACTATCAAGCCCACACACTGCAGCTGTGGGAGCCCACAGACCTAGAGCCTGTGCTCCACAGCAGTGAGAAGCCAAGAACCGCAATGAGGAGTGGCCCCCACTCGCTGCAACTAGAGAAAGCCCAGGCACAGCAACAGAGACCCACCACAGTCAAATAAATACATACATATTTTTTAATGTTTACTTTTTTAATTTAATATAAATTTATTTATTTTAATCGGAGGCTAATAACTTTACAATATTGGTTTTGCCATATATTGACATGAATACACCCCGGGTGTACACGTGTTCCCCATCCTGAACCCCCTTCCCACCTCCCTCCCCATCCCATCCCTCAGGGTCATCCCAGTGCACCAGCCCCGAGCACCCTGTATCATGCATCAAACCTGGACTGGCGATTTGTTTCACATATGATAATATACATGTTTCAATGCCATTCTCCCAAATCATCCTGCCCTCACCCTCTCCCACAGAGTCCAAAAGACTGTTCTGTACATCTGTGTCTCTTTTGCTGTCTCGTATACAGTGTTATCATTACCATCTTTATAAATTCCATAAATATGTGTTAGTATACTGTATCAGTGTTTTTCTTTCTGGCTTACTTCACTCTGTATAATAGGCTCTAGTTTCATCCACCTCATTAGAACTGATTCAAATGTATTCTTTTTAATGGCTGAGTAATACTCCATTGTGTATATGTACCACAGCTTTCTCATCCATTCGTCTGCTGATGGACATCTAGGTTGCTTCCATGTCCTGGCTATTATAAACAGTGCTGCGATGAACATTGGGATACATGTGTCTCTATCAATTCTGGTTCCTTGATGTGTATGCCCAGCAGTGGGATTGCTAGGTCATATGGCAGTTCTATTTCCAGTTTTTTAAGGAATCTCCACACTGTTCTCCATAGTGGCTGTACTAGTTTGCATTCCCACCAACAGTGTAAGAGGGTTCCTTTTTCTCCACACCCTCCTCAGCATTTATTGCTTGTAGACTTTTGGATCACAGCCATTCTGACTGGCGTGAAATGGTACTTCAATACATCTTTAAAGAAACAAACAAAAAAGACTTCCACCAGATAAAACACTGGACTGCTTTCTAGATGGCAAACCCTAAGGGCCTGAAAACTCCTTTCTAGTCTATTAATAAATGCTATCACGGTGAGGCCACTGCGTCTAACAAGACTATTGATCCCAGGCAGACCCATTATCCAGACCAGGACTCAGAAGACAGTGGTGGAAATCCCAGCACAGCTGTGGCCCAACATCAGCCCTCAGATGGCAACATTCCCCCACCGTCCTTTGCATCCCTCTCCCATCGCAGCTTGTATTTGTCTTCTGACCTTTTTTGGCTCAGTGATGGTCCTTCAGGCCCTTGCTTGCCATTGGTCCTGAGCAGGCACTAGGCCTCTATATTTCTCACTCTCACAATTGTTTCTCACACACAATTTCCATTTGTCCTCAGCTTCATAAGCATCTGGCCACTCCAAGGAGCCACCCACCCACTCAAGCTTAATCTCCCAGGACACCCTTGGCCGTGGTCTCAGACAGCTTGACCTGATTCACTACAAGAGGGATGTGGAATTAATGGACGTCAGGAGGACTTGGCCTCATTTGTTAACTTTGCTTTAGTTTCCCCCTAACAAACTGGAGATCACCATACACCATGCTAGTTTATGGTAAAAGATTAAACTCTAAAATGTTTTGTTGAGTCACGGAGTCATGTCCGACTCTTTTGCGATCCCATGGACTACAGCCTTCGAGGTTTCTCTGCCCATGGGATTTCCCAGGCCAGAATACTGGAGTGGGTTGTCATTTACTTCTTCAGGATCCAGGGATCTTCCCAACCCACAGATCGAACCCTTATCTCCTGCATTGTCAGGCGGATTCTTTACCACTGAGCCACCAGGGAAGTCTCTAAAATGTACAACCCAAGATGAAAATGCCAGTGATGGAAAATGATGAAGAAAAGAAAGAAAGGTGAGAAGAAGGAAGAAGAGAATTCCAGCAATAAATCCAAGAATTTACATCCAGAAAGTTACCCTGTTACCAACTGGTATGGAATGAAACAGCTGAGATCAATTAAATTCACTGAAATTTGAGATCAGTCATTTTACAGAAAATGATTTTGATGAAATTAATTCAATCTGCAATTCTGGTTTTTAAGCAGCAATAATGATTCCCTTGGCTAAAATGCCGGGCTTTCAGAAGGGGAGGGAAACTTTATTATTACCGAGTGGGGTATCCCCCAAGAGTTCTGGCTTAGATCTGTAGCTGAGCCAAGACATCTGGCAATTTCAAAAATTGAACTTGATCTTTAACAAATATAGACACAAATGTGAAGAACATAAAATCACTCTTCAGAATGAGCCTTAATGGGCTGCACTGCCTTTCAGAAACATTTTCTAATGAGCATTCGGACACGATGTGATTCCAATTTGTGATGCATTTGAGGCAAAACCGAGAGGAGAAATTGCATTTGCTTTTCCCCATTGGGTTGTTAAAGGTCCCAGACTGACAAGCCTAGAAGACTCAGTGGTGGGTCATGTTCGTGTTCCAACCCCTTGCTTGCTGGGGCTGGGCACGGGGAAGGGCCCAGCAGGATGGAGCCTGTTATGGAACTGTTACAGACCAGTGATGCACACACAGCCCAGGCAGCAAACGGCGAGGGAGGCCCCATCTATGCCAGGTACTGTGCTAGGCACTGGCTGAGAAAGAAGAGGAGTGAAGGGCACAAGACAAAAGCAACACAGAACTCGTGGGCCAGGAGTGAGTGATACACCCAGCCTTCTAAAACCCTGGTCTCCATTCTCCCAAGTTGTTGGGACCACTGGCTTTTGAGATGCTCTGACTACCAGTCTGTATCCAACTATTTCTTGAACTTCTTGGAGAGATCTGTTTCCTGACATGTGACAGCCTGCACACTTGATTCGTATTTTGCTGATGCACCGAGCTGGTTCTAACATCTTAATGTTTGCCTCCAACCATGACTTGGCATCAATTTCATCCAGGCAGAGCAGACTCTAAGCTTGCTATGTGGGTCTTTAGATAGACCCAATGTAGGATAGAGATTTTAATTGCAGGTCAACTTAAAGTCTTTTTCTTTTTAGCTTTTTCATTTCAGCAGCTCCAGTTAGGAACCCATCACTGGCCCCAGGCCAGGCCCTTAAGCAACCTCTAGAGATGGATTGAGCCAAAGAGACAACATCAAGGAGAGAGAATCCCTAGGCCTTGGTTATCTTCATGAATTACAGGGGAGCACCCTACTCTGTTTGGTAGGGCTAGTCTGTAGAATTCCATTATGCAAGTTAGAAAAGGTGCCCCTCAAGGCAGGTAGAGCTCCAGGGGTCTTGGGGAGCCTCTGGTTCTTTGGCAAATAGAACCTGGACTGGTCATCAACCCCACTGCTCCATAGCCATTGTCTTTACAGAGGTCACAACCTGTTCTACGCGGTGGCTCTGTTTCAAGCAATGGTGACCCTTCTTGGCTCCTTCCTAGACTCTTTCCAAGGCACTTGCTGCTGAAAAGTCCATTGACAGGATGCCTCTAGCCTCCAAAATGACCTGGGCTTCTGTTCATCGGTAACCCTCTGCTTTCTCTGGGGCATTATCTGGACTTTCCTAGAAACCATTGTCTGACCCCTGACCCCATCAGGCTGCCTTTCTTCCAGTCCCCTGAGGCTAGCGTTCAGGATCCTAGAAAGATTGTTAATGTATGTGTGTGTGTGTGTGTTTGTGTGTGTGTGTGCTCAGTCGTGTCCAATGCTCTACGACCTCATGGACTATAGCCCACCAGCCTCCTCTGTCCATGAAATTTTCTAAGCAAGAATACTTGAGAGGGTTGCCATTTTTCCGCCAGGGGATCTTCCCAACCCTGGGATTGAACCCTTATTTTTTATGTCTCCTGCACTGGCATGTGGACTCCTTACCACTGCACCGCCCGGGAAGCCCACGATTATGAATAATCATCACCAGTAGAGTGGAGAGACCAAGAACCTTGCTCTGCGGTCAGGCTGTCTACCTTGCGGTTCCTGCTCCATCCATTCTTAGTCATGAAAGCTTGAGCAAGTTTCTTATACAATTTGTGCCTTAGTTAACTCTCCTGAAAAGGGAGAACAATAATAGTAACCTCACAGAGTCTGGAGGAGGATTACCTGAGTTAGCACACAAAGTGCGCTAAGACTAGAACCTGCTCCCTATGATACGTAACATGTAGCTATTATTATTATGATTATCTCATGAAGGTCTTCTATAATAACATGCCATGAACTGTTCTACTATGAGCCCTCAATATTCCTGCATGGTTGAAAACTGTTCAAAATAAAATTTGGGGGAATTTCCTGGTGGTCCAGTGGTTAAGAACCTGCCCTGCATTTCAGGACACATGGGTTTGATTCCTTGGTTGGGGAATTAAGATCCCATGGGTCTTGGAGCAACTATTCACCCATGATCCACCTCCCCGAGAAGGTCCATAAAGCTGTTATGCTCTGCTTTCCTTTTGAGCAAGATAGAGCAATGCAGATTGAAGTACCTGGCACTGCATTCAAAACACCTAGGTTCTTTCTAGCTAGGATGCTGCTTAGAAGGTTTAAGCCCACATGCCACAACTAGAGTCTGTGTGCTGTGATGAGAGATCCCGTATGGGGCAACGAAGTTCCCAAGTGCCACACCTAAGACCCAACACAGCCAAATAAATAAATAAACAAGCAATTAAAAAATATGCAACTGAGCCTTAGCCATGATAAAAAATAAAAACATATAAAAAATAAAGTTTTGGGAAGCCACAAAATAATTTCAAGTGAGGGATATGGGTCAGCCCTTCCTACTTGGCCTTAGAGCTAAGAATCAAGTCTTGCATAAATAGGACCGTATCATACATGAAGTGAAGTGAAATTTGCCCAGTCACGTTCAACTGTTTGCAATCCCATTGACTATACAGTCCATGGAATTATCCAAGCCAGAACACTGGAGTGGGTAGCCATTCCCTTCTCCAGGGGACCTTCCCAACCCAGGGATCGAAACCAGGTCTCCTGCATTGCAGGTGGATTCTTTACCATCTGAGCCACCAGGGAAGCCCCTCATACATGTGCATATTAATGTATGTTTTATGGGTACCTAGATGGGACCACATTTCACGTGCTATGAAAAGCTTCTTTTAAACTGGGAGCCTCATTCTCCATATTTATGAAAATCAGTAATAACCACATGAGACAACACAGTTGGTGTGTCTCCCTGTTCTCTCCCCTCCTATTTCCAAGTCTCTATACAAACTCTCTTTCTTCTGTCACCCTTACCACCCGGCTTTCCTTCTCTCTGTCCACCTCTCCCCCAGAGCATCAGAGCAAAAGGAGAAGGAAGAAAATCCACCCATGATCCACCTCCCCAAGAGGGTCCATGAAAACACCGTGCTGTGCTTTCCTTTTGAGCAAGATAGAGCGATGCAGATTGAAGTACCTGGCACTGCGTTCAATACACACAGGTTCTTTTCTAGCCGGATGTTGCTTAGAAGATAGATCCCAATCAGTTATGTCTTTCCTAAGGCTCGGTACACACGAGCCTGTGTATAAACCTTTCCTGTTCGGGGTGATTTTTTCCTGCCTGGCATCGCTCGGTTGTCCTTTCGCTACACCCTGTGTTTTGCTGATGGCAAATCAATGGCACATTTTTCTTAAACAGCCTGCACTTGGTATTTTACTACCGACCACGAGGGCCCCCGCCTTTTAATTACTCCTGCTGAGCCCAGCACTATATATAACACTAATGTTTCTGGGACTGCCAGCAATTAAAACCAAAAATAAATAACACATTACAAGCTGCAAACCCAGCTAGGCCCGGGGAATGCTATGGATGGATAGAAGGCTTTTGTTTTTAATTGCTCAAGTTTCTCCAGGCCCTGCAGAATGTAAACACCTGACAAACAGCTGCTGGCCAGGAGCTGGAGCAGGGGAGGCCTTGACTTCGGTCTCTTTTCCGCTGTTCTTTCCCTTGTTTGGGCCCCCCCCAGGGAACCGACTGAGATTCCTCTGCCTCAGTGTTTCACTCTGCAAAAGGGAGATGTTCAAGAACCCGGTGTGTGCACATCCATCGACGAACATGCTGTTCTGGGGCATCTATCAAAATGGAACAAGCTATATTGATTTCTGCTCCTATTTTTGCTTTCCTAGCTTGAGTAGAATACTGAACAGGCAGTTTTGACGAATACTTATTTGGTCTACTGAATGGGTGACTTGTATACCAGAAGTTGTCTTTAACCAGGAAGAGCAATTATAAGATCAAATAGTTAAAGCACCCTTTGAAGTCCAACTTGGACAAATATTTTTATTTTTGGTTAAAGGTACTTTTCATGCAGTACCCAGGTCAGAGGGGTTGGCTGTGCTGTCAACAGCTCCCGAGTGTGGGCAGCTTCACCAAGAAAGAGGGCAAGCCTCATTCAGCTCCTGCCTCTCATCATAACCTTCCAAGGAACTCTGACTTCTTTCTACCTAATAGACATAAGACTGGGGCTTCCCTGGTGGCTGAGTGGTAAAGAACCCACTTGCCAATGTGGGAGACATGGGTTCAATCCCTGGGTCAGGAAGATCCCCTGGAGAAAGACATGGCAACCCACTCCAGTATTCTTGCCTGGGAAATCCCACGGACAGAGGAGCCTGATGGGCTACAGTCCATGGGGTCACAAAAGAGTCAGACAAGACTTAGCAACTGAGCAGCAAGACAAAGTTAAAGGGCCCTGACATTGTAAATGCATCTGACATATTGCACAAAATTCTTCTTAGAAAGACTGCACCAATAGAAACTCTGTTTTGCCAAAAAGGTCAGGAATGATTTTCCCTGTTGAAGCTGCTGGATGCCTCCTTAATGATTTCTCCTGGAACTAAGAACCTGTGGACTCCAGACTAGGAGTTCTCTGCCTCAACTCCAAGCAGCCTTCTGGGCAACAGCAGGAAGGCATGAGCTGATCCCAATCCAGGCAGGATTGGGTGCATTCCTCACCAGCAGATGGCTGCACTGTGGTCCAGTCCCCTCAGTCTTACTGCCTAGAACGCCAAGAAATGAAAGATGTAAAATTCAAACACACCAGGGCAAATTCACATGCGTGTCCTTTACCTGTGGGTGGTGGTGCTAGTGGTAAAGAACCCGCCTGCCAATGCAGGAGTCAAAAGAGACATGGGTTCCGGATCCACTGGGTCGGGAAGATCCCCTGGAAGAGGGCATGGCAACCCACTCCAGTAGTCTTGCCTGGAGGATCCCATGGACAGAGAAGCTTGATGGGCTACAGTCCATGGGGTTGCAAAGAGTCGGACAGGACGGAAGCGACTTAGCACGCACAGGCACGCTGGCGGTTTTGCTGCAGGCAAAGCATCTCTCTTAAAAGCAACAAATAATCAGCCGTGACAGCAGCAGTACTGAGCTAACGCTGACTCATGAATGTCATCATTGTTCTTTCCTGCTCTGGGCATTAGTCCATGTTCAGCCCTAAGCCAGAATGTCTGCATAGAGAACAAAGCTGATGATCCTTGAGATGGCTTTATTGGAGGTGAGCTGCTAATGCAGGTGAACAAAGTGCAAGCCTGGGGGAAGAAACCTCTAAGGACAAGCAGAGCCGAGGGCCTACAGTTACAGTGTTCACTTGTTCCCACTGCCACTGCTTCCTCCTACTGGGTCCCTTCAAGAGGAGGGAGTCATGAATGGCTTTGGTTCCACGAGAAGTGCCAGTCTGCCTTATTTATTACATTCGAGCATCATCATGTGTCGCCTGACTGCCAATGAGCCGAAAAAAAGGGACCAGCTCTTTCCTCCAAGTCCAGCCCTGCTTGCCCCTCTCCTGCACCTGTCAAAGCTCTGGGCACCAATCGCCCTGCCCAAGGGAGGACGGAGAGAGGAGGCAGGGGCTGTGCTGTCAGCCGCGCAGCTGTCTGGCACAGCCCGGCTGGCAGCTCAGGCTCATTGCCTCTCCGTGTCTTTTCAGGTCACATCCATCAACATCCTTTTTCACCCTTGTCAGGTCCCTGGTCCCCACCTCCACCCTCAGCCCCCACTTCCCCTTGGGTTGGCCAGCTTTCCTCGAACAAATGTTTTATTTCTTGCATTGATGGATATCTTGGCATTGCAGCCCCTGTTACACACCAGATTGAACACCATGCCCATTTAATCTGAGGGGTAATCATTTCTCTCTTGCAGAGATGAAGTGTGGATGGTTACAGTTCCTACCCGGTGCTCATGGAGCTGTTAGACCTTTTGGCCTTTGGGAGAAGTGTCAGGAAGTGGCAGAAGAGAACAGAGGAATCCCTTCACTGGGGTGTGAGGATGGCACGGGGCGGGGTGGGGGGGAGGTCCCTGTGACCCCTGGAGGGAAAACCAAGAGCCCACAAGTCATCTTCCACAGGAAGTGGAAACTCTGATACCTCCAGGGCCAGACAGATAAGACAGATGTGGAAAACTAGCCTTTGTAAGATAACAGGGAGGGTGAGGCACAGGGGAAAAGTGGAGTACACACCCTTCCAAAGAGCATACACATTCAACCTGGAAAAGAACTGTTATTCTGAAAAATCCATCCTTGGACCACTGTCTAGAGACTACTGGTCTGTAATCCTGGAAGGTGGCAAGTGTCTGGCTTAGCGTGACAGACACCTGGGTGTCCGTCCTCAACTCGGTCACTTAGTAGCTGCCTGATTGCGGAAATGTCACTTCTAAGCATCCACTTCCCAGCTATGAAAGGGACATGACGTGAGTCATAGCAAGGTTGGGAAGTTACAGGTGCTCTTGCATAATGAGCCTGGGGTCGGGAAGATTCCCTGGAAGAGGAAACAGCTACCCACTGCAGTATTCTTGCCTGGGAAATCCCATGGAGAGAGGAACCCACTGGCCCACAGTCCATGGGGTCACAGAGTGGGACACAACTGAGCACCTAACACTTGGCACAGTGCCCGGCTCCCAGGGGAGCAAATAAGCGTTGGGTTCCTTCCCTCTGAAGTCTCCCAGAGACTTTACTTTCACTAGGCAGACAGTCATAGCTGAGGACTTATTCCCCAACAAGCCAGGCAAGTGGATCTCTTTTAAATGTATCAAGCAATTGGAATAGGTATACCTGGGAACATTTGTTCAGTGAAAGAGCTTCATTATTGTCTAATAATTCTTAGTGAAAAATTCTTTCTCAAGTAATAGACCTTTGAAATCGATAGGGGCTCAATAGCATCATTCATTCATTCATTCATTCACAAACTCTTATTAAGCACCTATCAGATGTAGAATACTGTGACTTCTGCTTTGCTGCTTCTGGGTCTTTTAACTTCCAGCCCTGGAGCCTATTACAGGCAGTTCAAATTGATGTTCTGATTTTACTCAGATCACAGAAGTACAAGGAATATCTTTTCTTTACCCAGCCATAAATATTGATCAGATGACTTTTTAAATCATCTAATTGCTGATTGCGCATCTGCTTAGAAATGGCCCCAAAGCAGCTGCACGGGAACCTGAGCTGTAATTTTGCTAACATATCCGTCAACATTTACGCCCAGCTCTACACCACCTACAGAAGCGTACAAGGCACTTAAAACCACAGCTGGTTTTCAGCACTCACACTGTAATTCGCCAATTACCACGGCTTAAAAAATCATTCCAGGGTGGACCAGGAATTATGTAAACCACAGATATAACAGTGATTATACCTGGCCCTTCTGGGTGGCTCTCACCTCAGCCACAGGAATCACTCTGCAAATACTAATTAGTTGCATTCATTCGGGATACCCCGTGCGGAACGCGACAGTCACTGGAAACGGAAGAGAAGCCCTGAGCCACTCTATTGATGGAACAGGAAGGTCAGTGGCTCAGAGCCAAGCTCTGCTCCACGTGGTACCTCAGAGAACAAAATGAGGCAACAGAGGTGGTTCTGGCGAAAGTTTTGGGGGCCAAGGGAAAAAGAATGGGATAATAACGGCTTCATGCTTGTGCTCGTGCTTAGTGGCTCAGTTGTGTCCAACTCTTTGTGATCCCGTGGACTGTAGCTCACCAGGTTCCTCCATCCATGGGATTTCCCAGGCAAGAATACTGGAGTGGGTTGCCGTTTCCTTCTGAGGGGATCTTCCGGACCCAGGGATTGAACCCGGGTCCCCTGCATTGCAGACAGATTCTTTACCATCTGAACCACCAGGGAAGCCCAGTAATGGCCTAAAGGGGCTTCTAAAATTCAGAGAGAGGAGGGAACACTGGGGTGATGATTAGGGCAGGGAGGAACTGAGTCGACATCTATCCCAAACAGACTGTCTGGACTTGGTTTAGATTTGCTGTGACCACTGGACTTGAACATCAGGATGGTTGTTTACCTGACCTCCTGCCTCCAAGTAAACACGCTCACGGCTATCACTCTTCCCACATCACAGATTGAGTCACGTGGAATCTCTAACACCCTTTAACCCCATCACTGCCATTACTTTGTATAAGGATCAGGGCAAGGTCCAGTGTGCCCCCTGTTTTTGTAATAAAGTTTTATTAGCACACAGACATTGTCATTCATTTATGTAGGGTCTGTGGCTTTTTTTTTTTTTTTTTGCTTCACCGCAGATTTGTATAGTTGCAACAGAGATCACATGGCCTGCAAAGCATAAAATATTTTCCATCTGGCCCCTTAGAGGAAAAGTTTTCCAGTCTAAGGTGGGGCTTTTAACACTTTTCCTCCAAAGTACTTCAAACCAAAAAAAGCATTCATGTTTGGCTTCTTACAAGTGCAAAAATACTTTGATATCACCATGTTTATCTTAAAATCATATGACTTTTGTGCTACAATGTACCTATGTTTGTATTAAAAAAAATCACAGGTATTTTGCTCATCCTCAGTCTACAGGGAAAATTGATGACCAAAGAAAATGTACAGTGGCTATTTAACGTTTTAAATTGAGAAGGAGGAATTCGTGAGTTAAATTCTAAACCTCTCAGACTAGGATTTGAGGGTCCACCGTGCAGAGACAATCTAGAACACTGAGAGGAAGATGATTCAGGAAAACAGAAGACACTCCAGGAATTTTACGCAGGGAATTGATCACAGTGGGGATGGAAGAGCTGAGACACGCCCTGACAGTGAGACAAGGAAGACACGGTCCCAGCGGGAAGCAGCGCCGCTATCACCACCACCCAGGGCAGGAAGCAAAGGGAAGAGGCAGACACATTAGAACCCGAGAGTCAGGTCTATTGACAGGAGCTGGAGCCACGGTGGGCCTGCGACCAGGATGGCAGCAATGCAGTGAAGGAGGAACAGCAGCAGCTACCCGGCCGCTCCTGCCCCATGCCCTCCAGTCTCCCTCTGGCGCCCCCTGCTGGCTGAGCCCAGCTAGAAGCCGCGTGGTCTCCCGACCCGAGAACTGTAGCTTTGATACATTGCAGAGTGAGAGAAGGGCGGGTCAAATAAGCAAATGACTGGCACAGATGGCTATGAGGCAAGGTTACTGTCACTAGGAAGAGTCCATCCAGGAGGTCAAAGAGTGACAGAGCCTCAGCGAATTCATTACGGTGAAGCATCTGGCCCTCAATATGACCCAGAGTCTTCCTCTGACCATATATTACTGACCCCCAGAAATATTCACTTTGATGAAACTCATCTAATGAGCTGCTATTAAAAACAAAACAAAACAAAACAGAGTAACAATCTAGCTGACGAGACATGGAGAGGCCTGAACATCATTTAGCTGTATGAAAACTGTAAGGCAACCTGAATTATCTACAGACACGTTGGAGGACGGAGGCCAAACCAAGGGTTGCTTGTTTTAGGATCAGTATGTTTCTAGACATTGGGTTCCATAAGCTGAACGATCTCCATGGCACAGCTGCCCATGCCATCAAAAACAGACCCCTTTCCTCTTTAGGTCAAGGTCCCTCTCCATGTAACTATACTATCCTACAGGAGCCTGGCCTGTGTTCGCTCAGCGACCTGCCCATCATGCTCGCATGACTGGCTAATGGGCGACGCTTTATTTAGATGGGCTAAAGCAATCCGTCAGGTCTCAATCTGGCCTGGGAGACAGTCTGCCTTTTTGAGAACACACATCTTTCTTTTATTCATTACATGTTGCTATTGAGACTGAACTCTCAGAAGACAGCCCTTTCCAGAAGAGGGGTATGGCAGGATGGGGGAATCAAACAAGGTTTGCTATAGCCATTCACATGCCACACGCAGGCCATCCCACACTATCTCCCTGAGTTTTCTTGGTCCTTGGCTATAGAAGACGGTTCACAGGGTGCCGACCACTTCCCGCACGTTCCCACCCACAGACCTTTGCTGACCTGCTTTCCTTCAAGGAATGTCCTTTCTCAAGCTCCCTCCAATGCTCAAGACCCAGCTTGGTGCCCACCTTTTATTGATATGTCCTGACCCCCAAGTCAAGCTAATTCAACTGCCATGCCTCAAGGGTCTCAGAGTATCTTGTTGGAATCCTTTTTATGCAAAACAGTCTTCTCTGATTATGATCAGAGATCTTGTTTGGATTCCAAAATTACCTACCAAAGGACAGGAACCATGTCTTCCTCACTTCTATGTCCCCAACAGTGATTGGTATACAGTAAGAGCCCAGTTGGCCTTCCCTGGTGACTCAATGGTAAAGAATCCAAATCTGCTTGCCAATAAAGGAGACACAGGTTCCATTATTGGGTCAGGAAGATCCCCTGGAGAAGGAAATGGCTACCCACTCCAGTATTCTTGCCCGGGAAATCCCATGGACAGAGGAGCCTGGTGGGCTACAGTCTGTGGGGTCGTGAGAGAGCAAGATGCAACCTAGCAACTAAAGAACAGCAGCCCAATTATCTGAATGGATAACTCTGACACGTGATCTGGTTTCTCTCTGAAGACTCTCCCCTAGCTCATCCTATTATTAGTGCTAGTTTTTAGAATGTCCTTCCTCTTCTTGACCTAAAATCTTACTCTGTTCATCCATCCGTCTTAGGTGATGCCCCGGTGTCACACAGAATAAGTCTTTTTCTCCTTCTATGTGGCAACCTCTTAGATATTTGAGTAAAGGTCTCCTTTTCTTTCAACTACACCTTCTACACCTTGATAGATGGGCTGTACATCATACCCATCACACTGGCTCTGTCTGACGACTGTGCATTCATGGGATCTACCCTTTACATCTACTGGACTTCCCATTCAAATTATGCTGACGTTGAACTGCAGATGGTTGACTGCAGCCATGAAATGAAAAGACGCTTACTCCTTGGAAGGAGAGTTTATGACCAACCTAGACAGCATATTAAAAAGCAGAGACATTACTTTGCCAACAAAGGTCCATCTAGTCAAGGCTATGGTTTTTCCAGTGGTCATGTATGGCTGTGAGAGTTGAACTGTAAAGAAAGCTGAGCACCGAAGAATTGATGCTTTTGAACTGTGGTATTGGAGAAGACTCTTGAGAGTCCCTTGGACTGCAAGGAGATCCAACCAGTCCATCCTAAAGGAGATCAGTCCTGGGTGTTCATTGGAAGGACTGATGTTGAAGCTGAAACTCCAATCCTTTGGCCACCTCATGCGAGGAGATGACTCATTTGAAAAGACCCTGATGCTGGGAAAGATTGAGGGCAGGAGGAGAAGGGGATGACAGAGGATGAGATGGTTGGATGGCATCACAGACTCAATGGACAGGAGTCTGGGTAAGCTCCAGGAGTTGGTGATGGACAGGGAGGCCTGGCGTGCTGCAGTTCATGGGGTCTCAAAGAGTCGGACAGGACTGAGCGACTGAAGTGAATTGAACATGATTCCTAGCTAGTCATATATGTTCAGTACCATCATGTCCTCTGGGAAATTATTTTAGACAACTGCATTCTCCCACAGCCCCTACTTCCCCCAAGACCTACTCTCCTGAACAATGCAGGCTACTGGACCACTCTTTTCCAGACCAGCTCTCGATTATGGCATTCCTGAGCTCCATCCAGAGATGCTACAGCTGGGCCCCTCAGTGGGGGATGGAGCTGTCTGTACCCAGACACCCTCTCAGTTGCCACAGGAGCCTTAGTTCATATTCAATTAAATTGGCTAATATCAAAGTGCACTGATGTGTTTGTGCACACGTGCCAAGTTGCTTCAGTTATGTCCAACTCTTTGTGACCCCAAGGGCTGTAGCTCGCCATGCTTCTCTGTCCAGGCAAGAATACTGGAGTGGGTAGCCATGTCCTTCTCCAGGGGATCTTACAGACCCAAGGACCAAACCCAGGTCTGCTGAACTGCAGGCGGATTCTTTACTCTCTGAGCCACCAGGGAAGCCTGGTAGGCTGAACAACAGCTGCCAAGACTTATCCACATTCTAATCCCCAGAACCTGTGAATGTTACCTTGTCTAGCGAAGGGGATTTGAAGATGTGATTAAGCTAGTGATCCTGAGGAGGGGAGAGGCTCCTGGGCCATCCAGGTGAACCCAGTGTGACCACAGAGTGCTTATAAGGAGGAGGCAGGGAGGTCCAAGGAGGAAAGAGGGGATGTGAGGATGGAAGCAAGAGGCTGGAATGATTCAAGGAAGGATCAAGAGGCAAGGAATGCAGCCAGCCATGGAAAATTGAGGAGATAAGAAAAATAATTCTCCTCTATAGACAGCAGCAGGAATCAGTGCTTCTTACGCCTTACCTTTAGCCCAGTGAGACTGATTTTGGACTTCTGGCCTCTGTAACTGTAGGAGAATAACTGTGTATTGTTTTCAGCTGCTACATTTGTTGTAATTTGTAATACCAGCCTCAGGAAAAGAATATAGATGGGAAGAATAAAGGAGAAGAAAAAGACAAAAGTATTTCTCTTTCACATTTAGAAAAAGTAAGAAATACCTTCCCTAAAAATGCCTAAGATAAAAGATCTTTTCAGAGAGACCAAGCTTAATCTCTCCAGGTAGAGCTCACTGTCCTTGGAAAGGGACTCCTATATGAGAATATATTGTATTGTATTGTTAGTTGTTCAGTTGTGTCCGACTCTTTGCGACTCCATGGACTGAAGCCCACTTCAGTGCTTCTCTGTCCATGGGGATTCTCCAGGCAAGAATACAAGAACATTCACAGTTTCCTTCTCCAGGCGATCTTCCTGACTCAGGGATCAAACCCGGGTCTCCTGCACTGCAGGCAGATTCTTTACCATCTGAGCTACAGGGAAGCACATATGAGAATATAGTGTATCAATTTCATCAGATTCTGGCAAGGACTTCCAGCCCTCCCTCCCCTTGTCCCCCACACACATACCTTCTGGCCCTTACACTTTGTATGTAAGTGTACACACTCCCACTGCTCTGCTGACACCTGGAAACTCTGCTTTGTTGGGTTTAGGGCCCCTCTGCATCTTTCTAGGCATCTGACACTCACTACGCCCCATCTCTTCCGCAGCGGCTCCTGCCTAAGCCAAGGTAACTCAAAGGGCTTCCCAACCAGTGTGTGGGAGCGGGGAACAATAGCTGGAGCCCAAGTCTTCTTGGTCCTTGTCCAGTGCTCTGTTCACCACCCATGAGGCCTCCTTGTCTACAGGTCAGAAAGACTAGGATTCTTGGGGGCTTTGTCTAGGGAGACAAAAATTACTCTTCCTAAAACCCTGCCAGCCAGAGAAATCCAACTGCATTCCCATCTGCAAATCCTGCTCAAAAGTACCCCAGAGGTTGTCTTTTCTCCCTTATTGCAGGCCAAGGCTTTCCTGGCATGTGTCCTAATTTCTTTCTGCCTCAAAGAAGCCCCTCCTGACCAAAAAAGGCTGGTTCTCCTATTCAAAGGAGTGCAACCTCTCCGCCTCAGCAAATGACATGACATTTGCATAAAGACCGAATTGAGATGCTCTGGAGCGAGTGATGCATTCAGAAAGCCCCTTGCTCTGTTCCTGTCCATCAGCCTCGCCGGAGATCCTCTGCCCTCCGCCTCTGTTTCAGCACGGAGCCAGCGCAGGGAGGCAGGAACTGGGCCAGCTGCCTGACGAGTTTAATGTTAAAATGTGTTGAACATTCACAGGCCACAGAACTCTGCTAAGTGAACCAAATGGGCCTCCCTAAAGCCATATGCTCACTCCATCACATCCCAGCTGCAGCCCTCCTGCAAAAAGGAAGCAGATTTGCTGGGGAAGCGCTGGGGTATTTTTTTTTTTCCTTCCTGTTGAACTGCTAATATCAGATGCTGATGTCACAATCAGAGCACCGGCAGAGACAAGTCAGCAGCGAGCAGAGCATCCCCAGAGAGAGCCAGAGTCTATCCTTTCTTAACAAGCACTTTTTAGAGGCATCTTTAAACTTTGGCATCCCTGGTGCATACTTAAAGGATGAGATCACTGCTGAGCGTGAAGAGCTGTGGCAGAGACTGGCTAGCTCTTCCTCTAAAACTTTCCCATTTCAGGGGCAATGGGGGGAAAGGATGGGGGAAGGGATAGTTAGGGAGTTTGGGACTGACAGGTACACAGGGCTATATTTTAAATGGATAATCAACAAGGACCTACGGTAGAGCAAAGGGAATTTTCCTCGATGTGATGTGGCAGCCGGGATGGGAGGGGAGTGTGGGAGTGTGGGGGAGAATGGATACTTGTGTATGTATGGCTGAGTCCCTTTGTCATCCATCTGAAACTATTACAGCATTGTTAACTGGCTATACTCCAATATAACAAGCTTCCCTGGTGGCTCAGTGGTAAAGAATCCACTTGCCAACGCAGGAAACACAGGTTCAATACTAGGGTCAGGAAGATCCCCTGGAGAAGGAAATGGCAACCCACTCCACTACTCTTGCCTGGAGAATTTCGGAGACAGAGGAGTCTGGCGGGCTACAGTCCATGGGGTCGAAAAGAGTTGGACACAACTGAGCGACTAAGAACATTTCTATAAAAATATCCTTCCATGTAGAACATTTTCAGTGATTTTACTTACCTTGTCCCATCCTCTTTCTGATCAGGAAGAAAGGGCTCAATTCTCGATTCCATCCCTGAGGATAAAAGGAGCTGAAGAGAACTTCTTTATAATGTTCTACCATCTCTGTGGGCTGCATGGGGGACAGGTTTCAATCTCACCTGACTTGGAGGTCAGACAGGAAAGAGTGGAAACCATGGAAGGAAGTGATGGCTATCATGGTGTGTGAACACTGCATGGAGACTGTAAACCTATGGATCCATGATGGCAAGAGACTATGGACAGATATAACAGAATCTCTAAAGCCCCCAAGGAAAAGAAGCTGAAGTGAGAATCTGTGGGAAATAAAGACATTTTAAAACTGCTGTGTGTATGGTGGGAATAAAAGGTGAACTTCCAGTTATAAAATAGATAAATTCATGGGCATATAATGCACAGCATGGTGACAACAATTAACAAAACTGTGCTGCATATTTAAGAGTTGAAAAAAAGAGTCAACCTTACAAGTTCTTGTCACAAGAAAAAAAAAATGTAACTGTGTATGGTGCCAGGTGTTAAGTGGAATTATTACAGTGACCATTTTACTATATATCAGATCACATCAGATCAGATCAGTCGCTCAGTCGTGTCTGACTCTTTGCGACCCCATGAATTGCAGCACGCCAGGCCTCCCTGTCCATCACCAACTCCCGGAGTTCACCCAGACTCACGTCCATTGAGTCAGTGATGCCATCCAGCCATCTCATCCTCTGTCGTCCCCTTCTCCTCCTGCCCCTAATCCCTCCCAGCATCAGAGTCTTTTCCAATGAGTCAGCTCTTCGCATGAGGTGGCCAAAGTACTGGAGTTTCAGCTTTAGCATCATTCCTTCCAAAGAAATCCCAGGGCTGATCTCCTTCAGAATGGACTGGTTGGATCTCCTTGCAATCCAAGGGACTCTCAAGAGTCTTCTCCAACACCACAGTTCAAAAGCATCAATTCTTCGGCGCTCAGCCTTCTTCACAGTCCAACTCTCACATCCATACATGACCACAGGAAAAACCATAGCCTTGACTAGACGAACCTTTGTTGGCAAAGTAATGTCTCTGCTTTTGAATATGTTATCTAGGTTGGTCATAACTTTCCTTCCAAGGAGTAAGCGTCTTTTAATTTCATGGCTGCAGTCACCATCTGTAGTGATTTTGGAGCCCAGAAAAATAAAGTCTGACACTGTTTCTACTGTTTCCCCATCTATTTCCTATGAAGTGATGGGACCAGATGCCATGATCTTCGTTTCCTGAATGTTGAGCTTTAAGCCAACTTTTTTACTCTCCACTTTCACTTTCATTAAGAGGCTTTTGAGTTCCTCTTCACTTTCTGCCATAAGGGTGGTGTCATCTGCATATCTGAGGTTATTGATATTTCTCCTGGCAATCTTGATTCCAGCTTGTGCTTCTTCCAGCCCAGCATTTACAAATATTGAATTAGCATGTTGTACACCAGAAAATGATGCTATATGTCCATTATACCTCAATTTAAAAAAATTTTTATGTCCTCAAAAAAAAAAAATAGTCTTCCATGATCTAGGGTGACCAACTATCTTAATTTTTCGAGGACTGTCCCAATTTTACCACGGAAAGCCCTGTATCCTAGGAAATCTTTTGGTTGGTGGTTTGTTGTTTTAGTCGCTAAGCCATGAGATGACATGGAAGGTAGCCCCCCAGGCTCCTCTGTCCATGGGATTTCTCAGCAAGAATGCTGGAGTGGGTTGCCATTTCCTTCTCCGGGGGATCTTCCCAACCCAGGGATCTAACCAGTGTCTCCTGCATTGCAGGCAGTCTCTTGAATTGCTGTTGGATTCTTTACTGACTGAGCTACCAGGGAAATCCTTTAGTCTCTGGCAAACAGGACCGGTAGGTCATCCTAGTGATCCCCCCTGACCCCTACTATCGCCTGTCAGCTCTATACGGAGGCTCCCAAGCCATAGATCACAGTTCTCAAACTTCCACTTATACCAGCATCACCTGAAAGGCTGGATAAAACATGGGTTTCTGGGCCCCAACACCCACAGTTTCTGGTTCAGTAGGTCTGGGGATAAGGCTCAGGAATTTCCATGTCTAACAGATTCCCAAGTGAGACAGGTGCTGCTGGGTCAGGGACCACACTTTGAGAATCCCACCCTAGGTCAGAGGGTCTCAGACTTTGCTTCAAGTGAGAGTGACTTGGAGAGTTTTGTTTTGTTTTTCTAAAGTCCTGTTATCCAGGCTATTCCCCAGATCAATCATACCAGCATCTCTGAGAATGAGTCCTGGCTGGCAGTAGATTTCTAAGCTCTTCTCTGTCTCTCTCATGCATGCTCAGTCATGTCTGACTCTTAGGACCCCATGGATTGTAGCCCACCAGGCTCTTTAAGCTCTATGGGTAATTCCAATTTTCAGCCACATTTGAGAACCAGTGAGTTGGACCATAAAGAAGGCTGAGCACTGAAGAATTGATGCTTTTGAATTGTAATGCTGGAGAAGACTTTTGAGAATCCCTTGGACTGCAAGAAGATCAAGCCAGTCAATCCTAAAGGAAATCAACCCTGAATATTCTTTGGAAGCACTTTCGCTGAAGCTGAAGCACCAATACTTTGGCCTCCTAGTGCAAACAGGTTGGAAAAGACCCTCATTCTGGGAAAGACTGAAGGCAAAAGGAGAAGGTGGTGACGGAGGATGAAATAATATCTCCTCTAGAGATATTATTAAGATATAGGCTTTTATTCAGTCTGTCTGGGAAAGAGCCTTGGATTCTGCATGTTTAACATGTTGCTAGGTCATGATGGAGCAACTGATCTGAGCAACCACACTTGGCGTAGCAGGGCCCCAGCTCAGTGATCCTGAGACTTCTGTGTATCAGAATCACCTGGAATATCTTGTAAGAACATGAAGATTGCTGGGTCCTACACCCCACACTTCTGATGCAGTAGACCCAGATGGCATCCAAGAATTTGCATTTTTAAGAAGTTCCCCAAGAGAGTTCTGGCTACTCATGCCCTAAGAAGAGAAAGGAGTGGATCCTGAGGGGCAAACAACGACAACAAAGGTTCATGACTTTGACAGAGATCCTGACCCATTTTAGGGAAGCACTCGAGGTTCTGACAGGAAAAGTGAACACCTAAGATGCCCCAAGGTCTCCCTTTGATGCTGAGAAATGGAAACAAAATCCAACTTAATGTCAGTATTCACTATACAGCTTCTGATGCCAAATCGGGCCAGTTCAGCAATATCTTACCACAGTCAATACATCTAGAGGTTCAAATTTACAGCTGCCTTCCGCACGCCTGAAAATTCTGTCCTTACTGCAACCCTAGGAGAGAAGCACTATTTTTTTCCCTTCACATTGTGTTTGAGGAAACTGAGGCACAGTGAAGGAAAGTAACATACCCAAGGTCATGAAATTAGAATCAAGACTTGAAACCAGATAGTCTGACTCCAGTGTTCGCTGTCATAAAGATCACGCTGGACCATCTCCCTAAGGGAGCAGAGAAAAAAACAATGACCTGAACAGAAACATCCAGACCTTATTATTTAAGATAATTAGAACAAATATCCTGTCTCCTTCCAAAGTCTGGTACTCACTGAGTCTTTAAACATTTACAGGGAAAATATAAAACCACAGGAGGAAAAAAGGACATGAAATAGCCCACCAAAACCTTAAAGGATCATTGAAGGTCCCCAGACATCTGCTTCATAGCAGAGGCCTGGGAAATTGTGAGCAACATTTTCTGCAGCCCCATCCACCAGATGATTATGCTCAGAGCAGATCCAGAGCAATTTCTTACCCATCTGTGACTCTGAACAAGTCACCAAATCTTGCTTAGCTTCAGTTTCCTCATCTAGAAAAGCAGGACTCAGAACAGAACCTGCCTCCTAGGAGTGTGGTGAGAGTTAAACCAGGCATTGCATGCTGACAGAGCGTGATCCACTGGAGAAGGGAATGGCAAACCACTTCAGCATTCTTGCCTTGAGAACCCCATGAACAGCATGAAGAAGGCTGAGCACCAAAGAACTGATGCTTTCAAACTGCGGTGCAGGAGAAGACTCCCGAGAGTCTCTTGGACTGCAAGGAGATCCAACCAGTCCATCCTAAAGGAACTCAACCCTGAATATTCATTAGAAGGACTGATGCTGAAGCTGAACTTCCAATCCTTTGGCCTCCTGATGCAAAGAGCCAACTCACTAGGAAAGGACCCTGATGCTGGGAAAGATTGAAGGTAGGAGGAGAAGGGGATGACAAAAGGCAGGATGGTTGGATGGCATAACTGATTCAATGGACATGAGTTTGAGCAAACCACAGGAGATAGTGAAGGACAGGGAAGTCTGGCGTGCTGCAGTTCATGGGGCCACCAGAGTTGGACACGACTGAGCGACTGAATAAATTGCATGTCAAGCACTCAGTCTGGTGTCTGCATTAAAGATGTGGTAACTATTCTGAGCTATTACTGGCATCTTTTTTTTAAAATCTACTTTGAAGGATTATTATGAGGATTGGAAATAATATATGTGCCATGCCTGGCACTAAAACACAAAAGATGCTATTGTTAATATCCCCACCGTGGACATGTGTCATGTGACCTTTAAGGAAATCAGAATTTTTAGAGCACTTATCTTATTTCCAGCATTCACTCATTCAACAATTATGACTGGGGGGCTTCCCTGGTGGTCCAGTGATTAAGACTCCACCCTTCCACTTCAGGGAGCATGGGTTGAGTCCCTGGTGGGGAAACGAAGATCCCACAGGCCACAAGGTGCAGCCAAAGAAAGAGAACTATCCTACAAAATTCTACTCTGTGCCCTGTGACCTAAGTGGGAAGGAAATCCAAGAAAAGAGGAGACATAAGTATACGTATAGCTGATTCACCTTGCTATAGAGTGGAGACTAACGCAACATAATGCAACATTGTAAAGCAAATATACTCCAACTTAAAAAAGAAAGACATCACTCTCATTGTCACACACACACAAACAATTACTATTGGAAATGGGTCACATTCTGTGTCTATCTTGAAGATGGAAAATATATGGATGGATCGGATGTGGAACATGGGAGAAAGAGGACTCTCAGAGCTGATCAAAAGTACACAGTCTTCCCACCAACAGTGTAACAGGGTTACCTTTTCTCCACACCCTCTCCAGCATTTATTGCTTATAGACTTTTGGATCGCAGCCATTCTGACTGGTGTGAAATGGTACCTCATAGTGGTTCTGATTTGCATTTCTCTGATAATGAGTGATGTTGAGCATCTTTTCATGTGTTTGTTAGCCATCTGTATGTCTTCTTTGGAGAAATGTCTATTTAGTTCTTTGGCCCATTTTTTGATTGGGTCATTTATTTTTCTGGAGTTGAGCTGTAGGAGTTGCTTGTATATTTTTGAGATTAGTTGTTTCTCAGTTGCTTCATTTGCTATTATTTTCTCCCATTCTGAAGGCTGCCTTTTCACCTTGCTAATAGTTTCCTTTGATGTGCAGAAGCTTTTAAGTTTAATTAGGTCCCATTTGTTTTTTTTGCTTTTATTTCCAATATTCTGGGAGGTGGGTCATAGAAGATCCTGCTGTGATGTATGTCAGAGAGTGTTTTGCCTATTACAGCCACTATGGAGAACAGTGTGGAGATTCCTTAAAAAACTGGAAATAGAACTGCCTTATGATCCAGCAATCCCACTGTTGGGCATACACACTGAGGAAACCAGAAGGGAAAGAGACATGTGTACCCCAATGTTCATCGCAGCACTGTTTATAATAGCCAGGACATGGAAGCAACCTAGATGTCCATCAGCAGATGAATGGATAAGAAAGCTGTGGTACATATACACAATGGAGTATTACTCAGCCATTAAAAAGAATACATTTGAATCAGTTCTAATGAGGTAGATGAAACTGGAGCCTATTATACAGAGTGAAGTAAGCCAGAAAGAAAAACACCAATACAGTATACTAACGCATATATATGGAATTTAGAAAGATGGTAACAATAACCCTGTGTATGAGACAGCAAAAGAGACACTGATGTATAGAACAGTCTTATGGACTCTGTTGGAGAGGGAGAGGGTGGGAAGATTTGGGAGAATGGCATTGAAACATGTATAATATCATGTATGAAATGAGTTGCCAGTCCAGGTTCGATGCATGATACTGGATGCTTGGGGCTGGTGCACTGGGACGACCCAGAGGGATGGTATGGGGAGGGAGGAGGGAGAAGGGTTCAGGATGGGGAACACAGGTATACCTGTGGCAGATCCATTTCGATATTTGGCAAAACTAATACAATATTGTAAAGTTTAAAAATAAAATAAAATAAAAAAAAAGAAATATGGTAATATAATAAAATGGCAGAAATCTGGAAACAATAAAAAAGCATGTGTTTGTTAAAAAAACAAAAGTACACAGTCTTAGGCATCATAGTGAAAGTGAAATGGAGGAAAAGAGAAAGAAGGAGGTGAAGCTGGAGACACAGACAGGGTACAGTTCATAAGGAAACCTGTGCACGAGATGTGTGTTCTTCTCTCAAAGGCAATGGGGAGCCCTGGAAGGGCTAAGAGCCGAGGAGAGCTGACTGGAAGATGAGACCGAGTGCAGTCACTGCAAGGCACGTGGAAGGTTAGTTCCCTGAGCAAGAATCTAACCTGGACCCCGTGTGGAAGCTTGCAGTCTTAACCACTGGACTGCCAGGGAAGTCCCAGAAAGTCTTACACAGTAGCTTGGGTGAAGCACAGTGGGGCCTGAATTTGAGGCAAGCACAGGAGGAATGGACTGGAAGGGAGACAGGAGAGTGAGTTGGTGTGTTGGCATGAATTGTTGGTTGATTGAATGGAGAGGGTGAGAGGACAGAGACTCCGTCCAAATGGACTCCCAGGTTTCCAACTTGGTAGCCATGGTAGAAATTGCCAGTCATCAGCCCTTCTTCATTCTGGTACCTATATACAATGGAATATTACTCTACCATAAAAAATTAGATAATGCATTTGCAGCAACATGGGGGGGTTATCTTCACTAGAGATTATCATACTACATGAAGTAAATCAGAAAAAAACAAATACTATGGATATCACTTATACATGGTAAAATACGACACAATTGAACTTTTGTGTCCCTACGAAATAGGAATAGACTCATAGACACAGAGAATAGATTTGTGATTGCCAAGGTGGAGGTGTAGTGGGGGAGGGATAGACTGCGACTTTGGGATTAGCAGCTGCAAACGATTGTATAGAGAATGGATGAACAATACCATTCTACTGTACAGCACGAGAAACTACATTCTATATCCTGTAATGGACCTTAATAGAAATGAATATAAAATATATATATATATATATATATATATAACTGAATTACTTTGCTGTACACCAAAAACTAAACACCACTGTAAATCAGCTATTATATGCATGTGCTGTCCAGGTCTTTGCAACCCCATGGACCACAGACCACCAAGCTCTTCAGTCCATGGAATGTTTCAGGTAACAATACCAGTGTGTGGTGCCGTTTCCTCCTCCAGGGGATCTTCTCGACCCACGGATTGAATCCATGTCTCCTTTGTCTTCTCTATTAAGGCCTCTAGAAGCAAATACATCGTCCTGGATGGTGGAAAACCAACTACTGGAAAAACCACAGCTTTGACTAGACGAACATTTGTTGGCAAAGTAATGTCTCTGCTTTTTAATATGCTGTCTAGGTTGGTCATAACTTTTCTTCCAAAGGGCAAGCATCTTTTAATTTCATGGCTGCAGTTACCATCTGCAGTGATTTTGGAGCCCAAAAGAATAAAGTCTGTCACTGTTTCCATTGTTTCCCCATCTATTTGCCATGAAGTGATGGGACAAGATGCCATGATCTTAGTTTTCTAAATGTTGAGTTTTAAGCCAACTTTTTCACTCTCTTCTTTCACTTTCATCAAGAGGCTCTTTAGTTCTTCTTCAGTTTCTGCCATAAGAGTGGTGTCATCTGCATATCTGAGGTTATTGATATTTCTCCCGGCATTCTTGATTCCAGCTTGTGCTTCATTCAGCCCAGCATTTCTCATGGTGTACTCTGAATATAAGTTAAATAAGCAGGGTGACAGTATACAGCCTTGACGTACTCCTTTCCCTATTTGGAAGCAGTCTGTTGTTTCATGTCCAGTTCTAACTATTGCTTTCTGACCTGCATATAAATTTCTCAAGAGGTAGGTCAAGTAGTCTGGTATTCCCAACACTTTAAGAATTTTCCAGAGTTTGTTGTGGTCCACACAGTCAAAGGCTTTGGCATAGTCAATAAAGCAGAAATAGATGTTTTTCTGGAACTCTCTTGCTTTTTCAATGATCTAGCAGATGTTGGCAATTTGATCTCTGGTTCCTCCGCCCTTTCTAAATCCAGGTTGAACATCTGGAAGTTCATGGTTCACGTGCTGTTGATGCCTGACCTGGAGAATTTTGAGCATTACTTTACTAGCATGTGAGATGAGTGCAATTGTACAGTAGTTTGAGCATTCTTTGTCATTGCCTTTCTTTGGGATTGGAATGAAAACTGACCTTTTCCAGTCCTGTGGCCACTGCTGAGTTTTCCAAATTTGGGGGCATATTGAGTGTAGCACTTTCACAGCATCACCCTTTAAGATTTGGAATAGCTCAACTGGAATTCCATCACCTCCACTAGCTTTGTTTGTAGTGATGCTTCCTAAGGCCCACTTGACTTCACATTCCAGGATGTCTGGCTCTAGGTGAGTGGTCACACCATCATGATTATCTGGATTGTGAAGATCTTTTTTGAATAGTTCTGTGTATTCTTGCCACCTCTTCTTAATATCTTCTGTTTCTGTTAGGCCCATACCTTTTCTGTCCTTTATTGTGCCCATCTTTGCATGAAGTGTTCCCTTGGTATCTCTAATTTTCTTGAAGAGATCTCCAGTCTTTCCCATTCTATTGTTTTCCTCTATTTCTTTGCACTTATCACTGAGGAAGGCTTTCTTATCTCTCCTTGCTATTCTTTGCAACTGTGCATTCAAATGGGAATATCTTTCCTTTCCCCCTTTGCCTTTTGCTTCTCTTCTATTCACAGGTATTTGTAAGGCCTCCTCAGACAACCATTTTGCCTTTTTGCATTTCTTTTTCTTGGGGATGGTCTTGATCACTGCTTCCTGTACAGTGTCAGGAACCTCTGTCCATAGTTCTTCAGGCACTCTATCTATCAGATCTAATCCCTTGAATCTATTTCTCACTTCCATTGTATAATCATAAGGGATTTTATTTAGGTCATACCTGAATGGTCTAGTGGTTTTCCCTACTTTCTTCAATTTAAGTCTGAATTTGGAAATTGGAGTTCATGGTCTGTGCCACAGTCAGCTCCAAGTCTTTTTTTTTTTTTTTTTTGCTGTCTGTATAGAGCTTCTCCATCTTTGGCTGCAAAGAATATAATCAATCTGATTTGGGTGTTGACCATTCGGTGGTGTCCACGTGTAGAGTCTTCTCTTGTGTTGTTGGAAGAGGGTGTTTGGTATGACCAGTGTGTTCTCTTGGCAAAACTCTATTAACCTTTGCCTTGCTTCATTCTGTACTCCAAGGCCAAATTTGCCTGTTACTCCAGGTATTTCTTGACTTCCTACTTTTGCATTTCAGTCCCATAATGAAAAGGACATCTTTTTTGGGTGTTAGTTCTAAAAGGTCTTGTAGGACTTCAAAGAACTGTTCAACTTCAGCTTCTTCAGCATTACTGGTCAGGGCATAAGACTTGGATTACTATGATGTCAAATGGTTTTTGCCTTGGAAACGAACAGAAATCATTCTGTCATTTTTGAGATTGCATCCAAGCACCCCTGCCCAGAAATGTGATATTATTAACACAACTAGAACAGATTCCTTGCTCAGGGGGAAATTTGCATTCACCAAGCTTATGGGCCTAATATCTAAAGCCAAACAGTGGTTTCTCAATGTGCAGTGAGAAAATGTATAACTATCACATACAGGGTTTGAGGAGCATATAGCACAGTGAGAAGAATTCATCTGATGCCCTGAATGTTTGAGCACCTCTCATTAAAGCAGAGTTGACCTTAGCAAAGAGTCAGACATGAATGAATGCCTGAGCGTGTGTGTGTGCCCAAGTTGACTACAATTTTCAGGAACATCTTTTCCACGTTGGAGGCATTCTGGTCCAGCACCAGAAACACTTGAAGGGACTTCCCTGGTGGCTCGGTGGTTAAGAGCTCACCGGCCAATGCAGGGGACACAGGTTTGATCCCTGGTCTGGGAGGATTCCACATGCCACAGAGCAACTACTGAGCCCATGCGCCCTAGAGGCTATGCTTCGCAACAAGAGAAGCCACCACCATTAGAAGCCCTCACACAGCAACGAAGACCCAGCACAGCCAAAGTAAATTAATTAATTTAAAAAGAAGCACTTCGAGATCTCTGTTAAGGGGTGACACTGGACTTCGTTGGGGGCTCAGACAATGAAAAATCTGCCTGAAATGCAGGACACGTGGGTTCCATTTCTGGGTCAGAAAGATCCCCTGGAGAAGGGGATGGCTATCCACTCCAGTATCCTTACCTGGAGAAGCCCATGGACAGAGGAACCTGGTGAGTTACAGTCCATGGGGTCACAAAGAGTCGGACACGACTCAGCGACTAACACTTCACAAGGGTCCCACTACCTCATGACAGGACCTGCATTTCCAACAGGGCTTCTCCCGATTGCCAATGTCTTTCTTTGAATGTGTGAACTGCTATAATAAGGTGGCTGACTGCTCTGTCTCTTTAAGGTGACTTTGCCCTGTTCCACTCTGATCTATTATGTATCCGTATTAAAGTTTAACTGCTCAGAAGGCCGCCTGATTTCCCTCACTTCTAAGATCTTAAGCAGTGACTCATGTTAGACCCCAAAGACTGACAAGAGCAATGAAACTAGACTGATCTCTGCCTGTGGCATAGAAACCTTTCTCATGACTTCATAGTCTAATGTTTTGTTTAGTACCAGTGAGACTTCAAATTTTAGGCCGCAGGGAAATTTTTCAGAAAGGTCCCACATAACCCTCGTGCTTAGCAAGTAAGCTGTCATTTCCCCAGAAAAGGACTTTAGATCAGGATCTCGAAGGAATTCCAAGACTGGCTGGACGTCGTTATGCCCCTGCTGGTAGGGGCCAGTGGCTGGCTTAATTCATATTTGAATCTCATGGGGCAATCAGTGGCATGGTAACGTCACAATTCCCTTCACTAGTGTAACCTCCTGTGGTTCAAGCCTTCTCTCTTCTCCCTGGGAGGCAGATGAGTTATACCATATTTGGACAGCTAAATGGTAAGCCCATATATAAATATATATATATATATATATGTATATTTTTTTTCCCCTAAAAAAAGGCTTCCTGGCACTAGAGGTGAGTTCCAAGCACATTGCTGATACGATAGTCAATTTCTCTGGCACTGGCATGATGGAAACAACTCGCTAGGGATACACAGGTCAGCATATGCAAAATACATCATTTCAAGGGGCAATTTGCATGGGTGGATGCAGCCCTGAAAAGCACAGCCCTGAAAAGACAAAGAGCCAGTGGGCTCCTTCTACCCTTTAAGCTGGCACCTGTCTCCAAACAAATAGCACAGAATCGGTCTTCAACTCCTCTGTCCCTGGCTGTCCACCTAGAAATGTCAAGGAGATCAGGGGTAGCCCCAAGCTGCCTGCCCCCAGCAATTCCCAGAGCACAGTCTCTGAACCTTGACTACAAACCAAGATAGGTGAACTAGTTCTAAAGGCCCTTCTGATTCCCATGTTCTGTTTTAACTGATGCTTTATTAGTTACAAAACTAGAGCTTACCAGGCACATAGGGATCAATTCACAATAGAAGAAAAGCAGTCATTTGTTTAGCAAGTACTTATGAGCATCTTCTACACAGGGGGCAAGCTATGTTCTGCCGTGGGAGATTCAGTTATGAGAGAGGTGCTATTTTGATTCTACCTTTTTGTCCTGGCAACTCTTTACTTCCCTCTTGGAACAAGTTGTTAAAGTTATAAGGTTTGTTTTGTTTTTGTTTTTTACTATTTATTTTCCCTGTGTTCTGGGCACATCAGCCCCTCTATACTACAGAAGAACAAATCTGACTCCATATTAAATGTTTCTTTCACTTTAACCTTTGTATACTATTGGTTTTGCTACAAGTTAAGAATCCTCTAATATGGAGTACATACTACATGTACACAAAGAAGACAGTGGGTGCTTTCATTCTGGAGGCATCCAGAAAGGATCCAGAAAGGAAGCAAGTGCTTTCATTCTGGAGGCATCACAGAGGGCTTTATGGAGGCTGTGGCATCTGAAGCCAGGTAATACTGAGGCAGCGCATCTGAGAACGGGATGAGTATACACAGGGAGCTGGGCATCTGGGACGTGCCTGAGGCAATAGGAAGTGAGTCTCACTCTGTATGCTGAGTCTGCCCCCAGACCCCAGGAGAGGGTGGACAGGGAGAGAGGGACCCTGGTGCTTCCCTCTACAATGCAAGTTCCTCTGTGTCACTTGAAAGGGAAGGGACCTAAAACTTGCAGTATAGCAGGTCAGGCTCTAGTCCTAGGCTGCCCACATATTAATCTTGCATGTGCTCTTTTGCCAGCCGTGTGGCCATAGGCAAATTATTTAACTTCTCCTGCCTCAGTTTCTGCAGGTGGAAGATGGGGTTAATCGCACTCATAGTGTTGGGGAAAGGATTAAATGAGACAAGGTAAGCACAGCAGGTAGCGTGGACCCACAGAGCCAGGGCCACGATAACTGCATACACTGTTACGATGATACAGCATGGCAATATTGCATCATAATACGACATGAGATTCTCCCAGGCTGGAAGTGAGTATCCTGTGTAGTGCTATCTATTCTCTGAGCACTGCTTGTCACCTCATCCGGAACTTCTACATCCACTCCAAGCCATTAGAATAAACTAGAGGGTTAAGATGTTTTCAAACTAGATTTTCTTTTCAGAAATAGGTAAAAGCAGCATTTAAAAAAAATAATAAAACCTCTGAAACTAATCTCAACCTCTTGGCAATCTACTCCAGAAAAATGACAATGATGATGTGTGTGCATGCTAAGTCGCTCCAGTTGTGTCTGACTCTTTACAACCCTATGGACTGTAGCCCGCCCGGCTCCTCTGTCCATACGATTCTCCTGGCGTGGGCTGTCATGCCCTTCTCCCGGAGATCTTCCTGACTTGGGGGTTGAACCCACGTCTCCTGCACTGGCAGGTGAGTTCTTTAACACCAGCACCACCAGGGAAGCCTGATGATGATAAATGATGCTCATTGAGCACCTACTATTTGCCAGGCATTGCTCTAAAAATATATTCTTTCCTTCCATTCCTTTCATATCCTGACAAGGTGAGTTGTAGTGTTACATGAATTTTAGGATAGAAAAACTGAGGGCTTCCTTAGAAGGACTTGTATCCAACCTGGGCCGGTCCAACATGAAACAAGAGCTCATTTCTCAAAGCAAAGAGGCTTCCAACATAGTGGTCCTGAGTTTTGCTCCACATCATACGTTTGCCACGTGTGGGAACAGCTGGCTCTCCCACCACCCACCATCACCAAGCGAAACCATGGCCAGGCTGGGATGTCTCCCCAGGCTGCCGAAACGAAACAGCCTGCCCAGCAGGTGACCGGCATCGCTGAGGGGTGTCATTGCCACTTTCTGATTAGAGACTCTGTGATTCTCCCACCCTATCTGGAAAAAGCTGGGAAAGATTGTAACCCCCAGAAGGTTAAGATCAGACCATCTTTCTCAATGAGTGTGAGGCTACCAGGCCATCATCCCAGAGAACCATCAGCACTACATCCTGGTGCTGGATCGAGTTCAGAAGCATCCTCACGGGCTTCACACGGGGATGCTCCTGATGACAGACAGCAGGGAGGCTCAGATTCCCCAAGAATGTTCACTCTCAGAAGCTATTCCCCACCTGCTTTCATCTCTATCACTTGTCCAATACCCTCTCCCTGGGTTGCAAGAACCAGATTCCTTTCCAGAGAGAAGTTGACAGATAGACAGGAGTGAGGAGTTGGAAATTTTTCAAGAAAAGGCTTTGATCTGGAAAAAAAAAAATAGGGGTTGTCCATTTATTTATTCATCCTTCCCCCCAACTTCCTAGAAAATAATTCTTTTATCACTTTCATACTTCAAAAATTTGGGGGCTTCCTGATAACTCAGATGGTAAAGAGCCTGCCTGCAATGCACAAGAGGCCAGTATGACCCCTGGGTTGGGAGGGCCTCCTGGAGAAGGGAATGTCAACAAACTCCAGTATTCTTGCCTAGAGAATTCCACTGGCAGACCATGGGGTCACAAAGAGTCGGACACAACTGAGTGACTAACACTCTCACTCTCACTGCGAAAATTTAATTATCACCTATAATACAAGTTTGAATTTAAGGCTCTTCCAAATCTAGCCCTAAACTATTTATTCATACATATTTCTGCAGTGATCCCATGGGATCTGCTCCAGCCCAACTGGTTTACCCAGAGCTCACTGTCCTTCATACTTGGTGGCCTGGTTCCTTCCCTGGTGGGCTCATTAACACTAGTCCTCCCGCCTGCGCCGCCCTCGTCCCTCCTTTCAGGGATATGCTCATATCAGCTTCCTTCAGAAAGCCTGCTTGAACCACTTCATCACACAAGGCCCCTCCCTCTCCTTGGGAGGGTGTTGTCCCCATGCGGCCCTGGCTTGGTAGAGACGTGTCATCTTTCACTGAGAGTTGACATTCCATTAATTTACAAAATTCAACAAATTTATTGACCTTTGGGCAAGATACCCAGCTCCCTCTGCCCTGCAGAGATCTGAAGACATAATCCCACCCTACAAGGAGTTTATCATCTGGTAAGAAAGATACATGTGCCATGGAACTCAGCAGCTAACAGAATGAAATAGATGCTCTGGAGATGTATGAGGAATGTGTAGGCGCATGATAGAAGGACACAGAATTCTAACACACAGCCCTCCTGTAGGGCCCCAACGTCCAGCTAATAAGCCAGATGAGGGGCTGGACACAAATCCACAACATATCAGCCCCTGTGATCATCCCAAGGTCTATTCTCTTAATACAAACATTCTTTTTTTCTCTAGAAATTGTCCACTTGACACTCTGCTCTATGTTACGTGGCAGCCAAGACGGGAGAGGAGCTGGGGGAGAAGGGATCCGTGTGTGCGTAGGGCTGAATTACTCTGCTGTGCACCCGAAACTGTCACATTGCTAATCGGCTATCCTCCACTATAGAACAAAATGTTTAAAAATAAACAGAAACTGTCCACTTGGAAGTCATGTGCATGCCCTTCCAAAGAGGCTGTGGTGCAGGGTGGGCCTGTCTGTATGGAGAGAGAAGGGTCAGGAAGACGGAATTTGACACCTGGAAGTGGGAGGCCAGAGAAACCATCTGGAGAGGGGTGGGGGGCAGTTTTAGACAAGAAGTTCAGCCCATTTCATATAAGCAATCTGGTGTCAACCCAGAGTTAAGAACTTCAACAGGGAGGAGCCGATGTGATGGGTGTCCAGGAGTCCGTGAAAGTGAAAGTCCCTCAGTCGTGTCCGACTCTTTGCGACCCCATACAGTCCATGGAACTCTCCAGGCTGGAGTGGGGAGCCATTCCCTTCTCCAGGGTAATCTTCCCAATCCAGAGATTGAACCCTGGTCTCCCACATTGCAAGTGGATTCTTTACCAGCTGAGCCACCAGAGAAGCCCAGAATATTGGAGTGGGTAGCCTATCCCATCTCCAGCAGATCTTCCCGACCCAGGAATCAAACCAGGGTCTCCTGCATTGCAGACGGATTCTTTACCAGCTGAGCTACCAGGGAAGCCCCACAGAGTCCATGGTACCCAGCAAACCTGGAGGGGTGAGGCAGATGTCAAAGGTGAAAGCAGCAAAAGCCAAAGTTGGGGGTCAGACAAGATTGGAAGGTCAAGGCAGCAGGATCTCCCATGGAGAAGCTGGTGAGGGTCAGTGGGAGAGCACAGAGAGAAGCCCGTCTACCAGCAGACAGAGTCTGCCCGCTTGTGGGGCTCCTTCCCAGTGCTAGTTCCTGCTGAATGGGAAGACGAAGTGCTCCCACCAGCAGCAGAGGGTCTCAGCCCTGGTCCTTCTCAGGACCTGAGACCCAAGTAAAGGATTCACACCAAAGCTCCAACAATACTGTTCCCTTCCTTTCAAGGACACTAAGCAACCCCTGATGTAAAATATCTCTGAGTCATCAGATGCCTTCAGCATGTCATCAGAGCAACCATAGCTTAGAAATGGCTGCACACCCTCCTGAGTGTCTTCCAAACTCAGTTTATATCGGACAGGACATCCAAACCTAGTCAACGCTAGACTATTCAGTAAACTTGGAGAAGCTGGGTCTTGGTGATCACTCTTCTGAAGGATTTGGGGACCCTGCCCCTCTAATACACGGGGAGATGCCTCTTATGTCTCTGCTAAGTACATATCCATCAGAGGTTAAAAAACAGTGATAGTCTCCGTAATTCTCCCAGGAATGAGGAGAAGCGGTACCGCATCATGGTTATGAGGAAACACCGTGGTGCCAGACAACTTGCTTTGAACGTAGGCGCTGTTCCTTATTTCCTGTGTGACTTTGGACAAGTTACTTCGCTTCTCTGTGCATTTCCCCCCAACCATAAAGTAGTAACGACCAGAATAGTACCCACTTCATAAGCTTGGGGGTAAAGATTAAACATGAGTCAAATTCTTAGGCAAGTGCTGAATAAATTATAAGTATTACTATTTGCTTTAAAAAAAAATAGACAACATTTTTTTAAATTTTATTTTAGCCAAGCCATGGATCTTGTGGGTTCTTAGCTACCCCCTGACCAGGGATTGAACCTGGGCCATGGCAGAGTCCTAATCACTGGGCCACCAAGGAATCCCCCCAAATGGATAATACTTCACTGTACAAAGAAGTGAAGAAGTGAGTTTCCTAGAGCCAAATCCCATGCTCTGAAGCGGCTGAGTGGTGGCAAGCAGAAGCACAAACCCCAGAGTGCTCCATTCCCGTCGTGCAGAAATCCACCTGCCCTGTCCCTGAGCAGGAATGGCCTTGGCCCCATGTTTAACAGATCAGTTTCATAACTCGGGTTGCCTCCTTCATCTTTATTGTTCTCTGTGGTCACATGACACCTTTATTCTGTTCCTCTATATAAATATCATTTCTGTTTTCTGTATTTACTACTCAAATTGATGCATTATACCACAAGCTGTACATTTGTCTTCATTCCAAGGGAGTAATAGATCTTTCTCTCTCTTTTTTTTTGTAATTCAATAATTTGGTTTTCTATACAAAGCAATTCAAGTTTCTACTCCCGAGGGAAGGGGAATAAACAAAATAAGCAAATAGTACCACCTCAGTATGAAAAGAGGGAGAAAGAGTGAGAGATTGATATAGAAACCCTGAGGGTGAGAGAGAGTGCAATTTCACTGGGAGAAATTACTTCTTAAACATCCGAGGTCTTGCACACCATTTGAATTCGACACAACTATTATTGGCCCGGGCTGGTTAGGGCAAGAAGACAGGTAACAGGTCTAAACAGGGTGTTGTAAACCAGCCAAGAGTCTTCTTTTCCAGATGCTTGTACAAGCCAGGAGGAAAAAAAAGCTGTCTGAAATTCACACCAAGAGTTGGAAGGCACCCAGTAGTGACGAGTGACAGGGACATTTGCACATGGGATCAGGAGGAGATGAATCCCCGGCTGATGCAGGAAGTGGATCTTAGCTTTTCTCCACCAGCAGTTAGTGAAGTGGAATTCCAGTCTCAGCCAAACAAATACCATGTGGGGACAGCAGAGAAGCTGAGAGGCTGCCACCTCCCAGCTGTGTGCCTCCTGGCAGATAACCTCTTCCAACCCAGGCCTGGGGCTTCTTTAAGAGCCCAGATAGAGGTCCATCTTTCTGTCACCTCAAGTCTCAGCTCTGCTCCAGCTGGGAGCAGTCTGGCCCTCAACTATGTCCATGTGTATGTTCACATGTGTGTATATATATGTATGTACACACTTATGTATGTATGTCCATTATATCCCTCTGAGTGACTATGTATGCACACACATACATATGTGTGTATGTGTGTGTGCATATGTGTACATATGCATACATATGAAAGTGAAAGTGTTAGCTGCTCAGTCGTGTCCAAATCTTTGTGACCACATGAACTGTAGTCTGCCAGGTTCCTCTGTCTATGAAATTCTCCAAGTAAGAATACTGGAATTGGTTGTCATTCCATTCTCCAGGGGATTTCCCAACCCAGGGACACACACACACACAGACATATATATACACATTATAATATACTATATTAGAAATATATACATACACACACACGGTGTGTGCATGCTCAGTTGCTCAGTTGTGTCCAACTCTTTGCGACCCCATCAACTATAGCCCACCAGGCTCCTCTGTCCATGGGATTCTCCAGGCAAGAACATTGGAGTTGGTTGCCATTTCCTCCTCCAGGGAATCTTCCCAATCCAGGGATCAAACCTGCGTCTCCTATGTCCCCTGCATTGGCAGGCAGATTCTTTACCACTGCACCTCCTGGGAAGCCTGTATAAAGGGTACATATATATGTATGTATATATGTGTGTGTATATATATGAAGATTGTATATATATATATGGCATATATATAAAAGGCATATATATAATTTTATATATATATATATAAGTATTTATATATAAAAGGTATTGTTTTGGAGAAACTTAAGCACTCTGTTTCAATTCTCTTCTTTTACAGAAAAAGGAAGGAAGTCCAGAAGCTTTAAGAGACTTGCTTAAGATGACACAGCTGGGATTTGAACCCAGTAAGACACCTGGCCTTTGCTCCCACAGGCTGCCCCTAGAGAAGCATCTTACAGGACCGAAAGGCTGATTTTTACAAGCTGAGCATGTTCAGTGCAGGCTCTCGAGACGTCTGAACACTCACTCCAAAGAGGGAGCCCCACGCGAAACTCTCTTACTCCTCGACATGTTCACACCTGCCGCCCCAACACTTAGGTCCCCGTGCTGCTTTATACATGCTCATATGCCCTGCAGTACTTTGACATGGACGCTGCTCGATCAATGTTTGTGAATGAATGAACGGTTGAGTGGGACACGAATAATGGGACTTTGCAGGGAGATCCAGGGGGAATAAAGACTCACCTAACAATTTGTGTCGCTCTTGACGTGCCGTGCTTTTTTTCCTTGCCCAGGAGGCCAATAGCACAAACACACGCCTTGCCATGAAAAATTCACAACTGTGCATTAGTCAGATACCCTGGTGACATTACTTGCAAACTGGAAAGCCAAGGTCACAGCAAAAGCTGCTGTAAATCAAAAGTGTCTTAAACACAGCATCCTCCTGTTGGGAAATCTGACCCATTTACTGCATTTCCCCCAGGATGAAGGCCACTTAGCTCACATCCTACTTAAAGCGAGGACGCCTGACGCTCAAATACATCTGACGCCAACCTGTAACATGGGCCACTGGCTCCCCGGCCTCAATCCCTCTCCCCGCAGACAGCTTAAAGGCAAAGTTTATCCTATGCCAGGTGCATTAGACCATTGCAGGGGAAGATGTGAAAGGCTTGAAAGCAGCTTTCCCCAAACTGTTCCACATGCTATTTCTAGGTGTTTGGCAAATAAAAGCATTGCACAGTCAGAGTTCAGGGAAGCCGCGTCTACTCTATCCTATTCTTGAAGGTTCCACAAAGTGCTTATGAAAAATCCCACAGTGAAGAAACTCATTTAACCTTGCTTTACCCAGGGTCTCCTGATCATTCTGACAACTAACACTTTATACCAGGCGGCGGCAGCTCTGTGGAACCGCCAGCTCTGTGGTTATAGTTACTCATAGCTGTAGAGCCCACTGGGGCCCTCGCGGGGACTTCCCTTCCTGCTTCTCTGATGCCTTAGGGAGCATCGTAGGAGACGCTGCACAGGGAAGCAGTGATGAGAAGGGAAGCCTGCCCGCAGCCTTCTCACTCACCAAGGTCCTCAGGGGCCCGTCCAACGCCCCGGCGTCCAGAGGCTGTCAAGTAGAAGCAAACCCGGACTTAGTCAGGACGTTTATTCAAAAGGATTACTACAAAGTGGTGGGCAGGACTATTGAAATAGCGGGAACACTGTCCCTAAAGTCTGCATACAGCTCAGAGTCAGGTGGAAGGGGCTTCCTTTTACAGAGAAGGGTGAGCAAGCCTAGAAAGACCAGATGTAGGCAAGTTCAGTGAAAAGGTGGCGTGACCGGGGGCTTCCCTGGCAGTCTAGTCGTTAAGACGCCACACTTCCAATGCAGGGGGCACAGATTCCATCACTGGTTGGGGAGCTAAGATCAAGCATGCCACACAGCGTGGCCAAAAACAAATAAATAAATCAAGGTGACATGATTGGATAGTCCACCAGAGAAGGTTTCATGTGCGGGCCGGTCCATTCTCAGGAGGGGCATCTGCTGGCCAGGGCTGAGGGTGGGCCAAAGGCCAGGGCATGGAGGAAGGAGGGAAACTTAATGAAGTTTGGGTATTAAGCATTTTGTTCCAGTGGCTCCATGTGGATGCAATAGTTCAGTTAAATCCTTTGTGGAACAAAGACTAGAATCTGGAGGGTCTGGGTCTGACCCTGTTATCAGTTGACAAGGGTCGAGGGATCTATGGGTCTTATCTAAGTTGTATGGAGAATGGTGGCTCCTTGCAATAAGCCTGTATCCAGAACCCAAATGGGAAGGGGCTTCCTTTAACCCCTCCCTGGCTGTTTGCCAGGAATGAGGGCTCTGGGACAGTTCAGTGTTGGCAAGGCCTGTTCGCAGCTACATGAATCCAGCATCAATAGTATCCAAGGAACTCATTTCCTCCCACTCTTCACTAGAGTGCTGGCATGGTCAGGCTTTTCAGTAGAAGGAGGAAGATACAGTCATAGGGAGGAGTCTGAACTCTAAAACCTCATGGCACAGGTGCAGGCAAGAAAGGAATGACAGAGATACCAGGTTACTGACCAGTATGAGTTCTTCCCTTCTTCCTCAGTAACAGAACTCCAATCATCAGCCTGTTCTGCTCCTAATACAGCCATAGGGCTGAGTTCTGGTAACAGAAGGTTGTGGAAAGGGCAGGATTCCCAGGAGTGTTCCTTAATATGTTTTGCCCATCTGCTTATATTCCTGCCTTGGCCTGGGATGTGCATGAAAGGATTGGAATTCCAACTGCCACCCTGGGTCATGAGGTGACCTTGAAGATGGAAACCATGCACTAAGAATGGTAGGAAAGGAAAATACAAGGAACCCAGCTCCCTGAAGACACCATGAGCTGCCAGCCAGCCCAGAATGCTCTACCCTCTTGCTTCTATTTCTTGGGGAAAAAAACTGAAAACCAAAAGTCTTTGTTATCAAGCCATTGTAACTTCCAATTTCTGTTGAACCAGCCCAGTGAAACTCCTGATACACAGAGCTGGGGAAGCAGTGTAAATGGACAGATCAGTAATACTAAGAATACTTTCTACTATTAATCTTTGACAATCTCTTTCTGTACCCTAAGGCCACACTCACCATATACAAAATTCTCCAAAATGTCAAATTCTATCAAGAACATCCCTTGCATACTTGTGTGGCAGTCCACAGCACATAGGCAGGGTTGGGGGCTGTACTGACCTTCGAACTCCTTTTACTGGAAGACCAGGATATGGCGTGGCAGCTGCATAAGGCAACCCATAAGGGTTACTGTCTTCTGAACATTGGTTCGATACTTACAGGTTTGAGTTTATCAGGCTAGCAGGGATGGGGCTCGTGTTTCATTCTAGTATAATATTTGCAAATGGCTTCTTGGGCTTTGTCTTACTAATGTGACTCAGTGCCAAGGTCTCAGGTATGTGACGCTTGCAACCACCACCAGCAGGGAGAACAAGAGAAAGTGAGTTAGACAGAGGACATTTAATCGGAATTCCTTGATCAGGCAGACAATGATGTGATTGCTCAATAAAGCGAGCCTCAAAATAAGCCTGGGTGAAGTTACCATGGGATTTCCGAGGCAGGAACACAGCAGTGGGTTGCCATTTCCTTCTCCAGGGGATCTTGCCAATTCAATCCCTGGGTTGGGAAGATCCCCCGGAGAAGGAAATGGCAACCCATTGCCACATTCCTGCCTGGGAAATCCCATGGACAGAGGAGCCTGGCGGGCTACAGTTCATGGGGTTGCAAAGAGTTGGGCATGACTGAGCACACACACATACATACCAAAACAAGCCTGGAAAAGCAAGCAGGTATTTTCACCCAGAACTCGGCTTAAATCCCCCTGCATGCCAGGTTGTGCTCTGGTTGGCTGTGGCCCGTGGCCCGTCACCAGGCTAGCACGATAGCGTCTGATGCAGACCAGAGCTCTGAGAAGCTATGTCTTACAGGCGTGATCATTGTGAAGAGTGGTTTATGAACGCTGAGAGCTCTCAACTCTCTCCAGAATGGATTCTTCAGATACTCTTTCTCAATGATACCCACCTCCCCCAAAACAGCTACAATGATGATGCAGAAAGAAAGAAGCATGGTCATGATCAGTGGCAGACCTGGACTTTTTGCTGATGTTGGTATTTACTCATTGCATGACCTAAACTACCCACATATTCTGGAACTTGTTTCTTCTTTTTTAAATTTTTATTGGAGTACAGTTGCTTTACAATGTCATGTTAGTTTCTGCTGTACAGCAAAGTAAATCAGCTACATGTATACATATATCCCCGATTTTTCGGATTTTCTTTTCCCATTTAGGTCACCACAGAGCACTGAGTAGAGTTCCCTGTGCTAAACAGTCTGTTCTCATTAATGACCTTTTTACACATAGTATTAATACTGTATTTATCTCAATCCCAGGCTCCCAATTCATCCCACTGCCTCTTTCCTCCCCTCTTGGTGTTATATGTTTGTTCTTTTCTTCATATGTTTATTAGTGACTTCTTGCTGCTATAAAAATTATACACAATGTTGGTATCAGGGTCAGCCTTCAGGTACATTTCCTCAGGGTAATTGCTCAGAATAAGGGTTGCTGTCTTCCGAACATCGGTTCGATACTTACAGGTTTGAGTTTATCAGGCAAGAGTGGATGGAGCTTGTGTTTCATTCTAGTATAATATTTGCAATTTTATAAGGTGTCTCATGTTCTCAATATTGTATCATTTTAGATAAAACAATTCTTTGTTCTCTCGGACTGTCCTGAGAATTGTAGGGTGCTTCACCTTTGCAGCCTCACCTGATAAACATCAGCAATGGCTCCCAGTCACTAGGACTCGCACACACAAACACACGTGAACAGACGCACATTTTCAAATGCCTCTGGGGGTGGGGGTGAGGTGGGACAGCTTCTCGTTGAGATGCGTGGAGTGGAAAGTTGTGGACAAAACAGACGAGGCTTCCTTAAGCTTTCCATGTAGTTCTTAGATTTTCACACAATTCTAGTAACCCGTGCCTTGTCCAGGATTTTAGGATGCCCAACAAGCACCTTAAAATCGTTTCCTTTATGATGAAATATTAGCAGTTAAGCCCAGGGTAGCTACCAATGCCCATCTCTGCTATTTTGTGGTTAATCCCGTCCGTCTCAATTCTACCACAGCTGGAGACATAAGACCACAGGGGTCTCTGAGTGCCAAGGTCACCACCACCGAAGTCTTCCAAGGGCTGATGAACCGAGGAGAGAACGCACTGTTAAGTTTTGCTTGGTAGGGAATGCGAATTAAATATTTGACTATATAAGGAACCCTGCTTTTCAACAACATTAGCTCCTTACACAATCAGCTGTCTTGGCCAAGGCACAAATAGAGTCTCCCAAATTAAATCTGCGGCTAGCTCTTTCCAGCCAATTTTCTGGAGTCAGAAGTTTGAATTCTTCCAAAGCTGTGGGTAAGGACAGGCACCAACAAAAATGTATGTAGGACTGTGTCAGCCACCATGAACGCCTGTTCCTTCCAAATGGAAGAAAACCTTCACAAGGGGGGAGAAAGCACCCTTCCTTTCTATGTCCCCCTCTTTGTCTGTCCCTCCCCCTGGCAGTTATTCAGTGGAAGCTGGCTTTCAGTCAGTTTGGTAATGAACAGGAGGTACTCGCTGGCAATCACCAAGTTCTCGGTGATGACTTCTGTTAATAAAAGAGCAAAGAGTCTTTGCTGTTTGTCCTCCTCTGAGTGAAATCCTCCAATTTTCCAGGCTCCAGAAGGAAGTAACACCAATCATTAGGATCATGACTCAGCTGCTGCTGTTGTTTAGTCGCTAAGTCGAGTCCAACTCTTTGCAACCCCATGGACTGTAGCCCCATCAGGCTCCTCGATCCATGGAATTCTCCAGGCAAGAATACTGGTGTGGGTTGCCATTCCCTTCTCCAGGGGATCTTCCTGACCCAGGGATCGAACCTGGGTCTCCTGCATTGGCAGAGAGCCACACACACTGAGCTACGAGGGGAGTCCACACCAATGTCTAGAGTTCTCTAAAAAGAATAGGACAAACATGGGAAAATATTGGGTACACAGAGACCTGTAAAACAAGTATAATAATACCTACTGCAGAGACTCTCCTGGGGTAAGATGAGCTGAAAGCTTAAGTTGAATATTGGATAATGTATAACCATCAGTGAAAGGATTCTTAGTACCACTCCTGCTCTTGATCTAAGGCCATTGCCAAGTTTTCAGAGATTGAAAGTAAGGGAAAAACCTTGGGAAGCAAATCTGCTTGGCCTCTTTTTTAATCACTGTGTTTCATCAGCAACTTCTGCCGGTCCCCTGCAGAACAAACCTCACTCCTGCTCAGAAGGCAGCAGGTGGACACAGTGGTGTATGTGTTCCAGAAGCTCTCAGGCTGGTTTCAAAAAGCACCGTTTTATCCAAGTGAATAATATGGTTTCCCTTCTGTAAGCAAAACCATGATATATAGGCAAACTCCACGTTAATTGGATAAACCAGTGGTAAAACCCCCAAAGAACAATTAACTTTCATGTGAAATACTCCCAGCTGAAATCTTGGAAAACTTGCATGTAATTAGTACTCTCTTCCAGCTCTCCAAAGTATAAAATACAATACATTAGGGCTTGTAACACTAATATCGCCAAGAACACAGCTAACATGGGGAAGTCTAATTTGCCACTAATATGCGGATGGCAGGGTGGTTGGTGCTTTCACCTGTTCAGGCTAATTGTTTTTAAAGTGATTTAGAAACTCTCTGCCCGATGGCCCATGGCTCTTGATGTATCAAGTCCCCAGTGCTGGGCTGCGGTAAGTCAGGAAATTTAGAAGTGACCTTTGAGGTCATTTGGTTCAGTTCCCAAGCAGTGGTTTATGGACCTGCTGCATTAGCAGCAGCTCAGTTTACAAATGAGAGTTTCCTGGGTTGCACCCTCAGAGATTCCGGGTCAGCAGGCTTTGGCTGGACCTCAGAAATCCCAATGAAAAATAAATAAATGAACACCTTCTGAATGCCTCCGGAAGATTCTGTTGTCCAGCCGTGCTTGCGAACTACTGATGTCCCCAGCCTTCTACTTAATGCAGAAATCCCCTATATAACGTGAGTGATGGTGGGCATCCAGCCTCTGCTTGAACACGTCCGGGATTAAGCTCCAGTCAATGGCGGCTGCCTGGCCCGCCACACCGAGAGGGCCTCTGAGGTTATCCCCAAGTCCAGTAGAAGAGAGTGCCAAGCTGATTGGTGCCCTCTGCCCTGGGCTTAGGTCAGGGCAGTAATGTTGTTGTTCAGTCACTCAGTTGTGTCAGACCCCATGGACTGCAGCACACCAGGCTCCACTGTCCTCCACCATCTCCTGGAGTTTGCTCAAACTCGTATGTATTGAGTCAGTGATGTTATCCAACCATCTCATCCTCTGTTGCCCCCTTCTCCTCCTGCCCTCAATCTTTCCCAGCAACAGAGGCTTTTCTAATAGGTCGACTCTTCACATCAGGTGGCTGAAGTGTTGGAGGTTCAACATCAGTCCTTCCAATGAATGGTCAGTGTTCACTTCCTTAAGAATTGACGGGTTTCATCTCTTTGCAGCCCATGGGACTCTCAAGAGTCTTCCCCAGCACCACAGTTTGAAAGCACCAATTCTTCAGCGCTCAACCTTCTTTATGGTCCAACTCTCACATCAGTACATGATTACTGAAAAACCATAGCTTTGCCTATATGGACCAGTACAGGGCAGTGTGACAACATGTATTTTCCATTCCTGATAAGAGATATCTACTCTGATGAGTAGATATCATCAGAGTAGATTTCTGATGATATCTACTCTGAATGATATTGAATGATGATATTGAATGATATTGAATGTTTTTAGTTTATGAAGATTGAAAAACAGTGGTCTAATTTCTAAGTTAGCCCGATATCAGAGTATTGCACCAAAAGGTCAGAGTCTGAAAACATGGGTTTCAGCTGTGGTTTCAGTTATCCTGCCTTGAGAAATTTGCTTACTCTGAGCGTCAGTTGCCTGTTTATCAAATAAGGACACGATATCTGCATGGGAGTGTTTTGAGACTCAAATACACTTATGACTGTGAAGAGTCTTTGAAAAGGCTTATTTATATTTTAAAAAAAAGTAAAGTACTCTTATTGTCAGTACACTATCAAACATGAACAGTATTTTCCCAGGAGTACAGGTGCTTGAGCAGGTAGCCAAATGTGTACATGTAGTAAGAGGAAATTCAAAACACTGAGCCTTTCTTCCCGTAATGATATCAAGGCTCCTTTTGTTACCAGAATAAAGGCTTGTTCAAACCAAGAGCAATCAGAAAGTGAGTTTGCCCGGTTTTCACATAGCTTTTATAAACATTTTGTAAACATCCACCTCTCTGCCTTTCCCTCTGCCTTCAAATGCAATCACCCAGCTTGCTCATCGATTGGAATTTAAGTGATCTGCCCTTGGCTTCAACTCATTTGATAGAGTTGTGTAAGTCAAGTGGTGACTTGACCTAATGGGCTTAACGGACCTCTGCTTTTTGAATGAATAGGCTTAATTTGTTAAATACCAGATGAGATAGATACTGATTAGACTGAGAGATTATAAAACTGAATGATTTATCAGTTTGTTAATAATCTCCTTAAGGGCAATATGCCATGTGCTCAATCGTATCTGACTCTTTTCAACTCTATGGTCTATAGCCTTCCAGGCTCCTCTGTCCAAGGGATTCTCCAGGCAAGAATACTGGAGTGGGTTGCCATTTCCTTCTCCAAGGGATCGTCCTGATCCCGGGATCGAACCCACATCTCCTATATCTCTGCATTGCAGGCAGATTCTTTACCTGCTGAGCCACTGGGGAAGACCTTAAGGTCAAGGAATAGGTCTAAGCTACCTTTGCGCCTTGCAGGACTTTGGGATATATTTTGTACACTAGCTGAACTCGAGAATCTTTTGCTGAGTGAGTGATTGACAGATGGAATGAATGAATAGTTCACATGTGACTTTCAGAGGAACCAAGGCTGACTGAGCTGATATGACAACTAAGACATGTGTGTGTGTGATTGTGTGTATGTATGTGTGCTAGATGCAGAGCCCTTAAGACATTATTGCTTTAGAAGAAAAAGAACAATGTCCACCCACCTCCAGTAGAACCAACTAAATTTAGTCCATGTATTAAAATTATTTACCATCCAGGTCAGGTCGTTCAGTAGTAAAGAATCTGCCTGCCAATGCAGGAGCTTCAGGAGACATGGGTTCGATCCCTGGGTCAGGAAGATTCCCCTAGAGGAGGAAATGACAACCCACTCCAGTATTCTTGCTGTGATAATCCCATGGACAAAGGAGCCTGGCGTGCTACAGTCAATGGGGTCAGAAAGAGTTGGACATGACTGAGTGACTGAACACAGCACCATCCAGGTATGACCTTCATTTCTGCAAGATACCTCTTGCATCATTGCTCAGCAAGGCAGGAGAGGATTATGGTTATTGGGAACAGGCCTAGAATCAGGTGACTCAGTGTGAGTCCCATCTGTGCCTATACAGCAATTAAAACATATTATCTTTATGTTCCAGTTCCCTCTTTTATAAAACAGAAATCACCATTATTGCATCTACATCTTAAGCATGCAGGTGGGTCACTATTCCGAGGATTACGTGGAAAGCACTCACTGAAAGTGTGTCCACTTAAAATGGTATGTTTCCAGATCATATGAACACAAGACGTCAAGAAAAAGCACCAAGTTAATTGGTAGGATTTCTATCCCACCCAAAGGGAACCAAAATGCTCTTCCACTGAGAGTCCTAAAGGTCAGCATCACAGCCTGTCAATTCCACTAAAACATTTAAATTTACAGAAGGGGTGGAATGGGATGGGTAGGACTTTAGCAAGCTGTCTTTGTTGAAAGCTACCATGTGCTGGTGTCTTGGTCCAAATGCTACAGACTAGGGTGGCTTGTAAACAACAGAATTGTGTTGCTCGCAGTTTTGGAGTCCACAGTGTTTCAAGGCCCCATCATGGTTGGGTGAATGCCCTCTTCCTCGTTCAGAGCCAGCACCTTCTCACTGTGACTTCAATGGAGGAACGGACTAGGGGTCTGTCTGGAATCTTTTTTTTTAAGGCACTGCTCCTGAGATAAAAACGGGGCAGGGCACAACCTTTAAAGTAATGATATAGCCCAAGGACAAGACACAAACTTATCAGAACCAACTGGGTCCAAGATGGTGGATGAGCTGACTTTCCCTAGACCTTGAGCTTCATTATACATTCTTTCTAACACATCAGCTTCTCAGGTGGCTCAGTGGCAAAGAATCCATCTGCCAGTGCAGGAGACGAGGTTCAATCCCTGGGTTGGGAAGATTCCCTGGAGAAGGAAATGGCAACCCCCTCCAGTATTCTTGCCTGGGCAATCCCATGGACAGAGGAGCCTGGTGGGCTATAGTCCATGGGGTCACAAAGAGTCAGACATGAATGAAGAGACTAAGCACGCACATAACATATCCCAAGCTAAATGATACACCCACCAGCACAATGACCGTTCCAAGCCTGACCTTAAAGGTCACAAAGAGGGCGGTGGTCCAATTCCTGAAAATCCCCACACTTTCCCTAAAATAGCCTATGAAATTCATTCCTTAGCCTATGAAATTACCTACTGCTATAAAAACTGACCTCACGTATGCAGATGATACCACTCTAAAGGGAGAAGCGAAGAGAAACTAAAGAGCTTCTTGATGAGCTGTATCAAAATTACCAGCTAGAGAATAAAATCTTACCTTAGACCTGTATTTAACAATAGCACAAAGTAACCTATGTTTTGGGCTTCCCTGATGGCTCACTAGGTAAAGAATCTGTCTGCCAATGCAGGAGACACAAGTTCGATCCCTGGGTCAGGAAGATCCTCTGGAGTAGAAAATTTCAACCCATTCCAGTATTCTTGCCTGAAAAATCTCATGAACAGAGGAGCCTGGAGGGCTACAGTCCACAGGGTCGCAAAGAGCTGGAGAGGACTGAGTGGCTAAGCACACACAGAAACAATCTATGTCTTAAAAGTTATTGATTAATTTATCTATGGTTTAAAAGAAAAAAAATAACTCAAATTTAGTCACACTCATTCTATAATGGTATGGACACATGCTTCTGTAGCTGGTATTGAGGCTTTCTGCACTTGGAGCAATATTCTCTGATTTAAAAATAAATGACATTGATTTATCATTAGAGCCTTTTTATAGGAGAATTTATCTCAACAGAACTTTTAAAGATATAAAATATACAGTTTATGTAGCCTTAGGTTTCTTAACAGAACCAAATCAAACTGAATAATAAAGTAAAACGGAATAATAAAATGATCAAATAGTGTAAGATCAAGTCAGAACTGATCTGGAAGCACCTTTTATAATTACTAGGCTGGAAGCAGTCTCTGTAGATTCAGCAGAACTGAATCACGAAATGAATTAAGACCATATCAAATTATTAATACTTTTCATACGCCATAAAAAAGTCTTCCTTCCTGCCTCTCTGGGACTGAAGCAAAATGTCTCAAATATCATGCAGGGAAAATGGAGGGAAATTAATAAATAGGATATTGCTTATTGTTCTTTAATGGCTCCTTGTCTAATCCTTTGAATATTTTATGGATCTTTATTCTTTCCAAAGAACTTTCCAAGGCCTTATCTCATTGAATCTCTGTTCTTGAGAGGCGCCTCCTGGCTCAGTAAGTCAGGCGAAGGGCCTGAGGGGTAGACTTCTGGCTGCTCCTCTGGACTGGGCACCTGCAGGGAAGTTCTCTCACTGGTTCACACTGGCCTGGCCTCACCTGGGCAGGGAGGATGGCAGTGCTCTGATGGAGATGCAGTCAAGAATGCCAACAGCCTCCAGTTGTGAATGCCTTCAGGGTCCACCTCAGCTAAGGGGGCTGTGGTCTCTCTACTCTCAGAGCACCTGTGGGTCAGTGGTTGAGTAAGGCAGTGGGGCTGAGGCCAGGCCATTTCCAGCCCACAAGGGACTACCTGATGGGCAGTCTGCTGTCTGGCACTGCCCACTGCACTGGTCTCACAGCGCCCCCTGCTCAGTCCTGCTTCCTTCTACTTTTGCTGTTTAGCTGCTAAGTCGTGTACCACTCTTTTGCGATCCCACGGACTGTAGCCCGCCAGGCTCTTCTGTCCATGGGATTTCCCAGCAAGAATACTGGAGTGGGTTGCCATTTCCTTCTCCAGGGGATCTTTCTGACCCAGGGATCAAACCCGTGTCTGCTGCATTGACAGGCGAATTTGTGACCACTGAGTCACCTTCCTTCCACTTAGTCAGCCATAAATGTTATTCCTAGTAAATCTTTGGCATTCCCAACTCCCTCTCAGCATCTTCTTCCAGAGGGCCCAGGTGTCCATCTACTAATAGTGCTTACCTGGGAAGACCAGGATAAGATAATAAAGGTAAAGACCAGAGTTGCCCCATGATAAGTTCTCAATAAATATTAGATATGGCTGGAAGCCTTTCCCCTGCTTTGTGCTTGGAGAATAGAGGCGGTGCTGTTAAGTGATTATCCAACTAGATGAAGTTTTCTCTACCAGTCAGCTACTTTAAAAGATGCCATTTCAAAGGAGCCTTCAGGGGCTTCTCTGGTGGTCCAGTGGCTAAGACTCTGAACTCCCAACACAGGGGGCCTAAGTTTGACCCCTGGTCAGGGAACTAGATGCCACATGGCACAGCTAAATATCCCTCATACTGCAATGAAGACTGAAGGTCCTGCATGGTGTAACTAAGACCTGCCACAGCCAAATAAATTTTTTGTTTAAAGAAAAGATTGAGTTGACATGGGAGTAAAGGGCTTGCCAGTCTGTGTTTGGCTCCAAGTTATTGTGTAAACCTGCATGTGTGAAGTGAAGGTGTGAGAAAGACTTAAAAGTTTTGCAAGTTCAACAAGGCTGTGCAAAAGTTTGACTGTCTTAAGCCTCCAACTTACTCAGGTGCCACCGTGAGATCCAAAAAGACAGATTCAACCCTACCAAAATCCGAAATGCACTGAACAGTTGGCTGGTGGGTTGGATTAAGAGTAAGTCGCTTTAGCGTGCACACTCACTACAGGAAAACAAAACAAATTCATTTAAAACAGTGAAGAAGGGAGAATGTAAAGAGTCTAGCACACAAAAGCATGATAAAGGAACATTAATAGCCGTATTACTAAACCGAGACATATAAAATTAGGTTGATACTCTCTATATTCAGTACACTAGTTTCATTAAAAAAAAAACATTTCTAAGGGGACTTCCCTAGCGGTCCAGTGGCTAAGATGCCACACGCATAATGCGGGGGGCCTAGGCTCGATCCCTGGTCAGGGACTAGTTCCCACATGCTGCACCTAAGAACCTGGCACAGCCAAATAAATTAAATAAATAATTAAAGATCTTTTAAAAAGAAAAAGCTGAAAATTTTCTTGGGGTTTTCAGATCTTTGCTACCGACCCTGTCTTCCTGATTTCCTCCAAGAGATCTTAGAACCCTCCCCTGTACCAAGGAGGTGACGCTGGGGACTAGTTGGACATAAAAGTAACTTCTAGAGTGTGAGAAAAACTACCAGAAGTGACTTCTATCGATCTCAGCTTCCATTTCTCCCAGCAACCATTTGAGTTCACGTCAATGGATCGTGTTGCCCTAAGTGTCTCTCAGTAAAAGAGAAACTGGCCACGAGTTCTGATCATTTGTTCTGATTGGGTATCTCTAATGAAGCTTGCCACACCCTTACAATTCGGAAGGTCATTCCCTTCCAGCAAACCCCTGGTTTTGTGATGCCTGACTTGCCCTGTGCTATTTCCCCTACTCTCGGGGTGGCTTCCTTGGACTCCCGGCCTGACAGCTCAGTGATGCCTCTACCCCATCCAGCCAGAGGGACCAGTGAGAGGCCATTAGTCTCCATCTTCCTGGGCACTGGATGCTCATACAGATTCTACCGATATCCCAGTTCTGTTTGTCTTTAGAATTTCTAATTTCTTCATCATCTTTTTCCGATTCGGTCTTGATTTCTTTCTATACAGCTTTCTCCCTTGGGGCTGTGTGTTCCATCTAAGCATCTGCTTGCAGCCTCCTTTTGAATTCTCAGGCAAATATTCATTGAATTTCTGTTGCGTTGTTTTCTTCCTCTCTCAATAAATTATCCTGTCTCCTCTTCGAAGTCTCCCTTTCCAAACTCCGGGTTCTTCGTGTACGTGAAAAATCCCTCTCAATTCATCTTCATCTCCTGTGCAGCCTCATCTTGATTATTTTCCATGGTTGGCACTTTCCTGCCACAGCTTCATATTAACACATCATGCAGTTGTTTAGTCACAAAGTCATGTCCGAGTCTTTGAGACCCCATGGGCTGTAACATCCCACGCTCCTCTGTCCATGGGATTTTCCAGGCAAGAATACTGGAGTGGTTTGCTATTTCCTTCTCCAGGGAATCTTCCCCACCCAGGGGGTAACATCTCCTGCATTGGCAGGTGGAGTCTTCACCCCTGAGCCTCCAGGGAAGCTCAGTGCGTTGTGTAGCCCACAGGAAAGTTTGCTAACTTCGTTCCTTGTTTAGGCCAGTCTGCCATCTGTGTGGATAAGCTCTGGAAACAAGGTGGCTACCCAAGCAGAGAGCCCCTCAGCCTCTGAGCGCCCTAAGCCACGTAGTTACCAGCCCAGAGCCCCATCTGTTTCTGCCCAAGTCAGGAAGGGTGACTTCTAAGCTGAGCAGAATGGCAGTCCGAGACACCATGACTGGGATGGGCCACCCCAGAATTTCCCAGTCGTGTGCGTATGTGCTAAGTCACTTCAGTCGTGTCCAATTCATTGAGGTCCCATGGACTGTAGCCCACCTGGCTCCTCTGTCCATGGGATTCTCCAGGCAAGATACTGGAGTGGGTCGTTATGCCCTCCTCCAGGGTCCCAGTCCAATATGGGTCCCATAATCTTGAGGCTGATGGAGATGCCTGTTTATAGATGGAGGATCATTCTGGTTTAATTTGAGAGATAATGTAATGTGGTATCACACACTTGGAAGACAAAATGTAAGCAGCATACAGACTTCAGGACTGACTCAGGGTAAAAACCCCCATTTGCACGTGTTGCATGGGACCCGACACGCTCCAAAAGGAGGGATATCATGCTTTGCCAGTCCAAATAAGGACTAAAGGTAGGAGGTTTTTTGTTTTGTTTTGTTTTCCCCTTACATAAAAGTAAAGTGCATTTCCCTTGTGAAAACGGACAGCAGACTTAGCTAGGATGAGACCCAGAGTCCTTCCCTGGGAGGCCAGTGGGTCAGGAATCATGGCCTTTGTGTTTGCAAAAGGCACCACCTCGTCCAGCTGCACAATCCAGGACAAGTTACTTAATTCCCCTGGGCCTTCACGTTCTCATATATAAAAGAGAGCCAAGGATAGCCAGGTAACAGGATTGTCTAACAAAGGAAACAAGACAATGTATTTGATAATGGGGTCTGCCCTTCTCCCTGGCTTCTGATCCGATGATGACTTTCTGGGTTTAGCACCTGTAGCTGGTGATTCCACAGAACTTTCACAGGCTAAGGGACCCTCCAGGCATCCTGAACTTGGGCAAGGCCCGTCTTCACACAGACCTGGATCCATAGCACCAGGATGAGCAGGTTCCCAAGGGATGATCCTGCCTGGGTTCAATTTTGTTCCTCTCCCTTGATGGCTGAGCAGTCTTAGGGAATATGCACCATACTAGCACTGATAGGATTGTGTGAGGATTAAAAGAGATAATTCCTGCAAAATATTTAGCAAATATGTTAATACATAGTCATTCATATCCAAGTCCTTGATTATGTTGACATTTTATCTTTTTCCTAGGGGGACAGAGATGAGGAATCTGAGGTTCTTTCAAACTGAAAGAGAAGAACAGGGAACAGCACCTCTCCACATTCAGAGTTTGGTGTGTGTTAATTCTCAAAATAAGATGAGCAAAGCAGTCGATACTGCTCCCAGTCTACTGAGGAGAAAAACGGAGACATGAAGAAGTTCAATGGTCTTTCCAAAATCACAGGCTGGTGACGGCCTGTGACCCAGCCTTCTGACACCTCACCCAGTGATCTCCACAGACTCTCGCATTGAAACTCAGGTCAACCAGAGACGATCCTCAAGGCCAAAGCTAAGACACTCTTTCCAACCTTTAATAAAAGCATTTGTTTGCTTCAGTGCCAGGTGTAGCTCTCTTCTCTGCCTGCCACGTGCTTCATACAAGACAAGGACACCTACTCAGTTATTCAGCTGGTCTTTGAGATTCCAGGCATCAAGTGGAATCACTCTCTGAGGTCAATCTGAATGATTATTCAAGAGACTCAATTTCCTTTAGAGAAGGCACATTGTCAGTTCAATCTACTGTGGAATTTATAGTATTAATGAATTGAAGGATACTTCAGGGATTTCTCCCAGATGCTTATTTTAATTTAAGCTCTAGGGGTTTAACTTTCCAAAATACTCAATTTTGTTCATTATGAAAACTAATAACTGGCTTATTTCACTGCTAATTTGGGTACGAAGGTTAATTATCTATAGTGGAGTGGTCTCGAGTTAATCTAAAGTCTACCTGAACACAGAACTGTGGCTAATTGATTCCCCCACACATGGAGGAATGAGTATTTCTTTCTGGAAAAAAGAAAAAGGCTCCACTGACTTGGATTCTTTCTGCCTCTGTCTCTGTAAAGGACACAGGGTCTCTCTGAGATGGTGGGCAACCTCTCCCTTTTTGGATACGGTGGAATCTGTTCACTTGTGTACATGAGAAGGTCCCATTCAGTTCCTGCTCAGCATTTTGTTTTCCACAACAAAGCACTCAGTCACCACTCCTGCGTGAGTGCATGCTAAGTTGCCTCTGATACCCCACTGACTGTAGCCTGCCAGGCTCCTCTGTCCACGGATTTTCCAGGCCAAGATACTGGCGTGGGTTGCCATGTCCTCCTCCCGGGGATCTTCCTGAGCCAGGAACTGAAACCACATCTCTCGTGTCTCCTGAATGGGCAGGCAGATTCCTTCCCACTAGCACCACCTGGGAAGCCCAGTCATCACTCCCACCTGTTGTTTCTTCACGACAGGTTTAGGAAATGGCAGGTGTATAAATTACATTATGTTAGCATCAGATCAGATCAGATCAGATCAGTTGCTCAGTCATGTCCGACTCTGTGTGACCCCATGAATCGCAGCACGCCAGGCCTCCCTGTCCATCACCAACTCCCGGAGTTCACTCAAACTCATGTCCATCGAGTCAGTGATGCCATCCAGCCATCTCATCCTCTGTCGTCCCCTTCTCCTCCTGCCCCCAATCCCTCCCAGCATCAGAGTCTTTTCCAGTGAGTCAACTCTTCGCATGAGGTGGCCAAAGTACTGGAGTTTCAGCTTTAGCATCATTCCTTCCAAAGAAATCCCAGGACTGATCTCCTTCAGGATGGACTGGTTGGATCTCCTTGCATTCCAAGGGACTCTCAAGAGTCTTCTCCAACACCACAGTTCAAAAGCATCAATTCTTCGGCGCTCAGCCTTCTTCACAGTCCAACTCTCACATCCATACATGACCACAGGAAAAACCATAGCCTTGACTAGACGGACCTTTGTTGGCAAAGTAATGTCTCTGCTTTTGAATATGCTATCTAGGTTGGTCATAACATGATCTTGATCAAACCAGAATGCCTCACCTTCTAAAATATACCCCAAATAATACTGGTCATAATGGTCATCCTTCGAAAGTCCACAAACAATTAATGCTGGAGAGGGTGTGATAGAAAAGAAACAGTCGCGTACACTGTTGGTGGGAATGTCAATTGGTGCAGCCACTCTGAGGAACAGTTTTGGAGTTTCCTCAGGAAACTAAAAACAGAACTACTTTATGATCCTGCAATCCTACTCCTAGGCATATACTTGGAGAAAATCACAATTCAAAAGTATACAAGGACCCCAGTGTTCACAGCAGCAGTATTTACAAAAACCAAGACATGAAAACAATGTAAATGTCCATCAACAGGTAAATAAAAAGATGTGGTGTACACACACACACAGGAATATTACTCAGCCACAGAAAAGAATGAAACAATGCCATTTTCAGCAACCTGGGTGGACCTAGAGATTATCGTATTAAGTGAAATAAGTCAGAGACAGAAAGACAACCATCATGTGGTATCACTTATATTGGGACTCTAAAAAAATGATACAAAGGAGATTATATACAAAACCAAAATAGACCCACAGACATAGAAGAAAATTTCTGGTAACCAAAGTGGAAAGGAAGGGGGGATAAATTAGAAGTTTGGGATTAACATATACATATACAAACCACATATATACAGTCCATGGGGTCGCAAAGCATCAGGCACAGTTGAAGTGACTTAGCACACTCACATATATAAAATAGACAAAACAACAAGGTCTTACTGTATAGCACAGGGAAATATATTCAGTATTTGTAATTATCAATAAGGGAAAAGGCTCTGAAAACTTATACATATATATATATATATATATATGTACGCACGAATGTATATGGTCTTCCCAGGTAGCGCAAGTGGTGAAGAATGCGCCCGCCAATGCAGGAGGGACACGAGACTCAGGTTCAATTCTTGGGTTGGGAAGATCTCCTGGAGCAGGAAATGGCAACCCACTCCAGTATTCTCACCTGGGAAATCCCATGGACAGAGGAGCCTGGCGGGCTACAGTCCACGGGGTCACAAAGAGTCAGATACGACTGAGAATGCACACAACAAGCATGCACACACACACAGGCATGCAGTATGTATAGGTGTGTGTGTGTGTGTGTGTGTAGTTTAATAATCAGTTTGCTGTATACCTGAAACATAGCATTGTAATTCAACTATACTTCAATAAAAAATAAAATTCACCATAAGGAATGACCACACAATAACAAATCTATCGTCTTGCTCTCTGAATTGTCCCAAAAGACAACAGGTTTCATATACATTCCCTCATCTTCCTAAGAACTCAGTGAAGCACAAAGGATGCTTGACTTCTTTCTCTCTTTAGCAGAAGAAGAAACGGAGACCCGCACAGACCCAGGTTCACAAGATATCGGGTGTGAGGCATGGAAATAGAACATCGATTTCTTGATTCCTAATTCTGTGCGCTTTCTATTCTATCGCCCCACCTCTGTGATCTGTAATGTATTGGAAAGTATTATCTACTCTCTCAGATACTCTACTACACAGTTCTATTCCTTGTGCTCCAAGAAACCCAATTTTGTCTCCAGGAAGAAAGACAGACTAATGCTGCACACTGGATCCTAGAGGACATTCCATTCATTGACGTTCATGCCTTCGCCTGTACGGTCAGCCCTTTCTCCTTCTGCTGGCTCTGTTCTTATAGAAGGCAGAGCATCTGGGTCTAATTCATGTTCCCCCTCTTCCCAAGGACTGAAGCCAGATTTGGCACTGAACTTCCTATGCACATGTTAGTCTTAGAACTCTCTTTCCCCATCTACCTCTGATTTATTTAAAAATTACTTTCTAAACCAACCTGAAGCAGCTCAAAAATTAATTTAAACTCCCCAAAACTGAATTTGTCAATGTCCACCGTTGTAATTTGTTACGTTGCATTATAACCTACTACAGAACCGTGGCAATGTCAGAACTCTGATGATGTAGTATGGTCTCCATCTACAATATATCATAAAAGCAGTTTCAGCTTGGATGATAGATGGGGCAAGTCTGGGAAGAATTTAAAAAGCGACCTAAATTTCTAGAATTTTTTTTTATTCCCTTTAAGTGGCTGAAGGCGTCACCCCTCCCCAAGAGATTACTGAAAATCTAAATCATTTTTTCTCCTCTTTTCACTCTGCATCAAACAGAGGTCTGCAAAGGCAATTAACCTGGCATGGTGGCAGAATTGCTGAGGTGTAATTTGCCTGTGCTCTAGCCTTGTAGCTTTGGCCACATCCCATCAGTTGGGAAAGGAAAAATGAATCTGCTTTGGTGTAACTATCAACAATCATGGTCTGTCCATCCCTTTGTCAAGCTCCAGGATGCCAGGTCCTTGATAGGTTTGTCCCCAAAGACAGGAAAGAATTCATGTACAGTTGGCATAACACATTTTGTGCAACCTGCTGGCTTAAATGAATCAATGCCAGATCGAGGCTCTACCACCACGGAGGATAACCAGGGTCCTCTGCAGAGACGCATCCTCTATGGCAAAGAGCAAATGCAGAGCATCTGCAGGTACAGATGACATGCCATCATCCTGCTTCTTCCCAGAGTCTTTCTTAGACTTCTCTAGCTAAATGAAGCTCAACAGCCCAGCCATCTCGTTTTATGGTAAAAAGAAATGCAGGCCCGGCGACTCATGCCAGGTCAACAGCAGGAACTTAGAACTGGGTCTTGAGACCTGGGCCCTGTGTTTTACACTCTAACCCAGCAGGTCTCCATGGCAACTACCTAACATGCTAATGTGTTCTGATGAATTCTGAGCCTGGTTGCAGCTAATTCATTATTGAAATAAATTGAAAACTGGGGAATTATTTTGCTTTTTAAAAATGTAATTTTAAAAATGTTATGGAAGTATAGCTGATTTACAATGTGTTAATTTCTGCTGTACAGCAAGGTGACATTTATACACATGACTATTCTTCTTCATATTCTTTTCCATTATGGTTTATCACAGGATATTGAGTATAGTTCCCCGTGCTATATAGTAGGACCTCGTTAAAACATAAATTAGTTGTCTTTGTAATGACTTTTCCACTTTTGAGCCATCCCACTTGCTTTCCTGAGTGGAGGAAAAAGGGGTGGAGGGTGCCTTGGGAATTGTAGGCCCTTTTCGGGACTAAAATTTACACTAAAGTTCAAATGAATTGTATAAGATTTTCATGGAATTTAAGTGGGGGCACGAATCTACCAACCATATAGGAAGAATTAGGATATTGTTGGCACCACTGAGGATAATTGTTTGACTGTCACGATTTGCCATGAACACTACTCTTTCTTTGCTATGCTCCTTGCTTCCATCTCCGGGACTGCGTTTCTCCCCACTAACAATACATATAATAGATAGATAGATTGTTGCTGTTGTTCAGCTGCTCAGTCGTGTCTGACTCTTAGATAGATAGATAGATACACACACACATAAATCATGTGGGCTCAGCTCAGAGCAAGCCCAATAATCTGATCACAGAGATGTGCCAAGGAAACTGAGATATGGCCAGGAAGGAGGACACAGGTGGTGTGTCCTGACCGCCTGATGGTGTGCATCACCCGTGGTTATCACTCTCTGACAACTGCAGCTTCCAAACAGACAGACTAATGTCCAAGGGCGGGAAGGGAGGTTGCCAGGATAAGACACAGTGGTGCGCTTCTCAAAAACATCCTCTGGACTTGTTTTGGCCCCGATTTGGCTTCAAGGTCTCATCGCTTTGAGTGTTCCATGGGTCAGCAATGACTCCAGAACACTCGCCTTGCTGGTCCTGATTAGATTTACCAGCTTTTGTGGTTGCCATGGAACCTTGCCACTGTGACAGGGAATGAAATGGGACAGGAAAGCAGATTATGGTCCAGTTCAGTGCACAGCCTCTGGGAAATGATTCTCCCTGTATGACTTTGGGCTTGTCACACACCTTTTTTTTTTAATGTTTCCTTTTTTTCTTTCTTATAAATTGGAGTATAGTTGATTTTGAGCAAACTCTGGGAGACAGTGGAGGACAGAGGAGCCTGGCATGCTATAGTCCATGGGGTCACAAAGAGTCCAACATGATTTAGCAACTGAACAACAGATGGCTCAGACAGTAGAGAACCCGCCTGCTGATGCAGATGCGGGTTTGATCCCTGGTCTGGGAAGATCCCCTGGAGAAGGAAACAGTAACCCACTCCAGTACTCTTGCCAGGAGAACCCCATGAACAGAGGAGCCTGGTGGGCTATAGCCCATGAGGTCACAAACAGTTGGATATGACTGAGCAACAAACACTGGTTAACTTGTAAGTCACTTCGAACTCATTGAAAGCACCTGAGCCCCACCCAAGGAGAGAGGGATCCTTTCATCCTGACTGAACTACTGCTAGAAGATACAATACTTCATGTTCTAATGTAGATGATGAATACCCTGTACTTAAACAAACCGACTAGGATTAATCACAGCTGTTTCGTTTCTCAGCAACTGTTATGTGATTTACCTCTGCTGCTGCTGCTGCTGCTAAGACACTTCAGTTGTGTCTGACTCTGTGCGACCCCATAGATGGCAGCCCACCAGGCTCCCTGGTCGCTGGAATTCTCCAGGCAAGAACACTGGAGTGGGTTGCCATTTCCTTCTCCAATGCATGAAAGTGAAAAGTGAAAGTGAAGTCGCTCAGTCGTGTCCAACTCTTAGCGACCCCATGGACTACAGCCTACCAGGTTCCTCCACCCATGGGATTTTCCAGGCAAGAGTACTGGAGTGGGGTGCCATTGCCTTCACCGTACCTCTGCTGCAAGTTGCTTTGAAAATGGAACTACAGAGCTTAAGCTCTGGGGAGGATATCATCTAATGAAGAATTGAAATTGAATCTAAGCCATGGGAAAAAACTCAACATGCCCATGTTTCTAGAACTTGGTATGGCATTTCCACAGGTTGAGAGGCTTTTTCTTTTGAATTGTGAAAGATCCATCATGTGTTTAATGTTCCTGCTAATCATACCAAATCAAATTTTATCATGATCAGACCTAAAGTGCGTTTTAGTCTGTATTCCCATATGCATACTGAATTCTAAAACAGAGTTTCATCCACGTCTCTCAGTCCAAACCACTGTGTGTGGAGAAACAGCATCCTTCTGCACGTTGGTATTTGCTCGTCAACCTCTTAACATCTGTACGTGTGTGCGTGCTCAGTTACTTCAGTCGTGTCCGACCACAGGTGACTCTATGGGCTGTGGCCTGCCAGGCTCCTCTATCGATGGGCTTCTCCAAGCAAGGATGCTGGAGTGTGTTGCCAGGCCCTCTTCCAGGGTGCACCTGCTAGAGGGGAAGCCAAATGTGGAGGGCGAGGGGTGAATTCAGCCCCCTCGCCCCTCGCCTATCAGTTCAGTTCAGTTGCTCAGTCGTGTCCGACTCTTTGCGACGCCATGAACCGCAGCACGCCAGGCCTCCCTGTCCATCACCAACTCCCAGAGTTTATTCAAACTCATGTCCATCGAGTCTGTGATGCCATGCAGCCATCTCATCCTCTGTTGTCCCCTTCTCCTCCTGCCCTCAATCTTTCCCAGAATCAGGGTCTTTTCCAATGAGTAAGCTCTTCCTATCAGGTGGCCAAAGTATTGGAGTTTCAGCTTCAACATCAGTTCTTCCAATGAACACCCAGGACTGATCTCCTTTGGGATGGACTGGTTGGATCTCCTTGAAGTCCAAGGGACTCGCAAGAGTCTTCTCCAACACTACAGTTCAAAGGCATCAGTTCTTCAGTGCTCAGCTTTCTTTATAGTCCAACTCTCACATCCATTCATGACCACTGGAAAAACCATAGCCTTGACTAGACAAACCTTTGTTGGCAAAGTAATGTCTCTGCTTTTTAATACGCTGTATAGGTTGGTCATAACTTTCCTTCCAAAGAGTAAGCGTCTTTTAATTTCATGGCTGCAGTCACCATCTGCAGTGATTTTGGAGCCCAAAAAAAATAAAGTCTGACACTTTTTCCACTGGTTCCCCATCTATTTCCCATGAAGTGATGGGACCAGATGTCACGATCTTAGTTTTCTGAATGCTGAGCTTTAAGCCAACTTTTTCACTCTCCTCTTTCACTTTCATCAAGAGGCTTTTTAGTTCCTCTTCACTTTCTGCCATAAGGGTGGTATCATCTGCATATCTGAGGTTTTTGATATTTCTCCCGGCAATCTTGATTCCAGCTTGTGATTCTTCCAGCCCAGCATTTCTCATGATAAACTCTGCATAGAAGTTAAATAAGCAGGGTGACAATATACAGCCTTGACATACTCCTTTTCCTATTTGGAACCAGTCTGTTGTTCCATGTCCAATTCTAACTGTTGCTTCCTGACCTGCATAGTACTGTTTTACAATTGTTTTTGATTATCAAGAATGGTCGGCATAACAACTCCCCTTTTGGTTATCTTCCCCTGCCTTCCAACTTCTCTTTGTTTCTTAGCAGAGCTTTTTTTCTTGGATACTCAATGCCCTTTGGAGAATTTCTTTGTGGGTCCTAAAGGGAAGTTGTCTTCCATACCATAACCCGCAAGACAAATGCTGGAGTAAAATGAGTTTCAAATGCATTCCGAGGAGCCCCAGGCATGGAAAGAGAGATTCCAGTAAGAACTAGGGAGGAGAGAAAGTCCGGTCTTGGAAAATCTAGCCTGTTGTTTCTTCTGTCTGGTCACCCTGCACAGTAAGATGAAGATGCTCTCTATGGTCCACCTGTAGTCATCTGTGCTACAGGCTGTTGGGGAGGAGGTGACTGAGTGGAGGTGGAGAGTGAGGAACCCACCATCCCTAAACTCCTCCCCTCATTTTCTTGGCCACTGATGTTCCTGGATCTAAAAAAAAAAAGAAAAAAAGAAAGAAATCTCTAAACAGAGAAGAGCATGGCTAAGATAGGAAGCATCTTTAGATGTTGGTGGGTTCCTGGGAAAGAACTCTGCAACCTACCTCTCCTGACCACATCACAGAAGTGTAGAAGATCAACAACAAAATTAACAGGTGTTTGAAAGAATCAGAGACCAGAGGGTCCTGGGCTGCTGGTCTCAGACAGAGCTCAGAAAAGCAGCAAGACTCCAGGAAACAAAAGACTGCTGGAGGCCTCTCATCCATGGGTCAAAGGGAGTCTCAAAGCTTTCCCAGACTTCCCAAGTGACTCAGTGGTAAAGAATCCACCTGCCAATGCAGGAGACGCAAGAGAAGCAGCTTTGATCTCTGGGTCGGGAAGATCCCCAGGAGTAGGAAATGGCAACCCACTCTAGTATTCTTGCCTGGAAAATTCCATGGACAGAGGATCCTGGCAAGCTACAGTCCATGGGGTCACAAAGAGTTGGACACAATTGAGTGTCAGGGCAGGGCAGTGCATGGCTTTCCTGCCTCTCAGAGCCTCTTAGGTGAGAGTATGTTTCCTAGATTCCAACAGCAGCACAGACTCAGCATAGAATGCCATGAAAGATTAAAAGTCTTTGCAGAAGAGTTAACCTAGGAGAACTGAGACTGTTCGCAAGGCTGGCCCTTGACTGGTATCTGGGAATTGAGATTTAGGAAGGATCCTCACCATGGTTTAACTGATAAGAGAGGTTTTTGTGCCTAAGCCATTTGTACAATGTTTATTATGCTAAATGCCCACTTTCCTCCTGGGAGCCTGAAATATTGGCAGGTTCTAAGCAGAGGTGGTCTCTGTGATCAGCTCCCAGTAAAACCCTGGTCACTGAGTCTCTAATGAGATCCCCTGATGGATAGCATTGTATATATTTTGTCACGCCTGGCTGCCAGGTGATGGTGGTTTAGTCACTTAGTCGAGAAATGGAAGGGGCTGGGAATGGGGGAAACTGGGAGATAATTTGGTTTTCCAGTATGTTGTGGGGGTAGAGAGACTCATCTTGCTCCCCAAGAATTAAAATCTTGCCAGCCACCATCACCGGATCTGCACACGAGATCCATAACCTAGCACCAGCACTCAGTTAGGATCTAATGTCCAGAAAGCAGTTATTGCCTTTCAATCCTCAGATGCTTTAACAAAGCATCCATGCAGTATTTTAGCACTGGGAGGACCCAGGCCCCATTTCTCTTCTTAAATCCTGGGTCTTCCCCCTCTTTATATCTTATCCAGACTAGAGAGATTGATAGAAGGAAGGGTGTCCAACCACAACTTTCTTTTTTTTTTTTTAATGAACTCCTTTGAAAATTTCCTTTGTGGGAAGAATCTTGAGGTTTTAAATCCATAAACCAACAGATTATAGTTCTAGATTCTGACTAAATTTGAAATGCTGAAACTTACAGCCATCATAAGTCCTCTCCTGTTTTTCACAGCTAGCACATTGGGCCCCCAATCTAGTGTTCCCCATTCAACAGGCCCCCCTGCTCCGACCTCAGAAATGTACTGGAGCAGGCATAGTAGTTCTTGATGTCAACCTCAAAGGTAGCACTTTGAATATCCCTTAACTTCTCCATAATAAGTTGCAATAGATCTATTATTCATTAGCTTATCTAAACCTTTTCTTGAAGCTCTTTATATTTTCAGCTTCTAATGGAGTCATATTTCTCAGAAGATAATTAAGGTTGAAGGTAGTTTGGACCTTTATATAAATTCCTTAGCCAAGTAATTCCATCATGAGGCTCCCCCAGAGTCCAGTAATGTCCCAAATGCCAGAAAGCTTGAAGACTCCTTAATGATGGAGCACTGCCTGGAGCCCCTTTCCTCTCCTATGAGAACCTCCTATGCCTAGCTTTCTCCACTCTTGAGAGCAGGTTCATCATCAGCTCCCACTTCTAGCCCACCTCCAAGCACTCCTCTCATCCAATACAACATCTAATACCAAAGACATCAACATGCGGTATTGGAAAAAGTGATTCTTCCCTCTTTTGTTTCACTGGAGTGGCCATTGAACCTGACTTGATCCTCTAGTCTAATTGCTACAAGGACATCTCCACCATAAAGGCTTCATTTATCTCCACGAGAATCTCAACATTCTACTTCGCCAGGACTTTCTTCCTTTCACTCTTTATGTTAACAGGGCACTTTAACTTTGTCTTCCTTTGAATGCTTTATTTTAATTACCACAGGAATGATTTTGTACATGAAAGGCTATGGGAAACCAGGCTGAAAATTCCATTTCTTTCAAGAGTATCAAGTGTGATAAGCTTCCTTACATTGAATACAAGTATAATGTATTCTGTTGGTTGGGAGTGCAGTGTGTGTCTTTCAAGAGAGTATTACTAATAAGAAAGAATAATCATATCCAGAGTCTCCCATTTCACAAAGTGCTCTTCCAGTCACACTCTCAACCCTATGAAAAGTGAGGGTCAATGCAGTGAGGGATGAGGGATCACAGTAAGTGCCCTGGGACATTCACAATCAGGCCGATTCTCTGGTCGTGATACCATGATGCCATCACATCAGGAGGGTTTGGTGCTCATCTAAAACATGCCCACACCCAAACTGACCTCAAGTGTTATAAACACTTGACTCTACACACATGTACACAAATAAGTGCATGTAAAACCGGTAAAATCTGAATAAGGCGCAACGATTATTCTTTTTTTTTTTTTTTCCTTTGGCCACACTGCATGCAGTAGGCAAGATCTTTGCTCCCTGACCAGGGACTGACCCCCACACACTCTTCAGTGGAAGCTCAGAGTCTTAAACACTGTACCACCAGGGAAGCCCTTCAAGGGTTATTCTAACATCAGTTTCTTGGTTGGGATACTGTGCTGTGGTCCTGGCAAGACATGGCCACCAGGGGAAATGGGGGAAGTACACAGCATCTCTCTTTTTTATGTCTTGGAACTTCCTATGGGGCTTCCCAGGTAGCTCAGTGGTAAATAAATCCACCTGCCAATGCAAGAGGTGTGGGTTCTGTCTCTGGTTGGAAAGATCCCCTGGAGAAGGAAATGGCAACCCACTCCAGTATTCTTGCCTGGGACATCCCACGGACAGAGGAGCCTGGCGGGCTACAATCCATGGGTTTGCAAACAGTCAGATACAACTTAATGACTGAAAAACAACAACAACAATGTAGCCATAATTACTTTAAAATAGCACATTTAAAAAATAGATTTCACTTGAATTTAAATGTTTAGAGATCCACTTTTTCAGAAGAATGTTTAAATTTGTTTTTTTTTAATAACTCTGCTAATAAAGACCCAAGTAATACTGATACATGCTATTCCAGTAAGAATTCATTTAACTAATTACATCTACAGTGATGTAATTACTTGGACATGAGTTTGAGTAGGCTCCGGGAGTTGGTGATGGACAGGGAAACCTGACGTGCTGAAGTCCATGGGGTTGCAGAGAGTCAGACATGACTGAGTGACTGAACTGATCTACAGTGACCCTATTTCCAAATAAAGTGGCATTCTAAGTTTAAAAAGGTGAGGACTTAGACATATCTTTTGTTGGGGGTCCGGAGGCAGGGATAAAGAGGAGAAAAGATGCAAAGACAGTCATTCACACCAGGAGAAGGCCATGTGATGAAAGAGGTAGATTAGAACAACGCATCTACAAGCTAAGGAATACCAAAGACTGCTGGCAACTCCAGAAGCTAAGAGAAAGGACTGGGACTGTCCCCCAAGAACCTTCAGAGGATCCACCACCCAGCTAACACCTTGGTTTCAGACTTCTAGCCTCCAGAATTGTGAAAGAAGACATTTCTGCTGTGTTAAGCCAAGACTGAACCAAAAACAAAATAATGGGTTCCACTGTCAATTACTCACACACAATAATACATTGCTCCACTCCACGAAGGAAATAATGGCATACTTTCATCATATTTAAATTATTTTTCACCAATGAATTCTAAAATTACTACCTCAGTGAGCTCCCATAATATAATTCCATGAAATACAATGGAAAATTATTTCAAAAGATTGCAGCAAGGAGTGACATGAGATAACATTAAACAAGGTTACACTTAAAGCGTGCATACTCAGGTTTGAGTGTTTGAAGCCGCACATGAGTCTCCATGTGAAATGGCTGCCAGCAGGGCTTGTATAGAGCAAAGCTCTTTCAGAGCAAGAGATCCCATGGCCTGGTTATATTCAGACTAGCCAGAGAATACCCACAGTACCGCTATCCTCACTCTGGGGCACCACAGTTTAAGAGGGACATCAATTAACAGCAGCTGAAATCAAGGAGAATGACAAGATTTCTCACTATAAGGAGCTGGTGAAGAAATATTTTAATCCGGAGAAATAGATATGTGAACAGAGCTTTGGAGCTGTCTGATATTTCAAGGGCTGTCATGTTGAAGTAAGATTAAATCAGTCTACAGAAATTAAAGCTAAAATCAGAGATGGATGTTAAACCATGGACCACTTGGCTCTACAGAAAGACTGTGTCTCAGTAGGACTTGCCTGCTCCAAATAAATCCCCGAATGGCCCTGTACATTACTTACAGTCTCTGCCGCTCATGTCACTCCCGCCCCCCAGGATAAAGGAAACTGCAGAGGATTGCTATTACTAACCATCTAAGAAAGACAACACCACAAACCATTAGGTCTTACTCATGCATTTGCACAGATGACTTTCATAAACTAGGTGTCACCTAGCAAAGCAGAAAACAAGTCCCTGAAAGAATGGGACATGCAATAAATGAATGCACAGGAACTTGCACAGTGGGGTGTGTTCCAGGGAAAGAGTTTTAGAGGAAAGATCACTTCAATAAGAAGGACCCATTGAAAGTTCTTCCTTCAAAGTCTCATTTGTAGACAAGAGTGGTTTCTACCATCCTCCCTTCCATTCCAAGATGAACTGCTTCCAAGAGAATTCCTTTGCTTTACACACACACGCATGCACGCGCGCATACACACACACACATGACTGCATGTGAAATAAGTGAATCTGTGTAATGATTATGTTCTAATGTTAAATCCTGGTTGTAACATGCTATCGTCATACAAGACATTACCACTGGGGGAAAACAGATGAAGGGTACATAGGACCTCTCTGTGCTATTTTTGCAACCTCCGGGGACTATTATTTCAAAATAAGTTTTTTAAAAAACCTTGACTTTAGTTAATTTCATTTCTTTCATTTCCTTTATTTTTCAGCAGAATGTTCACAAATTTTTTGGACAATCTATAGATTCAATTATCAATCACACTTACACATGCCCAATACACTTGACACCAAGACAAGTAATTGGCTGTCCCCTCCCCTCATTCTAAGGGCTTCCCTGGTGACTCAGGTGGTAAAGAATCTGCCTACAATGCAGGAGATCTGGGTTCAATCCCTGGGTCGGGGAGATCCCCTGGAGAAGGGCATGGCAACCCACTCCACTATTCTTGCCTGGAGAATCCCATGGATAGAGGAGCTGGTGGGCTACACTCCATAGGGTCGCAAAGAGCTGGACACGACTGAGCGACTAACACTTCCCTCACTCTGGCGCACCTCCCCTTGAGCGATGCCAGACCCAAATACACTGCTGGTGGCCACCCCTTCAGCGGGAGGGAAGGTATGGAGGCAGGAGAAGGAAATAGATCAAGCAAAAGAAGAAAGGGGAGACAGAAAAGGGAAAGACAAAGGAGGGGAGCAAGCAAGAAAGAAAAGAGAAGAAGAGCCAGCATTTGTCATTCAAAAAGATAAACATTTTACAGCCCAGCTTGACTGTGTCAAGAACACTTGTGTTTTAATAGTATGCCTGCGAGCTTTCAAAACAAGTGTTTACCTGTCACAATAAACAGTTATGAGTGAGGAACACAAAACAGAGAGAACCAGGAGCTGGCAGGCTGCCAGCCCTGCTGCCTGCTGCTCGGTGCTCAGCCTGTCATCCAGGCAACAACAGCTCAACATCTCTTGTCTCCACGGTGAGGCCCGCAATCCCAGGGTCACAGAGCCGCTAAGGCTCCGGGGAGGCCAGTTAGAACCAGAAGGGGCCGGGGGAACACAGTCCTTAAAGGACACGCAGCAGCAGTTGCCGGCTCGAGGGCAGCCCACAGGGACCAACAGGAGGCCACAGGTCCCGAAAGATGGGAACCCCCCGGAGACTTCTGGAAAGACCCTTGATGGAGAGCTGGAACATGAAATTGCTACACACTCCCTTCCTTCTTGCCCTTTCATCTTCACAACAGGTTCACGCCTGAGGTAAGTCAACAGCAGAGTCGTGCTTCAACTTTCCTATTTATAACTTGCAACTGGGAGCTGGCAGCCTCATGAAAACTAACTTTTATGGAGTAGGTTTTTCTGTAGGAAGAGACTTCACATACATCTGTCTCAGTTAATCCTCACAATAACCACTTGTCATGGCCAGCCTAATAGGATCATCCCCACTTTGAGGAAGCCGGACAAGTCCTTTCACCTATAAACCTCAAAGTCTATCATCTACTGAACAGCCAAGTAAGAGCTCCAACACATAAGCACAGGTCTCAAATGATCTGTGGTTCTAAAACCCAGGTGTGCAGAAGAGTCTCTGGAGTCACCAGCTTGGAACGCTTCAAGCGTTTTAGCATCAGCAGATATGGGCTGTGACCCAACCATCAGCATTTTTAAACACTCAGGAAGCTGGCTGAGAGCTGGGTGACTCTGAAGCAGTTAGTCAGAAAAGTGTAATTTGAGAAGCAACATCGCTAAGAGAACAGCCCGCACCTCCGCCCTTGTGAGATTCCTGTCTAGAGCCGAGCTGTCCATCACAGTAGTGACCAGCCCACGTGGCCCCTGAATGCTTGAAATGTGTTTAATGACACATCTCAAAATGACATTTGGATACATTAGGTTAAACTAAAATGTATCACTAAGGACTTCCTTAATGGTGCCATGGATAAGAATCCACCTGCCAATGCAGAGGACATGGGTTTGATCCCTGGTCTGGGGAGATTCCACATGCCTCGGAACATCTAAGCCCGTGTGCCGCAACTACAGAGCTCACACTCTGTAGAGTCTCGAACTGTGACTACTGAGCCCGCATGCCTAGAGCCCGTGCTCTGCAACAAGTCACTTCAGTGAGAAACCCACACACCGCAACTAGAAACTAGCCCCCTCTCTGCAACCAGAGAAAGCTCAGCAACAAAGACCCTGCACAATAAAAAAAATTAACTAATTATACAACAAAAAATGTATCACTTAAACTAAATTTACCCTTTTATGTTTTACTTTTTAAAACATGGTTATTGGACTATTTAAAATTACCTATGGTAGAGAAACATATGGATGCCAGTGGGGAACAAGGGGTGTGGGAAGAATTGGGAGATTGGGATTAACACAAATACACTACTGATAATATGTATAAAATCAATAACTAATGAGAGGATGGGTCATGGTGGAGAGTTCTGACAGAATGTGGTCCACTGGAGAAGGGAATGGCAAACCACTTCAGTATTCTTGCCTTGAGAACCCCATGAACAGTATGAAAAGGCAAAATGATAGGATACTGAAAGAGGAACTCCCCAGGTCGAGAGGTGCCCAATATGCTACTGGAGAAGAGTGGAGAAATAACTCCAGAAAGAGTGAAGGGATGGAGCCAAAGCAAAAACAACACCCAGTTGTGAATGGGACTGGTGATAGAAGCAAGGTCCGATGCTGTAAAGAGCAATATTGCATAGGAACCTGGAATGTTAGGTCCATGAATCAAGGCAAACTGGAAGTGGTCAAACAAGAGATGGCAAGAGAGAACGTCAACATTCTAGGAATCAGTGAACTAAGATGGACTGGAATGGGTGAATTTAACTCAGATGACCATTATATCTACCACTGTGGGCAGGAATCCCTTAGAAGAAATGAATTAGCCATCATGGTCAACAAAAGAGTATGAAATGCAGTACTTGGATGCAATCTCAAAAACAACAGAATGATCTCTGTTCATTTCCAAGGCAAACCATTCAGTATCATGGTAATCCAAGTCTATGCCCCGACAAGTAACACTGAAGAAGCTGAACTGTTCTATTAAGACCTACAAGACCTTCTAGAACTAACACCCCCAAAAATGTCCTTTTCATTATAGGGGACTGGAATGCAAAAGTAGGAAGTCAAGAAACACCTGGAGTAACAGGTAAATTTGGCCTTGGAGTATAGCATGAAGCAGGGCTAATAGAGTTCTGCCAAGAGAATGCACTGGTCATAGCAAGCACTGCCTTCCAACAACACAAGAGAAGACTCTACAGATGGACATCACCAGATGGTCGACACCAAAATCAGGTTAATTATATTCTTTGCAGCCAAAGATGGAGAAACTCTTGACAGTCAGCAAAAACAAGACTGGGAGCTGACTGTGGCTCAGATCATGAACTGCTTACTGCCAAATTCAGACTGAAATTGAAGAAAGTGGAGAAAAACACTAGACCATTCAGGTATGACCTAAATCAAATCCCTTAGTGGAAGTGAGAAATAGATTTAAGGGACTAGATCTGAAAGACAGAGTGCCTGATGAACTATGGATGGAGGTAGTGACATTGTACAGGAGACAGGGATCAAGACCATCCCCATGGAAAAGAAATGCAAAAAAGCAAAATGGCTGTCTGAGGAGGCCTTACAAATAGCTGTGAAAAGAAGGGAAGTGAAAATCAAAGGAGAAAAGGAAAGATATAAACATCTGAATGCAGAATTCCAAATAATAGCAAGGAGAGATAAGAAAGCCTTCCTCAGTGATCAATACAAAGAAATAGAGGAAAACAATAGAATAGGAAAGACTAGAGATCTCTTCAAGAAAATTAGAGATACCAAGAGAACATTTCATGCAAAGATGGGCTCAATAAAGAACAGAAATGGTAGGGACCTAACAGAAGCAGAAGATATTAAGAAGAGGTGGCAAGAATACACAGAAGAACTGTACAAAAAAGATCTTCATGACCCAGATAATCATGATGGTGTGATCACTCACCTAGAGCCAGAAATCCTGGAATGTGAAGTCAAGTGGGCCTTAGGAAGCATCACTACAAACAAAGATAGTGGAGGTGATGGAATTCCAGTTGAGCTACTTCAAATCCTAAAAAATGATGCTGTGAAAGTGCTGCACTCAATATGCCCCCAAATTTGGAAAATTCAGCAGTGGCTACAGGACTGGAAAAGGTCAGTTTTCATTCCAATCCCAAAGAAAGGCAATGCCAAAGAATGCTCAAACTACTGCACAATTGCACTCATCTCACATACTAGTAAAGTCATGCTCAAAATTCTCCACGCCAGGCTTCAGCAATACGTGAACCGTGAACTTCCAGATGTTCAAGCTGGTTTTAGAAAAGGCAGAGGAACCAGAGATCAAATTGCCAACATCTGCTGGATCATGGAAAAAGCAAGAGAGTTCCAGAAAAACATCTATTTCTGCTTTATTGACATTGCCAAAGCCTTTGACTGTGTGGATCACAATAAACTGTGGAAAATTCTGAAAGAGATGAGCATACCAGACCACCTGACCTGCCTCTTCAGAAACCTGTATGCAGGTCAGGAAGCAACAGTTAGAAGTGGACATGGAACCATAGACTGGTTCCAAATAGGAAAAGGAGTACATCAAGGCTGTATATTGTCACCCTGCTTATTTAACTTCTATGCAGAGTACATCATGAGAAACCCTGGGCTGGAGGAAGCACAAGCTGGAATCAAGATTGCCGGGAAAAGTATCAATAACCTCAGATATGCAGATGACACCACCCTTATGGCAGAAAGTGAAGAACTAAAGAGCCTCTTGATGAAAGTGAAAGAAGAGAGTGAAAAAGTTGGCTTAAAATTCAATATTCAGAAAACTAAGATCATGACATCTGGTCCCATCACTTCATGGCAAATAGATGGGGAAACAATGGAAACAGTGACAGACTTTATTCTTTTGGGCTCCTAAATTAAATCACTGCAGATGGTGATTGCAGCCATGAAATGAAAAGACGCTTACTACTTGGAAGGAAAGTTATGACCAACATAGATAGCATATTAAAAAGCAGAGGCATTACTTTGCCAACAAATGTTCATTTAATCAAGGCTATGGTTTTTCCAGTGGTCATGTATGGATGTGAGAGTTGGACTGTGAAGAAAGCTGAGCGCCAAAGAATTGATGCTTTTGAACTGTGGTGTTGGAGAAGACTCTTGAGAGTCCCTTGGACTTCAAGGAGATCCAACCAGTTCATCCTAAAGGAGATCAGTCCTGGGTGTTCATTGGAAGGACTGATGTTGAAGCTGAAACTCCAGTACTTTGGCCACCTGATGCGAAGAGCTGACTCATTTGAAAAGACCCTGATGCTGGGAAAGATTGAGGGCAGAAGGAGAAGGGGATGACAGAGGAAGAGATGGCTGGATGGCATCACCAACTTGATGGACATAGGTTTGGGTGGACTCTGGGAGTTGGTGATGGACAGGGAGGCCTGGCGTGCTGCAGTCCATGGGGTTGCAAAGAGTCGGACACGGCTGAGCAACTGAACTGAACTGAATAAGAACACACTGTGTAGCACAGGGAACTCTACTCACTGCTCTCTGGTGACCTATATGGGGAGGAAATCCAAACAGGGGAGGCATGCAGATGTTTAAATGGGCTCCCCTAGTGGCTCAGAGTGTAAAGAATCCACCTGCAGTGCAGGAGACCTGGGTTCGATCCCTGGGTCAGTAAGATCCCCTGGAGAAGGGAATGGCTACTTACTCCAGTATTCTTGCTTGGAGAATTCCATGGAAAGAGGAGCCTGGCATGCTACAGTCCATGGGGTCGCAAAGACTCAGACAGGACTATGCAACTAACACACACACACACACACACACGAATGAATCACTTTGCTGTACAGCAGAAATTAGTACACTGTTGTATATCAACCATACTTCAGTAAAATACTAATTTTTGAAAAAATGTTAAGAAAATTACCTATGAGGTATGCATTATATTTCTACTAGGCAGCCCTGGTTTAGAGGAAACCAAGAGGCACATGGAAGGCAAATTTCAACACATTAGAGCAAACGGCTAAGATAGAAGGATAACGAGGTGAGTCCAGTAGCTCTGAGAAGACTCTCAGGAGGTGTTTCATCTTTGACCCGTTTAGTCTCAAAAAATGATCAAGATCAGGAGGAAGCAGAAGAAACAGCATCAATTCATGATGTGTTCAAGGCTCTCACCTAACCACTGGGTATCACTCAAGGGACCAGAGATGGAGCATGAGTGGCAGGAGCCCATCAGGGAAGTCTTAAAAGTCAAGCCAGGGACTTCCCTGGTTCCCAATGCAGAAGGCCCTGGTTTGATCCTTGGTCAGGGAACTAGATCCCACATAGTACGCATACTAAATCGCTTCAATTATGTCCAACTCTTTGCGACCCCATGGACTGCAGCCTACCAGGCTCCTCCATCCATGGGATTTAAGTCGCTTCAATTATGTCCAACTCTTTGCTACCCTATGGACTACAGCTTGCCAGGCTCCTCTGTCCATGGGATTCTCCAGGCAAGAATACTGGAGCAGGTTGCCATGCCCTCCTCCAGAGAATCTTCCCAATCCAGGGATCAAACCCGTGTCTCATTGAACCCTGCCTTGGCAGTCAGTTTCTTTACCACTAGGGCCACCACGCTGTGACTATGAGTTCACATGGTGCAGCTAAAGAGCCTCCACGCCAAAACTCAAGACCCCAAATGCTACAGCAAGGATTGAAGATCCTGAGTGGCTCCACTAAGAGCTAGCACAACCAATAAATAAAATAATAAATGGCTACTTTGTAAAAAGCCAAGCCAAGAAGCCTAGAGATGGTCTTGAGCAAAATGGACAGTCATGGGAGGCCCTGAGGAGAAATTAAATATGTTCAAAACTGACCCTGAGACCATCCACTCTGGCTGCGGCACTGAGGATGGATGGAAAGGCAACAAAATTAAGAAACCAGTTAGGCCATTACAACGATAACCAAGTGGGAGCAATAAAGACCTGAATAAAAGCAGTGGTTAGAAACTTAGAGAGTAAGATACAGAGTCCAGAAAATGCTTAGGAGATAAAAACTGAGCAGAGTTTGATGATGAACTGCATCTGGAGAAGGAGGGGAGGGAGTCCAGGCTCTGGCGATGGTGAGGGTGCCTGGTGAGCACACAAACTGAATCTGGGAGCTTAGAAGGTAGACCCTTTGTTCACGTGGAGGTGCTGTTAGTTTCATCACATATAGGTTGCACACTGGAAAGGCCCATGTGAATTTCACATAGGTTCTGTAGAGAATAAGGAGGATGCATGAGCTCCAAGTTCAGAGATGAGCGGGATGCTATTCATATTTGGGAATCATCTGTGTACAGAGAGTAATCAAAACCAGGGAAGAGCAGATTGAAATTCCAAAGGGAGAACGAGACATGGAGCCAAGTACGAAACGTTGGGAATCGACAGTGTTTGGTCCTCAAACTCAGCATTGTTTAGTCTACACATTGACACACTCATCTGACTCATCCCAACGCCGTCCCCTGCCCCCACCACCACTACCCCCATTGCCAATTCAGGTGATCTCACTAATCCAGGACAGGAAGCGACTTTGGAGACTTCTGGCTGTATTGCTCTGGGAGTGGTTGGCATTGTGGCTTTGCCTCAGCAAGCTCCAAAAAGAGTTAGGAAAAGACATTATGTTCTATTTCTAGAACTTAGTATGCATTTTTTTTTTTCTTGAATGCTGAAGTTACACGGAGAAAATGTAATGTTACTGAGCTTTTTCACATCTTTCCAAGTGTTTAAATAGGATATAAGCTCCCAGGGACAGGGACACATATTGGATTCCACTGCTGTTCAGTTGCTAAGTCACGTTCAACTCTTTGTGACCCCATGGACTGCAGCACACCAGGCTTCCCTGTCCTCTAGCATCTACCAGAGTTGGCTCAAACTCATGTTCATTGAGTCAGTGATGACAGCCAACCATCTCATCCTCTGTCACCCCGTTCTCCTCCAGGCCTCAATCTTTCCCAGCATCAGGGTCTTTTCCAATAAGTCGGCTTTTCACATCAGGTGGCCAAAGTATTGGAGCTTCAGCTTCAGCATCAGTCTTTCCAATGAATATTCAGGGTTGATTTCCTTTAGGATTGACTGGTTGATCTCCTTGCTGTCCAAGAGACTCTGAAGAAGCTTTTCTAGCACCACAATTCAAAAGCATCAATTCTTCAGTGCTCAGCCTTCTTTGCGGTCTAGCTCTCACATCTGTATATGATTACTGGAAAAACCATAGCTCTGACTAGAAGAAAAGCCATGACAAACCTAGACAGCATGTTAAAAAGCAGAGACATCACTTTGCTGACAAAAGTTTTTATAGTCAATTGAGTTACATATTGTTATGCGGAAAAAAATCTGAATGAACTTTTTGACCAACCTAATATTTAAAATTCTTTTACATTTTCCTCCCATTCCTGTTTTCAGGGATGAACAGAGTGCCAGATACTTAGGAAGATACAGCCTCTTGAAAAGTAGGCTTTTAATAAATGTTTATGGAGGAAAAAATCTATACCTCATCAAGATACATTGAATTATAGTGAATGAATGAGACTGCTCTTCTATTAATGGCCTTGGGTCTATATATCAAGAAGAGCATTAAAACAGCTACAAACTAGTCAGGTCTTCCTAGGTAAACCCACTCTGTCCCATGGTACACAACAGTTACCGTCCTTTTAAATTCCAAACACGTGCTCCCTGTTGCGTACTTGGGGTTTCCACTTGCACTTGTGGAAGGAATCTCAAAGCTAACATAAGCAAAACAGTACTCTTGGATTTTACCTTCAAAACCGCTCTTCCCTTCTCTTCCCTAGTTGCTCAATCAGACACTAAGGAGGCGTCCTCAGCAGTGCTGAATCCACCCCAGGACCCTTTCTGCTGGTCTCTCATTGCCAATGTCAAGTCCCTCGTGCAAGTCACCCATGGACTGTGGCCATGGCCTTGTTGCTTCTTCTCCTGAATCCTAGAGTCCATCCTCCAGTCTTTGACCAAAGGGAGCTTTTGAAAATGTCAATCAGATTGAGTTACTCCCCATCCCTCCTCCTTAAAACCCTCAAGTGATTTCCTATTGAATTTGAAGTAAAACCCAAACTCTTGAGCAGGGTCTCTACAAGTCTCTACAACATTTGAACATGACTTCTTCCCCAAGATAATTTTCAAACTTTTTCTCTTCTTCCTATCTTCTCTCTGATTCTCCCATCTGTACAGAATTTTCTTCATAGGACGGACTCCTTCTTGTTATTCATAATTCAACTTAACACCCTCCTCAGAGGTACCTTCCCTAATCATGTAATCTAATTTTAGCCCATAAGGATTAGCTCTACCCTACATCAAAACATAATGTAAAGACTGTATAATTAAAACAGTGAGGCCTTTTCCAAGGAATATAGACACAGACCAATGAGCCAGAATACAGTGCCCAGAATAGACCCAGTTACATATGGATAAGTCTCATCTCAAATCTCTAAGGAAAATATGGCTTTGCAAATAAGTGCTGTTGGAACAACTGGAGAGTGCTGTGGGAAAAGAGAAAATGGTAACACATCCATGCCCTTCCTTTTGACAGGCTGTGAGCTCACAACAGCAGGAACTGTATATTAATCCTGATTCTGTTACTGGTTAGTTGCTCAGTCATGTCTGACTCTTTGTGACTCCATGGACTGTAGCCCTCCAGGCTCCTCTGTCCATGGATTTCTCCAGGCCAGAATACTGGAGTGGGTAGCCTTTCCCTTCTCCAGGGGATCTTCCCAACCCAGGGAGTGAACCCAGGTCTCCGGAATTGCAGGCAGATTCCTTACCAGCTGAGTCACAAGGGAAGTCCAGGAATACTGGAGTGGGTGGCAATAAATGTTTATTATTGTCGTGACCACAGAGCTAGGAGGGAAAAAAAAAAAACATGTTTTTTTAACTTTATTTTATTATCATGATCCTTATTAGTTGTTATGATTTCTTGAAAGAATGAAATGTTAAAAAGAATTTTCTAACTTCACCATTTCCCAACAATCTATGATCTTCATCATCCCTGAGCCTCGGTTTCCTTACTTACTGAATCCAAACAATAACATGCAGCTTACAGGTCTTTGCAAGAATAGAAGAGGATGTGTATTTAAAAATCAACTATACTGAGAGACTTCCCTGGTGGTCCAGTTGTTAGGAATCCAGCTTGCAATGCAGGGGATGTGGGTTCAATCCCTGGTCAGGAAACTAAGATCCCACATGCCATGGAGCAACTAAGCCTGAGCAACTAGAGCCGGTGCTCTGCAACAGGAGAAGCCACCACAATGAGAAGCTCATGCACCAGAACTAGAGTAGCACGCCTCCTCCCCTTACCGCTCACCACAACCAGAAAAAGCCCGTGCTCAGCTATGAAGACTCATTACAGACCACAATTAATTAAACAACAATCCAAGAAAAAAAGAGTTCCTATAGACAAATGCTCTCAGAAGTTGCATTGTGATTCCCAGACAGCGCATCTTGCTGTGTAGCCAGTCTTCCCAGCGCTCAGCGTCAGAGCAGCAGAGATGAGCACAGACTAAGTAAACCAATAGGCACAGGCCAAGAGGTCAGAGCCTGCAACCATGAGCATCCAAATTACCAGCCCCGGGCAGAGATTGAGCTTCGGCAAGTCACTTGAAAATGCACTTCAAGCCGCAGAGAGGTTCTGCTTTTAGGAAAGCAATTGAGTCCCTCAGTCCTCTAGGAGATCAAAGGACACTCTCTGTCCTTTAATAAATAAGCTGTTAATGAATAAGAGGAACAATTGGATTCTGAAGTGAGAGGACAATTAGGCACCAGCATGATTTCCAGCAGGATGCTCGCTGAACCATACTTGGAAGCTGGAGAAAACCCAGCAGCATACAAGTGATTTAAGGAGACGCGGAGACGTTTGTTACTAAGGATGTAAAATATAGCCGGTCTTCACTGCTCAGCCCAGAGTTCCCGTGGACTTGTTTTCAGATTGGAATCTTTAAATGAGCGCTGATGTTGAAACAGACCAGGACCCTGTGAGGCCTCCTGGGTACGAATCCTCTCCGCATCCCCCATTTCTGTAGGAAAAAGACTGCAGTCTCTTAGACCTTCCCAGAGTACCAAAAGGCAGGTTCCAATAGCTACTGATCAGGAAGTGAGGGAATGTAGAAGGGAAGGAGCAATAAAGAAATAGTGCAGGGCTTCCCTGGTGGCTCAGTGGTGAAGAATCTGCCTGTCAATGCAAGACACATAGGTTCGATCCCTGATCTGGAAAGATCCCACGTGCCATGGAGCAACGGAGCCTGTGTGCCACAACTACTGAGCCTATTCGCTAGACCCTGAGAGCTGCAACTACTGAAGCCTGAGGCCCTAGAGCCTGAACTCTGCAACAAGAGAAGCCACCACCGTGAGAAGTTTCCTGCACATGGGAACTGGAGAGTAGCCCCCACTCTCCACAACTAGAGAAAAGCCCATGCAGCAATGCAGACCTAGCACAGACAAAATTAAATAAGCAATTAAAAAAAACGAGATAGTGCAGCCGTGGGGCCAGGTCCTGGATCTCCCTCAAGCGGTCAACCTAACAATATCTTTGAGTTTTCCTGCAGGAACTAAGATCCCCAACCAGGTGGAGGATGGTAACTTCAGGCTGAGCACAAGACTCATTGAACACTGTTACCTCACTGCCAACCAGGGTGTTTGAGGGAAGCCAAACATCCTGCAGCTCTCATCCCAAATTCTGCCTATAAAACGGAACCCTTGTAAACCTTTGGGAAATTTTTTTCTTTTTTTAAGCACATGCTACTCATTCTCCTTGCTTGGCTCTGCAAGAAACCTTTCTCTGCTCCCAACTCTGACTTTTTGGTTTGGCCTCACTGGGATTAGACACACGCATCTGATAACGGTGCGGCTAGGTGACTCTAGTGGTTAAGAACCTGCCTGCCAATGCAGGAGTTGGGGGTTCCAGACCCTGGGTCAGGAAGATAATCCTGGAGGAGGAAACGGCAACTCACTTCAGTATTCTGGCCTGGAAAACTCCATGGACAGAGGACCCTGGCAGGCTACAGCACATAAGGCTGCAAAGAGTCAGACACAGCTGAGCACGGGAGACATTTTCCCTCGCCAGTGTGTCTCTCACCCCAACCATCGGTGGATGTGTTTGATGGCTTATACAGCTCTGCCAGGATACAATGGGGATCAGCATCAACTGGTCAGCCTCAGTCCCAGCCCAGTTCATCTAAATGTAGAGCAATTTTGAGTCTACTAGCTCAGCTGCAGGGAGAGGAAGGATAGAATGTAAGGAATAAGAGTAAAGCTGTTCGGGAACCGCTGGCCAAAGCTGCCTTGGCTAGGCAAAATGATGATTGCTTGCATGGGTTATCTGGCAACAAGTGGTCCCGATAAAGAACACTGGGTCGCTACAGAAAACTCATCGGGAATGGGACTTCCCTGGTGGTCCAGTGGCTAAGACCTTGCTCTCCCAATGCAAGGGTGCCTGGACTCAATCCTTTGTCAGGGAACTAGATCCCACAGGCCACAACTATCAGTTCACATGTCCCAACTAAACACCCTGCATGCTGCCAACTAAGACCTGGGGCAGCCCAACAAATAAATTAAAAAGAAAATTAACCAGGAGAACTCTGGAGGGGCCATAACAAGGGAGGAGATGTCAGTCCATAAGTCCTACCAACTTCCCAGAATCCTTTGCACTGGAATCATCCGTCTCTGCTGATAGATGCACGAAGCAGCAGGAAGGACCCTGAGTCAGAGCGGCAGAGACACCTCGGAAACTAACCCCACACCATAAAACCTGAGCCTGTGCGTCACATGGCCTAGCCACTCCCCTGGGTTCCTGTACCCGCCTCCTCCCAGGTGCCCCTCATAATAAAGTCATTTGCTTTGTCAGCACGTGTGTCTCTTTGGACAATTAATTGCTGAGTGTTAGACAAGAGCTTACTCTCAGACCCCAGAAGGGGTCTGCCTTCCTGCAACAAAGACAGAAGACATAGAGGCTAGAAAGTAGGGAAGCTGGAGGAAAGTGGGGAAGAGAAGCCAGCAGGATTAAAGGAGACAGATTATACGAGGCAGCTTTTAGCACAGGGCAACTCCTACCATTGAGATAATTGCCAAGGATGTTGTGTCCAGTTTCATAGCTTGCACTTTAATTCCTGCCATCACCTCTGGGGGAGTGGTCCTGCCTATGCACATGGGGCCTAAGTTCTTTCAGCTCTCTTGGTCTCTGGCTGTGACAAAGCTAAACACATGTGCTCAAGAGAATCTGCTGGCCTAAGTACTCCAAAGGAGAAGGAAGGGATAGAATTAGGAACCCGGGAAAGAAGCCTTGGATGTCTACCTTTCTAAAGTTTTCAGCAAAGCCTTTTGCATAAAGAGATGCTGAAGAGATGCTGGTTCTGGAATTTTCTGGAGGTGGGTGGGAATTTTCTGGACCAGCAGCTACAGCAGCACTAATGAGTACTTACTGTTTATTCCCAGGGAGCCTGGCACATTGCCAGTACCAGATGCCTGCATCCTTTATCCTTCCTTGTCCCTCAGCTGGGCAGAAAACTCAGGTTATCTTTAAACTAAAGGCAGAAAAAAATCAAATCTTCTTGTAACATGTTCACCTTTGCATAGTGAAAAAGAGAGAAAGATGAGAAGAAAGAAGAAAGGAGAGGGAAGGGAAGGGGAGAAGAAATACAAAAAATTTGCTAAAACTATGACAGACAATTTAATTTTTTTCAATTTGTAATACTATGTCTTATTTAACCCACCATATCCAAAATATTGTCATTTCAAAATAAAGTGAAATAAAAAAAAAGTAAAATGTGGTCATGATACATTTTACTTTTTTCTTGTACTGTCTGAAGTCCAGTCTGTATTATACACTCCCAGTACATCACAATTTAATCTAGCTACCTCTCAGGTACACATGAGACTGGGGGTTGTCAAATGGGACCCCACACAGCTAGACTGTGTTCCCAGTTCCATTCTTGGCCATTTCCACCTATAAACATTCATTTAAGAAAGTCAGTACATATTGCACTGGTCCTAACGCAGGAGCTCCGTTACTCTCACTAGCCTAGCAAAATGGATTAGACCTCTAATGCCCTAAAATATTCACAACTATAAACAAAGCAACCTGTGATACGGTCCGCTTTGAAAACTCCTCCCAACAGTAATGACTATGGTCTACTGAATCAATGAGAGCTCTTCATTGAAGAATTAAAACTTGAGACAAAGGCCATTGACAGAGGAATGGATAAAGAAGAGGTGGTACATATATGCAATGGAGTGTTACTCATCCATTAAAAAGAATGAAATAATGCCTTTGTAGCAACATGGATGGATCTAGAGAGTGTCATACTGAGAGAAGAAAGTCAGACAAAGGAGAAATATCATATGTCATCTCTTATATGTGGAATCCAAAAGAAAATGATACAAATGAACTTATAAAACAAAGAGACTCACAGACTTAGAAAACGAACTTATGGGTGTGGAGGGGCAGTCTTAGTCAGGGACTTTGGGACGGTCATGTACACACTGCTATATTTAAAATGGGTAATCCACAAGGACCTATCGTATAGCACACAGAACTCAGTGTTATGCGGCAGCCTGTATGGGAGGTGGGTTCGGAGGAGAATGGATACATGTATGTGTATGGCTGAGTCCCTCAGTGTTCACCTTAAACTACCACAACATTGTTAAACAACTTTACCCCAATACAAAATAAAAAGTTTAAAGTTTGAAGGGAAGAGAAAAAACTTGAGCCAAAGAGAAATCACTCAAGCCTGTTTCAGACCGTTGAGGCAGGTATCTGAACTTCCTAAACTCCCGCCTCCATCTTTTCAGCCATTTTCAGTGCCCCTGCCTTCAAGGCCTGTTGTTCTCCCAGGTAATCGAACCCGGGTCTCCTGCATTGGAGGCAGATGCTTTAACCTCTGAGCCACCAGGGAAGCCCCAAGAAGGGCTTTACTTTCCAGAAACGGAACATAACAAAAGTAGATTAACCAGGTTGCAATTATTTACATAAGAAAAGGATCTCTAGCTTCATAAAAGATTTGACTCTGGGGTTCATTTCAAGAGAGCAATTTCCTTCTATTTTTCAAATATGATTAGATTTACATGCAACTTCTCTCAGGCAAAATGAAGTCCAACTATAATGGGATTTTTCCAATATCTCTGTTGAATTACAGGTGGCCAGAATTTATAAACTTCAGTGCTTTGGGGTTCAAAAGCAGTGAACCAGGATTCCTCCATTAAATGAAAAGATGGAGAAAGAACCGGACAGATGAGGCCCGGTGGCAGTCATGGCGCCCATTTGGATGCCCTCGGGCCCATCGCATCTCCCCTGTAAGCCTCAGTTTCTTTACTTGCTACACGATAAAGTAGGGCTGGATTTCTTCTCTGGATTTTTCAGGTCCATGGATCAGTGAGTGATTATTCAACTTTCTATTTGTGATTCCCCCTCCCTTGGATTAATTCAGAAGACCTGGATGCACTGAAGAATGAATCTCACTCAGTAGAATGGAGCGGAAATGCCAGGCTCTGGGTGCAAGTGAGGCAGACATAAATACAGTTGGGAGACCACTTCCCGAGAGCTGACAGGACGTGTAAAGGCATATGGAAGGCAGGCTGCAGACAAAAGCCGAGAAAGGGTCTCTCTGTCTGGGTGATAGCAGCGCACACCAGAAAACAGCTCAGCTAATTCTTGAATCAAGGCAGACAAGGCAGAGCATGGCGGAGGCTTCTAGCTGTTGTTGCTGATGTTCAGTCGCATCTTTGCAAGCTCATAGACTCCTACATGCCAGGCTTACTGTCCTTTACTATCTCCAGGAGTTTGTAAACAATGTGAATAATGCAAATAAATAGAGGAGAAAAATAGAACTGGAAAGACTAAAGGTCTCTTCAAGAAAATTAGAGACACCAAGGGAACATTTCATGCAAAGATGGGCACAATAAAGGACAGGATGGTAAGGCTTCCAGTAGAAAACTTAAACATTCACTACACCCAAGAGTTACCTAATGACCTGTCCTAGCTTAACTCTTTTTTTTTTTTCACCTTTTTCTTTCCTTTCTTTCTTTTTGGCAGTGCTCAGTCTTCATTGCAGCGAGCAGGGGCTGCTCTCACTTGCAGAGCGCAGGCTTCTCATTGTGGTGGCTTCTCTTGCTGTGGAGCAGGAGCTCTGGGGTGCCCAGGCTTAGTAGTTGTGGGTGGTTGCTCCTTGGCATGTGGGATCTTCCCTGATCAGGGATCGAACAAGTGTCTCCTGTATTGGCAGGTGGACTCTTTACCACTGAGCCACCAGGGAAGGCCCTAGCTTAACTCATCAGCTTCCAAAATGCACCAGCCAATCTTCTGATGAATCTTAGGGAAAGATTTCCCTATAGGTGTCCCCCATCCCAGGGAGAGAGGTTGGAAGATTCTCCCACCCCAACAGCAATTCCGATCAACCTTCTCTTACACTGCATGAACTTCTAATCAAGGTCTAGGACGCTGGATTCATTAATTTTAATGAATTGCTAGAACAGTCTGAACAAGAGCCTTTGCTAATAAGGCCTTGCCTGAGTAAGATGCCATGTATTCTTCTGAGCAGGAGAAAAAAAAAATCCTTGGAAAACTTAAAAATAAAAAGGTTGGCATGTTAAGGCCAAATTGGGAGGAAAAATCACTCTGGAATGTCTGGTTTTCTCAAGTCACAATTTACAATCTACATTTCAGGGTCAATTGAACCACTTGATGGCCAATTTGGGGACAAGGAAAGAGCTACATGAGGAATTATAAATAGGCATAAGAGTTTCTGACACCAACCAGACCCTCACAGCCACACTTGACTGAGTCTGTAATGATCTCAGGTCATTCCAAAAAGCGCAGGTCAAAGGGGCTCTGTGAGCACAGGGACCAAACCGTTGATTTAACACCAGCCTGGTGACATCCGTTCTGCTCACTCTGTGGGCGAACTTTCCACGTGGAGACACAGCACTAATGAGGTGTGGAGCGAGAATGGGGATTTAAAATGTTTGTGGAAACCTGACCCTTCTCTGACAGCCCAGGGCTTCCTTTTCCATTCTGAAGCATGCATCCTGTTTTAGAGACAACACTCTAGGTAATCAGATGGATCGTGATTGGTGGAGGTGTGAAAGGGATCCTCATCCATGGAGATGTGCGAGTTGTTCACAGAGTCATTTCCTGGAAGGGATTAGAGAAGTTGGCTTCCCAGATGACTCAGTGGTAAAGAATTCGCCTGCCAAAGCAAGAGACTCGAATTTGGTCCCTGAGTCAGGAAGATCCCCTGGAGTGGGAAATGGCACCCACTCCAGTATTCTTGCCTGGGAAATCCCATGGACAGAAGAAGCCTGATGGGCTACAGTCCAGGGGGTTTCAAAGAGTTGGACACGACTGAGTATTCATGCATTAGGGAAGGTGCCTGAGGAACCAGAAGAGAGAATTGATCTCTATGTTCAAACATAATGCTTCTCACTGCTAATGGTCAAGGGAAGCCACGACATTTTTGAGTGTGTGTGTGTGAGGGGGGAAACTAACTCCAAGTTTGCACTAAATGCCTCCATAGACATTTAAATATAAATTTATTTGGTTAAATTTATTTGGGTGCTATCATTTGAAGCAGGGGGTGAAAGGGGTTGAAAGTACAAATTACCACTTATAAGTAATCAAGTCATGGGGATGTAATATACAGCATGTTGACTAGAGTTAATAAAACTGTACTGCATATTTGGAAGTTGCTAAGAGAGTAGAGCTTAAAAGTTTTCACCACACACATAAAACAATTCTGTAACAAAGTATGGAAACAGATATTAACTAGACTTATTGCTTTGATCATTTCATAATATATACAACATTGAATCATGTTGTACACTTGAAACTAATATATTGTTTTGTGTCAGTTATACCTTAACAAAAATAAAATCAGGCCATAATAAGACAAACAAAGAAGTAAATAATATTACAATACAAAAAGGAAAAACAGTGTACTGGATTAGTACTTTTTAATTACACTGATGCCTTTTTTACACAATAGGGAAGACTCACACCTATATATCAGCCTGACGCAGTGATGCATAATATTGTGGTTTAATAATGAATAAAATAATTTTAATTATATTTTAATTTTAAAGATATTATTCAGTTAATAAAATATTTCATCACTGAACTAAAATTTGAATTTACCAAACAAAAATATTACACTTTGCAAAAAAAAATTAAGAGTGGAGATAAGGATAAGATTAAGTATTTTTCTTAACTTGTCTAGTCTCTGGGAAATTCAGGCATCATGGAATAAAAATCCAGATTTCTAGAACTTGAAAGATATAATAAGAAAGAAGTCGCTAAGCCATGTCTTTGTAGAATTTATCTTGAGATTATGAAGTGTTATAGCAATTGTCCCCAAATATTTGAAGACAGGATGTGGTTGCAATCAGAATCACCAGGGACATTTATTAGACATGCAGATCCTTAAACCCCATTTCCAAAGATCTGACTTTAGTGAGTCATCAGCAGCTCAATTCTCTCACTGCTCACTGGAGGAAACCCAGTAGCAGAAAATATATTTGTCTTTCCTGATAAATCTCATTAAATTGTTGTTGAGAAAGGCAGAGCATAAATGCATGTGAAATGAGGCAGCCAATCCAAGACTGAGCCATGATCTTCCACCTCTAGTCCAGCGTTCTTTCCTGTGCCAATTCATTTTTTTGTGTCCCTTGAGCGAATTTCCTTCCTCTGAAAACTCCTGCTTGTCTAGCTGAAACACCCAGTACTTTGAATGTCATATAGTCTTCCCCCTGGAACCCAAAACAGACCTGTGCTCTTGCATTAAAGCCTACAGCTCAGTCTCTCACTTCATCAAAGCCCGTGCTCGGCCACTAGGCTCACACGTGCCCCTGATACATTGTGACACCCTATTACTACCTTGCGTTTATGAGCTTCAAGGGAAATCACATTTTAAATTACAGCATACAAGTATAATGGAAAATCTAATTGTAGCAATGACAGTTTATTTATCAATCATCTATCATTTTGATTTATAAGGTGCCCAACTTGATTTAAAGGTAGCTAATGTTTAAAACCTCAAGGCACCCATACAACCAAATACATACTGAAAGCAACAAAGTGAATGACTCCTGCTTTTCTGCAGCTCGTCTTTCCCTTACCCAAGCCTAGAGCTAGAAGCACAATGAGATCAATCCTGGGGAACTGAAAGGCAGCATCTCAGAACTTCTTAATACCAAGTCTCATTGATTATAGAGCTTGGCAGATGTAAAGCATCATTGTTAACATAGAGTCAGCTTCTTTCATATTAATATTCCTGTGTCCCAAGTCTGGATTTCCCAGGTGGCTCAGTGGCAAAGAATCCACCTGCCAAGCAGGAGACACTTGTTCGATCCCTGGGTCAGGAAGATGCCCTGAAGGAGGGCACAGCAACCTGCTCCAGTATTCTTGCTGGAGAATTCCACAGACAGAGGAGACTGGTGGGCTACAGTCCATGGGGTCACAGAGAGTAGGACATGATGTAGTGACTGAACAGCAGCAGCAGTCCCAAGTCCACAGAGCTTGAGAATTTAGAGGTAGAAGGGACATCCAGAGACAACCTGATTCCCATACCTCCTTCCATCCTTCTAAGGAGTGGGCCTTTAAGATTCACAGATAGGGGTCAATAGGTACAGGTCAGTAGCCCTTCAATGCAACCCACTCCATGGTATCATTCCCCATGGCTTTGCTTCAAACCTTTCCTCCCTGCCCATTCTCCCTGGGTTTTGCTCTAGGCTCTGAGTACCTCTCTGACTCTCAAATTCATCCTTGCTTGAACTGGGTATCACCTTCCCGGTGCTCTGGTCGATGCCCACAACTGCCTGGGCTTAACTTTCACATCCCATGGGCATATTCTACCTTACACCACCTTCACCTTGTCATGACCCGCCACTTTATGGTCCCCTCCTGGTTCTGAAAGCTTTGAGTGACTTCACCCCAAAGCAAGACCCCAGGTAAAGCATCAGAAGTCTTGGGAAGTCTAAAGTCCAAGACTTGTTGTAGCAACGGAATCAAACTCAGTCTTCGCGGTGGAGCTGTGCCTCCAGGCCAACTTCAGTGTTCATAGTGGGGCTTTTCAGAGTTTCCAGCTCAACTTAGCACATACATACATGCCAGGCACCCAGCTTAACAGTCCTGCCATGAAGGGATTTTCCCAGCCCCAAATTTGTTCAAATTCCAGTCTTCCACCTTCAACAGCAGTATTTTTCCCACTGTACCCTTCCCTATTCACCAATCAGCATATTTCACTTTATTCGCTATATTCAACAACATTGTTTAGAAAAGACCTTAGGTTCTCTACACTGTCACTCTGAGAACAGAACTCTCATTTCATTCTTTGGGGCTCTGATATTTATCTACTACAGAGGAATACGGTCTGTTTCCAAATATTAGAATGCTTGGTTGTCAATAGAAGTCTGATTTCCAAACGCCTTGATCACTCACTGATCATCACTGCTGGAAAGATGCTAAAATGGTGTGTAAGGACTCATCCTCCTCCCCCAGTGAGAGAGACTGAGTTCTGAAAATAACCGATGGCTGAACACCCTCCCTCTTAAGCAGGATGTGAACCCCTGGTGATTCACAACAAAATTCCCCACATTGCAGTTCTTGCAACAAAAAGGTAAAGCTTTGTGAGAATGTGGGGAAATTGGAATTCTTTGCACACTGCCAGTGGGCATTTAAAATGGCTCATGCCTCTCTGCACAACTATTCAGCAGATCCTCAAAAAGTTAAACATAGAAGAATCGCTTGGCCCAGCAATTCCACTGCTAGGTAAAGAACCATTTTGAAAACAGTGCTCAAACAAATACATATACACCTATACTCATATTGACCAAAAGGCAATGGGTTGGCCAAAAAATTTAAGTTTTTTCATAAGATCCTATATGGAAAAAACTTGTTGGCCAACACAATAGAAACAGCCCAAACATCCGTGAACGAGTGAATGTATAAAAAATGGCAGCATGTCCCTGCCATGGAATATTATGCAGCCATAAAAAGGACTGACGTAGTGACACATCCAACAACATAGATGAGCCTTTAAGCAATATGCTATGTGATAGATGCCAGACACAGAAGGTCATATATGGTGCAATTCTATGTACATGGACTATCAAGAATAAAGAAATCCACAGAAGCAGAAGTCAGATGGGTAGCTGCCAGGGAATCGTGTAGGGAGGTGTGGGATAAAGTTGCTTCATGGGTACAGGTTTTACTTTGGAGTGGTAGAAATGTTTTGGAGCCAGGTATTGAAGTGGGGGTTGCATAACCTTGTGAATAGTGCTAAATGCCATGAATCTGTTCACTTTAAAATGATTGATTTTATGTTAGGTGAATTTCAACTCAAATTATTTTTTTAATTAAGCAATAGATGAATTCACTCACCTTATGATAATGAACTCCAATGCCAATGTACGTTATAGAGATCCTTTTGCTGGTCTAATTTTTGTCTTTCCATCTGTCTGAAGTAGAAGGTGTTTTTAAGCGGCATTGAAACCCGCCCACTGAAGCCAGTGTCTTCCTCAGGCTTTGCACAAACACAAATGCTCCAATCCTAAGTCTTAGAACCCGCCATCTGGATGCAGACCTGGCCAGCGAAGTTTGATCAGCCCACCCCCAGGCCTGGGTAGGTAATCGCTGGCCTAGAGGGATGTGCAGGGAGTGAAGGGGAGGTGTTACATCAAAATCTGGTAGTTGTCCTACTTATAGGAAAAACACAATTATGAAAAAGGGGCTGGTGAACTGAGTCCAACCCTCTGATCTCCTGGATCTTAGATTCTCGTCTGGGTCACAGACACTAAACCCAACAGACCAACAACTCAATGAACATGGACGTTAGGCCAGTGTTCTTAACTACCAAAACTTGCTTTCTAGACAAGAAACCAGAATAACGTGGTCAATAGTGGTGGGGGTGGGTGGTGTGAATTAGGTCAGGGAAACCCACTCTGAGGAGGGGACCAAGGTTTGGGCTGAGACCTAAACCTTGGGGAAGAGAGTTCCAGGTGGTGGAACAGAGAGTGCAGAGGCTCAGATGGATGAGTCCCTTGGTGGCCTGTTGCTTCTCTCTCGTGTCTTCTGCAAAGCAAGCCTGTTTCCTCTACTCACAACCCATTTGACACAAATGTGTTGTTTTCCCCCTCACGTGAGCAATTCTAATGCTAACCACCCAGAATCAGGGGAGAACCCACAGTTCAAGGGTTCAGGCCCACAACACTAACCCCACAATCACAAGTAGTGAGTCTCCAGGTTACTAGAATCAACCCAAAAGAAAAAAGAAAGGGAAAGTCGCTCAGTAGTATCTGACTCTTTGCGGGGACTGTAGTCTGCCAGGCTCCTCTGTCCATGGAATTCTCCAGGCCAGAATACTGGAACGCATAGCCAATCCCATCTCCAGGGGATCTTCCCAACCTAAGGATCTAACTCAGGTCTCCCACATTGTAGGCAGATTCTTAACTGTCTGAGCCACCAGGGAAGCCCAAGAATACTGGAGTGGGTAGCCTAACCCTTCTCCAGAGGATCTTCCCAACCCAGAAATCGAACTGGGGTCTCCTGCATTGCAGGCGGATTCTTTACCAGCTGAGCCACCAGAGAGGCCCAGCATTCTGCCCAGCTTGGCCTCAAATCCAGAATTCCCAGTACCCCTCCATGGGTTTGATAATTTGCTATAGAGGCTCACAGAACTCAGGGAAACACTTTCTACACCAATACTGTTTACTCTAAGGGATGCAACTCAGGAACAGTCCACTAGAAGAGATGCATAGGGCCCGGTGTGAGGGGTGACAGGCATGGACATTCCATGCTCTCTTTGAGTACACCACCCTCCCGGCACATTGATGTCAACCAACCCAGAAACTCTTCTAACTTCAATATTTGGGCATGATTGATTAAGTCATTGACCATGGGCAATTAACGCAATCTCCAGCTCTCTCCCATCCCCAGAGGTTGTGGGGGAGAGCTGAAAGTTCTAACCTTCTAATCATTCCATGGTCTTTCTGACCAGCTCTCACCCCTAAGCTCCCTGGGAACCCCAGCCTCTGGTCATTTTAGTAACATAAAAAGATACTCATCACTCCAAGGATTCCAAGGGTCTTAGAAGCTCTTCTATCAGGAACCAGGGACTCCTGTCAAATACCATAACTAAAGATGCTCCTGGGCTACCCAGGTGACTCAGTGGTAAAGACTCTGCCGGCCCATGCAGGAGACGCAAGTTCAATTCTTAGGTCGGGAAGATCCACTGGAGAAGGAAATGGCAACCCACTCCAGTATTCTTGCCTGGAAAATCCCATGGACAAACGAGCCTGGCAGGCTACAGTCCATGGGGTCCCAAAGAGCCAGACACGACTGAGCGACTGAACAGCAACAAAAGCAGGGGAGTCAATGCCTTCACAGCAGCTACGGAGCCAGTGATCCCGGAAACAGGGGCCCTCAGAGGTTCAGAGACAGGGCTGGCAGGTGCACGAGGGTCTGAACAGCACCGGAGGGGGCTTCGCTAGAAGGAAGGGCAGGCCTGGTGATCTGAGCCAGCCTAGAATACTCTCCCCTTGCAGGCTGAATGTAGCCTTACCCCCACATCAGTGAGAGAGGGGGATTTCAAGTGATCCAGGAAAGACCTTTAAACATGACCCTTGCTTCTGGGTTCCATGGTTTTCATCTTCACAGCAGCAGTCGAACAAATGCTAGGCCCAAGGCAGCAGCAGCAAACCCTATTTTCCCAGATTTCTGGGTGATGTTCTTATTTTAACCAAATCAGGCCATCTAGTTGGAAATAGCCTCAATGTCACATCGGATCTTGGCTGGAACATTTCCACTGTTCCTGGGCGTGAGGCAACACCCTGCAGCTGGTGACCGGGAGCAGGACGCTCGGGGCGGGGCTGGAGGGCCTGGAATTTCGGAACCAGCCTCAGGCCACCTGTGCGGACATGCAGCTGCTCTAAGATGCACCAGCTCAGGCACACAAAGACGCCTGTTTGAAAACCAACTTCTCCATTGGAAAACTCGAGGGAGACCCTGACCACCAAATGCCTTCCCAGGAACCCCATCTGTGAGGCTGTGCGTCTTCTCATGGTTTCTGAAATCACCTCCATGAATTCTGCCTGGATGACTCTCTCCAAACCATCTGCTCTCTCACCTGCATCAGCTCACCTCCATCCGTCCGCACCAAGAGGAACCCATCTATGTCCTCATTGTTTAACTGTCATTTGAAAAAAATCAGTGATGAGATAAAAGGGTTCTTAGACTATTTCTCAAACTTAGAAATAAGAAACTTCTCAGAAGCAAGCAACTTATTTATAATAATATATATTATTTATTTATATTCTCGAGCCCTTTATTTAATATTAGATGTATCATTTATTGGGCTTCCCTGGTGGCTCAGAGGATAAAGAATCTGCCTCCAATGTAGGAGACCCAGGTTCGATTCCTGGGTTGGGACGATCCCCTGGAGGAGGGAGGGCATGGCAACCCACTCCAGCATTCTTGCCTGGAAAATCCCATGGACAGAGGAGCCTGGTGTGCTATAGTCCATGGGGTCACAAAAGAGTTTTAGTTGTGGCATGTGGGATCTAAGTTTGACCAGGGATCGAATCCACACCCGCTGCATTGGAAGGCAGATTCTTAACCAGTGGACCATCAGGAAAGTCCCAGCAATGCCACTTTTAACTGTGGCCATGCATCGGTCTCAAAACCTTCATTTTCCCATCTCTAAAATGGGACAAGTCATGACCCCTCCATGAGTTGACTATAAGGTCTAAAGAGATCAAGGCATGTCAAAGAGCCAGCCTTGGGTCCAGGACATGGGACAAGCTTGATAAATGTCATCTCCCTTCTAATTCCACGCTCCTCACTGGACAATTCAGAGACCAGGTAGGTCTGCTGAGAATCTGAGGGTGTCTCCTCTTCAGAGGCGGTGGAGGGAACTGCACAGCAGGCCTGGACAGGTAAGCCATGCAGAAGAGGCGGGGGCCATTAGGAGATAATTGACTGGGGAGAGGACCCACACAACCCAAGGTGAGCCACAGGGCACTTTACATATCAATAAGGTCGATTATCAGGGGATGTCGGCTTGCTTGGTGCTGCTATTAACCTGTATTGCTCTTATTAACCTTTCAGATGAAGAATCTTTCAAAAATAATTATATTAAAGCATAATTCTCTGCGAGTTTAAAATATGTGAATGTTCCATTTCAGTACTCCTGTGTCATGAGATAATGAACACCTGATTGCCCGGCTACCGCGATGAGGTTTTTAATCAGAATCCTCTCCCTTCTCTGCTGCAGGCTCTCAGATCAGACCTGGGAGGAGGGGAGGTGCATCTGGGGAGTGTTTAAGGGCAGGACTGAGACAGAGGAAACAGATTTTGAGGAGAAACAAAGGGCCATCCACTCAGAGTGTTTCCTGGGGTCCTGGGAAACGTGGGAGGGGACTCTACCCAGTGATGCTGAGAAATGGAATATTTGCTGCCACATCTATAAACAAAGATGCCACAGTCACCAGCAATTGTAGCTACCATGGATGCTGAGCTGGTGAGCCCTGAGGAAGCTCAGAAAGGAGAGAATGCCTGCAATCTAGCACCCATCAGACTGCCGTCACGCTCTCTGGAGTGAGGCTTGAGGAACTCAGGATGTGAAAACAGGATACTGGGCCCAGACTGCTAAGGTGCATATGAAAGGAATGATTTCAGAGAGCCAGACTCTTGCATCTTCCCATCCTCCTGTACATAGAAAAGCCACTGAATTCCTTAATTTGGGTTATAGGGTTTTCTTTAATTAACAATAAGCTATTGATGTTCAGACTACCTGCCCTTTGTTGCAAAGCTTCTACGTGACCTGACTCTGCCCTTCACCACCTCAATTTCTCCCAGAGCTATTTGAGACTCTTGTCTCCTAGTTTGAGCACCTAAAAATTCCCACCAAATAAAACATAACTCTCAACTTTTAGGTTGTGAATATTTTTTAAATCCACCATACCCCAAAACTTATACCGGACTCTTTTTTTTTTTTTTAACAGAGGACACAATTTGGTTTCGCACTGAGAGATCAGAAGTCAAGAGTGATCCCTGTAGAAACAGAGAACTGACTGGCTACTCACACATATTAATTCTGAATATATATTGGAAGGACTGATGCTGAAGCTAAAGCTCCGATAATTTGGCCACCTGATGTGAAGAGCCGACTTATTGGAAAAGATCCGATGTTGGGAAAGATTGAAGGCAGGATGGGAAGGGGGTAACAGAGGATGAGACGGTTGGACGACATCACTGACTCAAGGACATGAGTTTGAGCGAAGTCCAGGAGATGGTGAAGGGCAGGGAAGCCTATCGTCCTGCAGTTCATGGGGTCACAAGGGTCAGACGCCACTGAGAGACTGAATGACAACAACATGGAATGGGGCAGGAGCTGATTCTGTGCTGAGCACACATAAGTGCAGGTGAGGGAGACCAAGGTGCCAGACACCTGTGCAGGGCTCGGGGCCGGGGGTGGCGCGTGTTGGAGGACCGGGAAAGAGTGGAGACAGGACCAGAAAGGAAGGATGGAGGGCGGACGTGTTTGGACAAAACGGATTGACTTTACCCATTCCTGTAACTGTCATAGATCGAGACGGGACACAGATGCCCGGCCTAGGAGTCAGGCAGCCCCCGAGCTGAGCTGTCACCCACCGGCCATTCCCCACATGCAGCCTCTGCTTGCCCATGTGCTCACAGCTGCAGCGTCAGCAGCCTCTACGGTCCAAGAAGCACCATTTCAGGGGCTGCTTAGTGCCTGATAGCTTGTTGCAGAAACCAGTACTCGAGAAACCAAGCACCACACTCGGAGAGTCGGAGAACTCAGGTTTATTACGCTGGAGGGCCCAGAGGAGTTAACACTTCAAGCTCTGAGCCCCAAACACAGGGGTTACAGAGCTTTTATACATGGACAGGCATGATTAAGCGGGTTTGTGGGTTTGCAGGGGCTAGGGCGATTGCAAAAAACAGGACAAGGGTGAGTGAGATAAGCTCCAGTTTCAAGTATTGTGAGTCCCCACTTTCTGAGACCTACGTGATGTAGACTTTGTGAGGAGCAAGCTGAGTTACAGAGGCAGAAAGAGCAGGAAGTTATGTAAAAATTTTAACTTTTTCTCTTCAAGTTGAGATGCTGGCTTTCTTTCTCCTCCCCAGCTTCCACTCGCCACAGGAGATTAACCTGTGTCCCTGAGACTTTAGAGCTTCTAGAACAAAGCCTGGTGCACAGAGTCCTCAGTGTCACCTCATCTGCAGGGGAGAGTGGATGTGAACCCTCGAGAAACCTCTGAGGGTTCGGACTTTAAGCACAAACTCAAAGTAGGAGATGGCCACTTTCCATCCTAAATCTGCCAACATCAGATTTAGTCCCCAATTTCTCAGGGTTCCCTCTGTAACCAAGAAGGACCTTTCCAACTTCCTCACATGAAGTCACTGGGAAATGGGGTTCCCTTCACATTCCAGGCACCCACTCATATTCACTTACCTCACAGTCTTCATGGACTAAATGGAGGGAAAATATTGCCCCTAAACACAGGCCAGAGAGATGGACACAGGTGTCAGCAACGTGATGAACAACTCTAGATGGTTACTAACCTCAACCCATTTCACAGATGAAGAAACTGAGTCAGGGAGAGGTTAAAGAACTTTCCTAAGGTCATGCAGCTGACCTTGGAGTAGCAGAACCAGGATTCCCACCCAGGCTTTTGGCTCTCAGAGTCTGTTTGGTTATTAATATTTTTTAGCCATTATTCTCTACTATGTAGATATGGAGGGCTGATAATTTAGTTCACAAGTATAGGTAAGTCAGGGGAAAACCAAAGCAAGGACTCTGGGATGAAAGAGGATTTCAGGTGACTGGATGTGACCTCACTACAAGCCCTGTGGTCATAAAATGTGCCAGGAAATACTGGTAACCAAGAAAGCTAAACAGCGGGGTTGAGAAAGGGACTAGGATCTTGGCAAGCAGGCGTCTCAATTCAGGCAAGAACCATGTGGCAGTTTCAAAGATAAGGTTGTCTCATGAACCGGGCTTTATATCAAGGTTGTCGTTTCTTGTTTTACTCATGTCCTACTCTTGGTGACCCTATGGACTGCGCCCCTTAGCATTCTCCAGGCAAGAATACTGGAGTAGGTTGCTCTTTCATCCTCCAAGGAATCTTCCCGACCCAGGGATGGAACCCAGGTCTCCTGTCTCCTGCATTGCAGGCAGATTCTTATCTGCATGCAGATAAGCTATCAGGAAAGCCTTATCTCAAGGTAGATGCCCAGAAAATGAGAGGTCAATTCTTCCTCATGAACTAAGTTGGGGATATTAGGTGACAGAATACCCGGAGTTTCTTAGTTGAAAGATCCAGAAGGCAAACCAGGCAAACAGCAGAAGTTCCAAGGACAAGCCTAGTAAAGCTTCATACTGTCTCCAGGCCAAATGGGAGAGCCTGCCCTTCAGAGAGGCAGTGCGCGTAGTGGCTGGAACACACGCTCCAGGGCTGAACTGCCTGCCCGGCTTCCCAGCTCCTCCACTTACTAGCTGTGTGTCCTCAGGCAAAATGCTGAACCTTTCTGAGCCTCATTTTCATCACTGGACTAAACAGGACTGCTGGGAAGATTAAATAGGTTAACACAGACATGACTTAGTTCCATTAATGCCCTCTACATAGTCAGCACTAAATCCACCTGGGAAGAACACTACCCGTTCAAGAACAACTGCAAAGAAACCAACAGCTAATGGAAGAGAAGAAAGAAAGTGTTGGTCACTCAGTCTTGTCCAACTCTTTGCAACCCCACGGCCCCTAGCCCACCAGGCTCCTCTGTCCATGGAATTTTCCAGGCAAGAATACTGGAGTGGGTTGCCATTCCCTTCTCCAGGGGATCTTCCTGACTCGGGGATCAGAGCTCGAGTCTCCTGCATCGCAGGCAGATTCTTTACCATCTGAGCCACTAATGGAAGAGAGAGAAGGGGAAAATACCAAATCCACACCAGTGCCATCTCACAGGCAGAGGCAACAGTGTGGTTCCAAACACTTCCCACCATGACTACAGAAGTCCTGGACATATTAGGAACTAAGTGATCAAATGGGAAAATAATATCTGTCCCGGGGACTTGTAAGGATTACAGATAATGTAGACTGGGGCTGACAAACCCAAATGCCTTCAGGAGTCTGAAGAGACCTCAGTACAGGAGGACCACATCTCCTGCACGGTTGTGCAAGCATCCTCTGAAAGGCTTGTTAAATCAAGGGTTGCTGAGCCCCACCCCCAGAGATTCTCAATCATGAGGGTGGCTGGGGTAGGCAGGGGGGAGGGGGGGGCGTTGCCTAGAAACCACATCTCTACCAATTCCTAGGTGATGCTCCAATGCTGCTGGTTCCCAACCACCGTTTGAGAACCGCTGGCATGGAACACGAGCTGGTGAAACTATGGAGCACCGAATACTGCCAGGTAGCAATGTGGCTTCCAATTATCAAGTCTACATATGTTTGAAAGAAAAGTCATAAATTTGGACTTCTTTGTGCTATAACCGGTTACCTAAAAGAGTCCAAATGAAACATGGCGGCAATGAGCGACTCCAAGTAGAATATTCAGGAACGATGACAACAAGGGAAGAAGTGGCCTGGGCCTGTGCAGATGATGACAATGACAGGAAAGGAGTCAGCAAACTGGGAGGTAGAGTGGGAAGCGGATCAGATTTGGGGCTTAGATGCTCTGCCACTGTTATAATGCCAGGGAAGTTGAGCAGCTTGTGTTTTTGTCTGAATTTAGAAGCAAGTCTTCTTGAAGAGAGTATGTAAATGTGATAAGAGGGAGGAAAAAAAAACCCAAAAAACTCTGAAAGCTGTAGATAACATTCTAATAAAAAGAAAGAAGGGACTGGGTGGGTGGGGAACCAAAGATGGTTCGGAGACAGACAGAGATTATGGGAAAGAGGAGTTAGCATTCTAACAAAGCACACCTGTCAACTTTTAATGAGAATTTCTGGGGCAACACATTAGGGATCTCAGAGAGCCAGGCTGCATTAACAATTTATTTTTCTTTAAATTCTGATTTCCTTTTCCTTTTTTTCCAAAAAAGACTTTCTGAGAACCATGGAACGCCAGAGATTCAAAAACACCCCTAGAGTTCCAGAAACATGTTTTCATTTATGCAGGTTTCCATGAATAGCACTTGCTAATGAAATTCTCTAATTGCTCATGATATTAAATAGGAATACACATTTCATTTCCACTGGAATATTTCCATCAAACCAATAACACCAGGCTTTTTTTTTTTTAACATTTTTAAAAAATTAATTTATTTTAATTGAAGGCTAATTACTTTACGATATTGTGGTGGTTTTTTGCCATACATCAACATGAAACAGCCATGGGCACCAGGCTTTTTAAATGACGATGCCATTTCCCATTGTTTTTATGAGAAGCATTACCCTTATGACAATCAAGGTCTTTGTGATTTTAATACAAGGCATTAAAATTAATATTTTTTCCCAAAAGTTCAGGAAAGAGAATTTGTCCACATTTTGCTAATCAATTCATTCAAATACACAGAAATCTCTATTTTGTACAGGCTTTTTAAAAATGTGCAGCATTTAGACCTGCCAAAACTAAAATCCAATGATTTCTACTTACCATTCTAGCTGAACAATTTGATTAAAATCAGTTCTCTACTAGCTGAATTCAAAGTCCAAACTATTCAATGTCTATTAAAATGGGGGTTGGTGACTGTTTCTTAGCAAGGATTTTGTTTGCCTTACCTGCTTTACTATCAGTTTGGTTTGAAGGTGGATTTTAGGAGTTTCCTTTCAGAAGTGGGACTGAAGGCAAGAGACAATGTCCCAAACCCCAATCGGGCAGCTATTGGAAAGTCAAACGCAAATCAGGCAGCTGTTTGAAAGGTTCTAAGAATTTGATACTCACTAGTTATAGGAGATGGCCAATGATCATTCCTCCAGGTATCAGAGGAAATTTGAAGTGTGAAAAAATCAATTATACTCAATATTCATCAACAGATAAATGGGGGGTTTGGTCAGACTTAGCCACTGTCCTCATTATGAGCACACTTGGGTTGTGTAAGGAAGACAAGAGCAGGCTTGAAGAATCACCAACACTCAAAGTGGCCTCAAGAGTCATCTCGTCCACACAGTTGTCTGTCTCTCTTTGATTGCGTCTTATGCTGAGCCCCTTTAAGCTGACACCTGTGCAGCTGTACTGTAATCTGATTCACTTAATCACCTATGCTGTGCTCACTATTCAAGGCCATATACATGTCTCTACTCTTCTTTAGATTTTTTTCCCGTATACTTGAAACTAACACAACATTGTATATCAACTACGTGCTGTGCTGAGCTTAGTCACTGAGTCATGTCTGACTCTTTGCGACCCCATGGACTGTAGTCCTCCAGGCCCCTCTGTCCATGGGGATTCTCCAGGCAAGAATACTGGGGTGGGTTGCCATGCCCTCTTCCAGGGGATCTTCCCAACCCAAGGATTGAACCCAGGTCTCCTGCACTGCAGGCAGATTCTTTATCATTTGAGCCACCAGGGAAGCCCAAGAATACTGGAATGGGTAGCCTATCCCTTCTCCAGGGGATCTTCCTGACCCAGGAATCGAACCAGGGTCTCCCACATTGCAGGCAGATTCTTTACCAGCTGAGCTACCAGGGAAGCCCTGTACTCCAATACAAATATGTATATATTTAAATCCAAGGCCACAATGACTGTTTGCATAAGAATGAGATTCCCGATGGTTTTCTCATCCTCCTTAACATTCATTTTCATGCCACCTTCATCAGCTGTCCTGGACACTTTCATCTCATGGAATGTTCTCCGTGCCAAGTCGAGAGGCCTTCAGCATAGGCCATAAACCCAAGTCATAGCCACAGGTGCCACCTGCCTTGGCAGTATCCGTATCCTCCTTTCTTCCCGGGGCTCAGGTGTCGGTAGGTAAAATCCTTGAGAACAGCACCTCCTCGTCCTCAGTCTCCTAAGACACCATGGTCCCCAGCAACGCTTCTCCCTCTACCCACATAGTTTTAAAAATGATAACCCTCGTAATAAAAGATGGAAAATGTTACAAGCAGCAAAGACCGTCAGGCTCCAGGAATTCAGGTCCTCTTCACCTTTTTTTTGGTTAACTCCATCATTTAGTGAAAGTTTAGGGGAGGAGAAGTGACTGGGGCACCGGGGCTCAAAGGGGGCTCAAAGGGGGCTTTACTTTCACAGTGAAGAGACTCCAGTGGTGCAAAACAGACATGGTTCTCATTCTGGTTGTACCAGTTACAAGCAGGATGACTTTGGGAGGACAACCACAGCCTCTCTTTGTTGCTATTTAATATTCAGCAAAATGAAGAACAGGATCATTGCCTCCTAGGGTCACTGTTCAAGGGAACAAGAGTGTCCTTGTGATGGACCTCAAGTGCTCTGTATGAAAGTTGTTGTTATCATTCAGTCACTAAGCCACGTCTGACTCTCTGCAACCCTAAGGACTGCAGCACGCCAGGCTTCCCTGTTCTCCACCATCTCCCGGGGTTGGCCCAAGTTCAGGTCCATTGAGTCTGTGATGCTATCTAATCATCTCATCTTCTTGTACCTCTTGTCCTTTTGCTTTCAATGCATGCAAGAGATGCTTACAAAGGCAATTCTTCTTTTTTTTTTTTTGTATCCACTTTTCTTTTAAGTAGGAGCAGCAAGTAGTAAAACAGGCCATCTCTTGGGCTTTCCAGGTGACCCAGTGGTAAAGAATCTGCCTGCCAATGTAGGAGATGTAGGCTCAATCCCTGGGTACAGAAGATGCCCTGGAGGAGGAAATGGCAACCCACTCTAGTATTCTTGCCTGGAATATTCCACAGACAGAGGAGCCTGGTGGGCTACAGTCCATGGGGTCGCAAAGAGTTGGACATGACTGAGCACATCAGTGTTACTTGGAAGCCAGATTTTGGAACTAAATTATGGACCCATCGTTTGCCTGTGCTATCGCCCCTGTCTGAGCTGTGACTTTCTTGCCCACGAATGGGAAATTCGAGGCTCACCTCGCTTTGCTGGCATGGCACGGGCACAGAGTGGGCACTTGATACACATTTATTCTTTTCTCCTTTGAGTTCTCATCTTGGCTCTGGTTTGTATTTCTATGTAACCTTGGGAGAATTATCTAACCTTTCTGGATCTGAATTTTCCTGCTCATAAAACTAGGGGATTTGACAAGATTCCCTTTGAATTTCTTTCCAGCTCTTACAATCTGTGTTTCTGTGACTTTGAGCCACCCAGGGGATATGGTAATGGGTTACATTACACAAAAGGTTTGGATGTGATATTATGAGCCGTAACAACTGGCTTCCAGCAAACTCCCCCTTTCTCCCCAGTAGAATTCCCTATTGTTCCAAGTATAATGAATAATCCAACACCACACATGCTCTATCTGAGCCCTGCCCATGTCCACACTCGGGGCCAGCCGGAGGCAACATAGTAAAGCTGAAGAAGGATGCTGTCAACATCTCCCCTTTCCCTGGAAATGCCCCTGCCCAGGTGAATGTATTCAGTTACTCTGATATCACCCACCGAGGCCGATATCTCATGCTCTGATTACTCCCTGCTCCCACAGCAGATTCAGAATTCCCCATCCTTCTGTTCCATTCCTTTGGGTCCCAGTGTGCTGCCTGTTGGGGCTTCCCTGGTGGCTCAGAGGTAAAGAATCCACCTGCAATACAGGAGATGCAGAAGACTCAGGCTCGATCCCTGGGTTGGGAAGATCCCCTGGAGAAGGGCATGGCAACCCATTCCAGTATTCTTGCCTGGGAAATCCCATGAACAATGGAGTCTGGAGGGCGCTACAGTCCATGGGGTCACAAAGTGTCGGACACGATCAAAGCGACTGAGCACATAGGCATATGCTTCTGGTTCATATGATGAAGTGATTCACTGAGGTATGTATCACTTGCTTTCAAAGATACTAAGATGAATAAGACAGAGTACTTCTCCTCCAGAGCCTTCAAACTTAACACACAATTATCAGTTGGGAAACATCAAGTCCAAAAATGAATTGTATTCTTTCAGGAAAGGAAGAGAATATTACTCCATGAAGTGAGAAGAGAGGTCTTCGGAAAGGTGGCATGTGAGCTGAACTTCAGGTGCAGGTAGAATCTGGTGCAGTGATGGAGAATGAGAGCGTGACGAGCAGAGAAAAAAATATAAACAAAAATATTAAGTCGGAAACTATACCGTGAGTTTCAGAAACCGAGGATAATCCGATTTGGCTGGGTTGCATGAAAAGATGCAATGAGGTTTGCAAGGCTGGTTGAAAACCCTATCATGAAGTTCCAGGGAAGCCTAAACAAGGCTTTTTCCCATAGATAATGGGGAGTTATTGAAAGTCAGGGGGCAAGGCCATGGGTGGGGAGCAGGGGTGGAGGGGCAGGTTAGACAATTTCTGTAAGAAGCTTAAGCTTCTGTTTGGGAGGATTGAAGTAGAAACCTGGGAAGTAGGGAGCAGATTAGAGGACCTTTAAGTGACCAGGAGAGAGATGAGGAGATTTGAGATTCAAGAAACAGCCAGGAAAAGGGAGACAGAAGTGTTAGAGGGAGAATCAACCAGCCTGGACTATGGTGACATAATGAGGCAAAATATGCTTTAAAAAAAAAAAAGACATGCAGAGAATCAAATGCTTGATGACCCGAAACACAGAAAGGAGAAGTCAGGCAGAAGATTGGGTTTGGGTGAGGTTTGCCAGACACTGAGTGTCGACGACTTTGGGGGGACCAGGCGGGGTGTGTGGATCTGAAATCAGAAGAGGAACTGGGCTGAAAGCCCAGAGTGGAACATCAGCTGAACAGAATGAAGTCAGGAGACAGGCTAAGTTCTAAAGTGTGCGTTATGAGAGAAGGGATGGGCGCTAAGCACCGAGGCTTGGGGAAAGCTACACGGGTGAGACAAGAAAGAAAAGGAGTCCGAGTAGGGTGTGGGCACGTGGCCTGGGTCAGCCCCATGGAAGAGCAGGAGTTGCTCTTCCGGAAGGGCAAGGGAATTCCGGGAACCCTCCTGGTTGGTGGGTCTGCTCCCAGGCGTGTCTCCATTTTCATCTCCTGTAGCTCCTGGGTTCACCTGCTGGCGGCAGTGACTTAGGACAGGCGGCCCTGCCATCCCTCTCCTGGGAGGCTCAGCCCTGCTCTGGCTCAGGCACGAGCCCCAGCCTTTCCTAGCATCTTTGTCAGCCCCCACAGAACAGCTCTGAGTGCGCCCCTATAGAACAGTTTTAGAGACAGTTTCCTTTTAACGGAATCCCTTCTAGAAGAGCACAGCTTTGTCTGTAGGAAGAACTCAGTGCCCACAAGGAGTAGGTGTGGTGCTGCAGAGAATATTCACGAGCAGATGGGAAGACAGCATCTAGGGTGAGCAGAAGCTACTCTGCACAACAGAATGGGAAGAATGGGGAACTCCAGAGGGCAAGCCGGAACACGGAGGCCGAGGTCCTGAGATGGGAGCACAAGGGTTAGTCGCTCAGTCATGTCTGACTCTTTGAGACCCCATGGACTGTACCCCGGCAGGCTCCTCTGTCCACGGGATTCTCTAGGCAAGGATACTGGAGTGGTATCTCCATGCCCTCCTCCAGGGGACCCTCTCGACCCAGGGATCAGACCTGATCTCCTCCACTGCAGGAAGATTCTTTACCATCCGAACCACCAGGGAAGCCCTGAAATGGGAGTGGGAATGAGGAAAAGGAAAGTACATGCTGCAACAAGCCTGGAGGCAGGGGGAGAACACTTTAAGAATTGATATTACATGGAGGAACCTTAAATGCATGTCACCAAGTGAAAGATGCCAAACTGAAAAGGCTACATGCTGCAGAGTTCCAATCATATGACATTCTGGAAAAGACTAAACCATGGAGACAGTAAAAGGATCAGTGGTTGCCAGGGGTCAGCTGAGGGCCGAGGGCACACAGGCAGGGCACAGAGGATTTCCAGGGCAGAGAACCTGTTCTTTACAGTAATACAGTGGTGGATACATGTCATTATCCATTTGTCCAAACCCATAAATGTACAACATCGAGAGTGAACAGTAATGTAAACTATGGACCTTGGGTGATAATGACATGTCAATGTAGGTTCATCAAGTGCAATAAAGGTGCCACTCAGGTGCTGGGTGTTTATGGTGGGAAAAGGCTAGATGAGGGGAGGGCTATACGGGAACTCTGACTTTCTGCTTAACGGTGCCAGGAACCTAGAACAGCTCTAAAATATAAAAATCTATGTAAAAGGAAAAAAAAATGATGTTGCTTCCTTGCAATACCTGTTGATACTGCTGCTGTGCAGACCTCTCTTCGGCCAATTCTTTCTTCCCTGTCTCCCAGCCCTCTCCCACCAAGATCTTATCAGAGCACACAGAAGCCAAAACATCCTTAGCAGGCATGGATTTCTTTTTCTTTACTATGTGAGAAACTAGTGAAGAGACTCAATTTGAGGGACAGAGCTCATCTTCACAAGCCCAGGACCCAGAGGGGGCCAGGAGAGATCAAGCCTTGGAGAAGTTACGGAAGCTGGAGAGAAGTCTGGATTTTCTCCAATGCTGGAATCGGAGGAGTGAGGCACTTCTATCCAGACCTCAAGGCCGGGGTCGGGGTGGGGGGGGGGTCTCCACTGACAGTCTGATGCTGCCTGGAAGGCTCCAGCTTGGCCATGTTCATCACAGCTACATTTTGTAACTGCTGTGATTCCAGAGAACAGATTGGAGTAGAGGAAAGGGCATCCCATGAACTGGGAATAGGCAGACTAGTCTCTTATCTGAGCTCTGCCATGGCCGCCAGCTTTGACCTTGACCAAGCACTTGGCTCTCATGATCCTCTCTGCTCTAGAATTCTACATTCCTAAATCAGGACTTCTGCCCTCGTCTGAGAGAGAAACATCATTAGTAACCAAGTGAAGCAGAAGGCAGGCAGTCAGCTTCCCTACCACTTGTGTTATTGAATCTCAACCTGTATAGCATTTCCCTCCAGAAACACGGGGCCCCCTTAGCCTCAGGAATCACCAAGTGGCAAACACAGGCCCCGCCTGCCCGCCCCAGAGGACTGATGGAGCTCCGGGTTCACCCCAGGTTGCCGCAGCATATAGTCCTCTGCAGCACGAGGCAGCTGCCCAGCCGGCGGTGCAGGAAAATGCCCAGCAGCCCTCTGTGAGGCCCCAGGTAGTCCCATAAGCACTGCGCCTGGTGAAACAGTCTTCCCCAACTTTTATTCATCTCTCCAGGGCCCCCTGAGGTCAGCGATGTTTAAACAGCAGTGGAGGTTGAACCTGCTCACCAGGCCAGCTCACTCATCTAACTCCACTCCCCTGCCCCCAGGGCCACAGCCTTCTTCAGTCATGGCCAAACTGCCACGTGAGCAACAGGTGAACGGCAAGGTGTGCAAATATTTGGCTTCATCCATGATCAAATAAATCATTTTTTCCTTTCCCTGAGCTCTAGGAAAACCCAGCAAAGCTCCTGGACCTGCCCAGGAGCGAAGACTTACACACATAAAACACACCCTGCTTGAAGGAAACTCCAGGCTGTAGAAAAAGTCCATTTTTCCACACACACAAATTACGACTGGGATCTCAACACCTTGCTTTTCCAGATATACACCTTTGCAAAGCATATCAGCCTGTGCAGAGCAATAGATGAAGTGATGCAGGGAAATAAACTACCTTTACATGATGAGTTAACGTGAGGGTTCATTTCCGAAATAACTCTGTCATATTTATTCGGGCCCATGTCTACCGTGTGGGAGCCAGTCAAGGCTTCCACAGTTTTCAGAAAGTCCTGAGTCCTGGATCTTCAGCAGTTGTCATAGCTTTGCTTTGTCCCTTCCCTGAATGGCAACCAAGGCCAACTTTCCTGGGACACCCAGGCAGCCAGAGGAAGCCCTGCTGTGCTTCTCGCATAGCATTCCAGATCCCAGAGCCTGTTTTTTATTTTTGCTTTTAAAGTTTATTTACAAAGGGTACTGCTACGTATGCATGCACGTGTGCTAAGTCGCTTCAGTCATGAACAACTCTTTGCAGTCCTATGGACTGCAGCCCACCAGGCTCCTCTGTCCATGGGATTCTCCAGGCAAGAATACTGGAGTAAGTTGCCATGCCCTCCTCCATGAGATCTTCTCAACCCAGGGATCGAACCAGTGTCTCTGACATTGGCAGGTATGTTCTTTACCACCAGCAGCACCTGGGAAGCCCCACCTGGAGCCTGCTTTTATTCCTTCCAAAGGACACTAGACAAGCCTGGAAACAAAGGGGAACCGTTTAGTCAAATTGCTTCATGGGCTTCATCTTTACCAGTTTCCTAAGATGACTTACTCCAAGAAAATCCCAGTGTTGTCTACTTCTTGCAGACACCTCTGATTGAGTGGGTTTGTGTATTTTGGTGCAGTCTCCTACTCCCGTTTCAAAGTACACAAGGCAGAAACTATGTGGGAATTCATGCACTTTGTGTGATTTTTTGAAAAAAAATCTCAGCTCATCCTGTTTTCCCAAATGGATAGTGCCAGCCTGCTGCCTCGGCTACCTCCCTCTCCTCCCCTTCCTCCTTGTGGACTCTCGTACAGAAGGAAATGGCAACAATCCACTACCAAACAGACATCAACACATCTGGGTCCAGCCTAAATGTGGGGAGCCCAACACAATGAAACCACCCACCAAAGCAAGACTCCCCACCCTGGACTCGAGTCTGGTCCATGATCGCTGCGTCAGGGATAAACACATCTTCCCTCAGGTTGTGGTCTTGGAACACTGCTCACCCCTTCCTCAGCCATCCTCCTCCCTGACTCTCCAGCATCCTCAAACAGACACTGCCATTTGGGGTGTTCAGACTGCTTTATTATAAGGAGACAAATAGGGTACAGGCTGTAGCCTTCCCTCTCATACGAGTTCAATCACCAGTTTCTTAGGACCAGCGCTTTGGAAAAGAGAAGAGTTCTCTCTCTGGAACACTGACATTCAGCCAGGTTCACACACGTAAAACTGCATTGCCCTGGGACTTTCCTGGCAGCCAGGTGTTTGGGACTCAACGCTTCCACTGCAGGGGGTGAAGGTTCAATCCCTGGTCGGGGAACTAAGATCTCTAATACCATATCCCCCCATGCAAAATGCATTGCCCTGTCTTTCTAAGATACCATCCCTGTGATCAATCCATCAGAGCTAAGTTTCTGGATCTTTCTCTGGCTGGATCCATGCTCCTCCACCAATTCTCTTCACTCTCTGCTTTCTCTACACCCTCACCCTGGTTTCCTCCAAATGTTTCCTCAGGCACCTCATGTCCGCCCCTGAGTCAGTGAGGCTCCCTGTCTTCTTCCCTTTCAACTTCCTTCTAAGTCGTTACAGAGTGGCCATGCCCCAAACACACATTGGCTTGTTCTCCTCTCCTTCCAAATGAAAACTCTTGAAACATTCATCACACTCCTGAAGTCCCAGTTCCTCGACAATGCCAATTTCCCGCTTTTAAATGAACTTAACCTTGTTAATATCCCTGAGTGGGCACAAGCTAAGACAGGCTGATGAGCCATGCAGACCATCACCTCCCTGGACTGGCACTCTGCTCGTATTAATATGGTCAATATGGCATGGGTTTCTTCAGGAGCTGATCAGCTGATGGCCTACACTGAGCTTGAGGCTTCTGTTAGGTCAGCTCATCCATTAAAGACAAGCATGCTGACATCTTTTTCAACGACATCCAACCTCTCTACAGAAGTGAGCAGAGATATTAGATCCCAAAAGGCAGCTCAGAGATGTCTCCTGACAGCACTGGGTCAGAAATCAATTTTAATCTCTCATCTATAATTTCAGGGTGAAGCAGCCCTTAGATGACTCCAGCCTCATTAGCAAAGCAAATGACACAGGTTCCCCAAGCATCTGAGCTGCTTACTTTCCTGTGACAACAAAGACAATTGGCATTAAAGAGTTTCAAGGAAAGGTGCTGGAGCAATAGAGTGCTAAAAACATCTTTCTCAAAACTATATTCACGAAAACTGGAAGAAGCGCTAGAGGTTTACCCAGGTTTCCAGTGGAGTGAAAAGACCACGGATCTCATAATTAAAAGACGTGGATTGGCTTCCTGGCCCTGGTACAGTGGAAGCCGTGTCAGGGGCACACTTAATCCCTCTTGGCCTCAAATGCTTTATCTACAGCTGGATCATATCTGCTTCATAGGGCCATGTGAGAACCAGGAATGATGAAAGCACCTGACCCAGTGATAACCACGCAGCGGACGGTGACCATTAGCATTATCTAAGCCAGCCTTCAGGGACTTTTCAGGTAGCACTAGGGGTAAAGAGCCTGTCTGCCAGTGTAGGAGATGCGGGTTCAATCCTTAGGTCAGGTAGATCCCCTGCAGCCGGAAATGGGAACCCCACACCAGTATTCTTGCCCGGGAAATCCCATGGATAGAGGAGGTTGGTAGGCTACATCCAGGGCGTTGCAAAGAGTTGGACACGACTGAGCGCACACACACAAGCCAGCCCAAGCCAGCCTTCGATCTGGGCAATAAGTCACCTCTGTGATATCCATAGTTAACAACAACACAAAACCTCTTTCAGAGCATCTAGTCATTAACTCACACCTGTCATTTCTTAAGGTTTCTGGAAATCCGTTTTCCTGAATCAGTCACACAGCTCTGGCAGGGGCCGCCATGCCCTCAATATTACAAACGACAAGGCAGCTGGGCACCTCCCCCCAGGTTCCCATCACCTCTGCATCCTCAGACGATGCCCATTCATCTTCCTTAAGTCCAGCGGCTCCCCACTCGCTTCCCCCGCCGCCTGAGCTGCGAAACTGCCAACAAGGCAGATCAAGAATTCATGACAAAGAGCCTGGCTTCTGGGAGTTTCCAGACTATAAAACAGTTTAGCTCCCATTATTCATATGATCCATGCAGCCCAGGGTAAAATCGGTGAGGTAAGCAGCGATTCTCTTGGACTGTGGATTTGATTTGTCCACGAAGGAGCCACAGATGCAGAAGCTTCACTGGGAGAGTGATTCCAATAAGGATTTGATGGGAGAGCCGTACTCAGATTCTAATCAAAGCACAAGTATAGTTGCCCCCTCTGTGGTATGCTTCTGACCTGTCTCACCATCCAGACAAACCAACCCAAAGCAAAAGGCTTCTCCAAGGCTGTCCCTGAAAGCACACAAGAGATGCACTCTTTAGGCTTCCCAATGGTAAAGAACCTGCCTGCCAATGCAGGAGACATAAGAGTCGTGGATTCAGTCCCTGGGTCAGGAAGATCCCCTGGAGGAGGGCATGGGAACCCATTCCAGTATACTTGCCTGGAGAATCCCCTGGACAGAGGAACCCGTGTGCTACACAGCCCCTGTGTGGGCTACAGCAGAAAGGGTCTCAAAGAGTCAGACACAACTGAAGCAACTTAGCACACACATTACCACTCTTTCAGCCTAAATGCGAATCTTCATTAAATGCTAATATTTTTTAGGACCTGACACAATTTGCTTGACCAGCATTTCCACCTCTAGATAAAGTATGTAAATAAGTCCAGGAGTCACTCCTCCCTTCTCACTTCCCCTTATCTCCTACATCCAGTCCATCAGCAAGCACTGTACTCCTTATTCCCAAACGACATTCCACGGCTGCCACTTCTCATCACCCACCTCCACCTCCGTGGCCTGGGAGCATCTCTCCAGCTGAGTGCAGTGGCCTCAGTGCAGTGCTCAGGGGAAGTAATGTTGCCCCAGATAAAACAGCCAGTGGCCTAGGAGACTGGGGATCAAAGCAACAGTATCATGGTCTGTCTGTTGAGTTACTGGGTCAGAAGATGTATGACTAGGTGCTAAATGTCCATCTTCTTCTCAGTGGAGCAAGTGCTACAATGGAAGGAACTGTGTCTCTGTTCACTTCTGAATCCCCAGGACTCTGCAAATACCTGCTACTGAATAACAACGACAACAGTAATAATAGCTAACATGATGGAAACTGACTGTGGGGTGCTTAGTACATGTTCCTACTGGTGAGGGCTCGTATCTATACAAAGAGTGAGTTGACAGATGAATAACGAGAATGCTGAGAGAATGTTGGACGGTAGCAAGGTCCAGCTCGCGAGGTCACAGGTCAGCGAAGAAGGATGACTCCATCCAGAAGTCAGTGGACGAGGGCATCACAGGGTGTGGGGGTTAAGGCAGAGAGTGAAATGGTTTGCAGTTCTCTTTTAAAGGTTCACTCTGGCTGCTACATAGAGAATGGATTGGAGCAAAGTCAGAGGGGAGATAGGGACCCCAGTTGTATGCCATGCAAGATGAAGAATGGGTGATGCTGGAATGGTGGAGAAAGGCAAGACCTCTCAGAGCTAGGTTTTTTTTTTTCTAATTATGGCACCCCACTCCAGTACTCTTGCATGAAAAATCCCATGGATGGAGGAGCCTGGTGGGCTGCAGTCCATGGGGTCGCTCAGAGTTGGACACAACTGAGCGACTTCACTTTCACTTTTCACTTTCCTGCATTGGAGAAGGAAATGGCAACCCACTCCAGTGTTCTTGCCTGGAGAATCCCAGGGATGTGGAGCCTGGTTGGCTGCCGTCTATGGGGTTGCACAGAGTCGGACACGACTGAAGCAACTTAGCAATTTATTATTTATTTGGCTGCACTGGGTCTTAGCTGCCGCTCACAGGATCTTCAATCTTCATGTGGCATGTGGGAAGCTTTGTTGCTGCATGTGTGATCTAGCTCCATGACCAGGAATGGAACCCAGGACCCCTGCGCTGGGAGTGGGGAGTCTTAGCCACTGGACCACCAGGGAAGTCTCAGAGCTGAGTTTTTATAAGGAAGAAGATGGTGGATGCCATACACCATAGATCAAAATATGAATAGTTCCCATTAGATAAAAAAGCTGGCATTTTTTGAGAGTTTGTTCTGTGCCACATATTATTTTCAGTGTGTTATACCAATTAGCTAATGCAATCCCCAAAACAAATCTATCAGACAGATACGATAATTATACTCAGGTACCCAGTCACGACTGAGCAACTTTCACTTTCACTTTTCACCGAGTCAATGTCCACATTCTAACTAATAAGCTATCTTCCCACACTGACCTCTAGCTATGACTTCTGCCTCTCAAAATACACACAATCCTTTATTTCATGAATCTGTGGTCCTACACAGGCTTTCCTGGTGGCTCAGAGGGTAAAGAATCTACCTGCAATGCAGGAGACCCAGGTTTGATCCCTGGGTTGAGAAGATCCCCTGGAGAAGGGAATGGCTATCCACTCCAGTATTCTTGCCTGGAGAATTCCAAGGACAGAGGAGCCTGGCAGGCTACAGTCTGTGGGGTTGCAAAGAGTCAGCCGGTGGGAGAGAGAAAGGATCTGGAGAATGAAAAGAACTGGGACCAGCGGATAGGACCAGCTTCAGGACTATGAACTCAGGTGGTCCCCAAACTGAGAAGGGCTTGGAACTCAAAACATGGTTACGGAGTTGCATGCACAGCTGTTGTTCTCTTGAGATTCTAAATGACTTTTGAACAAGGGTCTGGCTCCCTTCTTTCATTTTGCACCCAGCCCCATCCATGATGTAGCCAGTCCTGCCAGTGGATACAAATTTCAGGAAGCAAGATTTCAGACCCACATGGAGAAACCTTTCTTCCTTCATGCAGAGTGACTAAATTGCGTCCAATTTCACATTCCCCTTCGGTGCATATATTCACCCAGATGCTGGACAACCGCACAGCAGAGATGTTATAGAAATAATTTACTTTTCGAATAGAGGGTTCGACTAGGTCATCTCCCCAGAATCATCCACATGATTCAGAGTAATGATAGCATCTCAGATTACAGTCAATTGCCTCCAGTGACTAGTCCTTTATGGCCATGGATTTTAACCAGGGGTACCGACCAGAATTACTTGGCTGAGAGTTGTTGTTTTTTTTTTTTCCAAGATAAATGTGTCCAGGCTCTACTTGAAACAATGAATCCAAAACTTTAAGAGTGGGACAGGAGTGTAGATATTTGGAAAAGCTCTCCTGGTGATTTTTAAAGGCACCCCTGCTTCCCAGGTGGTTCAGTGGTAAAGAATCTTCCTGCAAGAAATGCAGGGCAGACTCCCAGGAGGAGGAAATGGCCACCCACTCTAGTATTCTTGTCTGGAGAATACCAAGGACAGAGGAGCCTGGTAGGCTACAGCTCATGGAGTTGCAAAGATTCAGATACCACTTAGGGATTAAGCATGCTGTTTAAAGACCACTGCTAAAACAGAAGCCATCTCTGGCTCCTGTCCATCTAGACCCCATTTAAAAGGCACATCACACTTTGCTCGATGAGAAGGGAGTATTTGGCCCAGATCCCAAGTGGAAGTTCATCAGTTCTTAGGTCTTTCATCCTGCAGTAAAAGCACAGCTACGCTGAAACTCCCCTTCCTCTAACATCTCAACTATCCAATACTCTAAACGACTCAATAAAACAGAAAATGGCCCCTAAACTTAAAAGGAAGATAGACTCAAAGACGGAGCATGTTTGATCAGTGCCCCCTTTCACCACCTCATCGCCCGAAAGAGCCAGCAAACCCTTTGCTTTATCATCCTATAGGCCTTTCCATCTTCTCAAGTTTCTTCATTATAATAACGTCCTCCCACTGTGGACTAACAGAATCATGCACGGGTTAACAATCCTGCTGGGTCTCCAGAGATAGCCTGAAACTATAAAGAACGAACCGAACAGAGCAGGAGGAGGTAAAGGTTAGCCAGCTTAGGTACCCCACACCTACATCAACTCAGCAAACTCTCATGACCATCCACTGCCCTTTAGGAGCAGCCACCTTGTTCCCTCCAGTTCTGTCTCCTTCCAGTAAAATGCAAACAATGTTTTAATGCTCAGAACCACCTGCTGTGTTTTTCTTTAATGTGATTTGAAACAATACCGTTCCAAATTACATGAATCATCTCTAAATTTAGAAGTCAGCTCCTAATACTCATAGCCTTCTGAACGGTAAATAATCTTTTCCAGTTTTCATGTGAGAATCATTGCCAGGAACCTCTTAACTCGCTGCCTCATGATCCTTGAGAGGTGAGCATGAACCTACTTGCTACACGTGGCAGACACACCGAGACTCTGTGTGTGTGGCACAACAAATGGTCCAGCCAATTCTAGGTAAAAATAAAACGTCCCCCTGGGCCACGTGGAATGATGGCTTTCAACTCGGGAGGTGTTATAGACTGGATATCTGTGTCCTCCTAGAATACACATGTTTTGTTTGTGCTCAGTCACTCAGTCGTGTCTGACTCTTTGCAACCCCATGGACTGTAGCTCACCAGGCTTCTCTGCCCACTGGATTTTCCAGGCAAGCATACGGGAGTGGGTTGCCATTTCCTCCTCCAAGGGATCTTCCCGACCCAGGGACTGAAGCTGCGTCTCCTGCATTGCAGGTGGATTCTTTACCACCTGAGCCACCAGGGAAGCCCAAGAATGTACATGCTGAACCTCTGATCTTCAATACGATGGTTTTTGGAATGGTTTTTGGAGGCAGGAATTTGGGGAGGTAATTAGATGAGGTCATGAGGCTAGGGTACCCATGATGAGATTGGTGTCCTGGTAAGAAGAGACACAGAGATCTTGCTCTATCTACCTTGTGGGGACACAGTGAGAAGTCAGCCATCAGCAAGCAAGGAAGAGGGCTCCCACCAGGAGCCTGACCAGCCAGCGCCCCGATTATGGACTTCCCAGCCTCCAGCTCCATGAGAAATAAATGGCTGCTGTTTGAGTGAGGTTATGGCTAGTTTAGGCAGTGTGCTACCTGAAACCTAAGCTTCTTACAGAAACTTGCAGAGGAAAAGGTTGAAAGAAGTCAAAGAAATTAGCAGAATTTAGGAAAAGTCCTAGAAAAGGAGGCCAGAAGAGAATGCTAAAATGGTCCCCCCAAACTCATGAGGACAGAAGTAAGATTTGCAAGCCAGAGTTTGGAGCCATGGAGATAATAGCAAAACCATACCTTGATAGTGAACCACAGAATGCTTCCTGTTCATAGCTGGCCTTCTATCATCATTAAAGGGCCAAAGACAGGGCTTTCCTGATGGTCCAGTGGTTAAGAATCCACCTACCAATGCAGGGGACATGGGTTCCATGCCTGGTCAGGGAAGATTCCTCGTGCTGCAGAGCAACTAAGCCTGCGCAGAACAACTAGTGAGACCCTCTATGCCCCACAACAAGAGAAGCCACCACAATGAGAAGCCCCAGCACCGCAATGAAGGGTGGCTCCCGCCTGCCACAACTAGAGAGGCTGCAGAGCAACGAAGACTCAGCACGGCCAGCAATTAATTAATTGTAAAATAAATATATATTTTAAAGGGCCAAATATATATATCTTTTAAATAAATATGTATATATATTTAAAGATTCTTTGAGTCTGATCCATGCACTGACGTGGGTGAGACTGCCCTAACCTAGAATGTTACGATTCTCTGCTTCTTTTCATGTTCTCATACACACAGTGCACACACACACGTACACATGTATGCACACACATACATATGTATGCACACACACATACACCACGTCCCAACTATGTTTAACAGAGCTATGAAGGACCTGGTTTCACACACCGCACACCTGCATTACTCACCAAGACAGACCTTCAGAGAAACCTCTCCATTCTTCTCCCAACAACCCAACAGCTATTTCCCAAACCCTGGCACCCATCACTACACAGTTGCAGGGTGGCCACTCAGGGCTGTTTGACATATTACTCCCGGGGCCAGGTCCACATACATCACTGAGGCAACCAGCACCTTCACTGCAATCCTGTTCCTTGATGCCTGTCCTGTGGTCATTAACCTTAACCATGTCAACAGTATTCACAACCCCAAGCCTGAATTAACTCTCGAGGCAGGCTGCCCCCAGGGACCGGAGCAGTCACACCATAACTCAGCCTGAGCACCCACAGTCTGAACTGAATTCTCCCTACCAGTAAGGAGGGCTTGCAGAAAACCAGAAAGAAAAAAGGGATTGGCCTTTCAATCCATGAAGCTGTTGTACCAGCCTGATGCCAATATGGCCAGATGGACAGTAAAAAAACTTGCCTAAGTCATGTGGTCATTTGGGGCCACATGTCAAATAAGTAACCATAACAGATAAAACAGTAAGTAGAATGAAGGAATAACAATTATCCATGTAAAGTTTAAAAATAAAATAAAATTAAAAAAAAAAAAACAATTATCCAAAAGTACCTGCTGTCATGGAAAACAGGGACAACTGGAATAGCCACTCGGTGAATATCTGCCTGCCTTATGCACTGGGATGGACCCCTCATCACTGATCTCTGACCCTCTGGAGAAGAAGCACACGAGTAACTTTTAGTGTTCTGATTTTATACATAAGAAAAGTAGGTTCAGAGACTAGCTTGGCCAGCACCCTGATCACGGACTTCCCAACCTCAGAACGGTAAGAAATAAATGCCTATTGTTTAAGTGAGGTTATGGCTAGTGCAAGCAGTGAGTTACCTGGGACCAAAGCTAAAAATGGGACTTTCTTAAAGAGAATTTCGGAGGAGAGGGCTAAATGAAGTCAGAGAAATGGGCAAGAATAAGCAATGTGAATTGCATAGTCAGTACATGGCCAAAATGAGGTTTTTTTGCACCCATGACTATTGTGGTGGACAAAATAATGTCCCTAAAAGACATTTACATCCTAGTTCCTGAAACCTGTGACTATGTTCCCATAGCAAAAGAGAACGTAATTATGCACCAGAAGGTGGAAATCTTAGGAGGCCACCTTGGAATTCTGCCTACCACAAACATCCATTAGCATACATCAGCTGAGTTCACCAAGCTTGCTCCATGCTCTACCTACTACAGATTGTCTTTCTAGGTGAATCACAAACAACTTTACAGAAAAAAACCACCCAAACTCAGTACTGACCTGCCTATCTCCAAACGCTAGTCCATACCGAAATCTCCCTCTGTTTTCTCTCTGTGATCATAGCTCTTTACATGCACCCTGTTGGAAATCAAATAATGTTAAGAGCTAACTTGTCAGTAAAGAAGCTCCTGCAATTCAGGAGAACCGGGTTCAATCCCTGGGTTGGGAAGATCCCTGGAGAAGGAAACGGCAACCCACTTCCAGTATTCTTGCTTGGAGAATTCCATGGACAGAGGAGCCTGGAGGACTATAGTCCATGGGGTCACAAAAAGTCAGACACAACTGAGTGACTAACACAGCAACAACAAAAGATATAACTACAGCAAACCTTGTTTGGAGCACTAGGCACTGGTCTAAGAAGCAGGTACTGGCACAAATCTCTGAAGTGAGTATTAATACCACTCCAGTTTTTCAGGTGATGAAATTGAGCCAAGGAGAGGTTAAGGAACACTATACCTCTTACCCATGAAGCAGAGTTGGGGTTTCCCAAGTGGTGCCAGTGGTAAAGAACTCACTAGCCAACGCTGGAGACATAAGAGACTTGGGTTCCATCCCTGGGTCAGGAAGATCTCCTGGAGAAGGGCATGGCAACCCACTCCAGTATTCTTGCCTGGAGAATCCCAGGGACAGAGGGGTCCAGAGGGCTACAGTCCATATGGTCACAAAGAGCTGGACATTACTGAAGTGACTTAGCATGCACGTATGCAGGGAGCAGAGTTAGGTTTATAAAGCAGGTCATGGGACTTCACTGGGGATGCAAAAGAGTCAGACACGACTTAGCGACTATAACACCACCACCAAACATGGACAGGAAGAGGAACCCTGGAGGATGCTCAGTTTTGTGGATCTGGGGTTGACCTTGCCAATTCTGGGAATTTCTCCAGTGTGAATATTTTGTTCCTTCTTTCAGAAACAAACAAATTCACAGCATGTTCTAAGAAGCCTGGGGAATAAGGGGAAGATTTGCCCTACTCAGCCCTTTTTCCCAAATCCAGTGAAGAGATTCCTCCTCCCCCTACCTCCCACCTCCAGAGTTTCCATGTGGGAAAAGTACAGGGACTTCTGGTCACCCACTCTTAGCAAAAGCCAGCTGTGAGCATCACCCCACACAAACCCCACTATGCATGCAAAGGAACACAGAAAAGGAAGCAGAGACTTTGCCAAGAAATAATGTGTGTGCCTCCCACACACACAGAAGGTGGGGTCATGTCAGGAAAGTCTGATCAAGTGCTTTCTCTGGAAGCTGTGGTTTCATCATCTTTCTTAGGAACCCTGCTGTACGTACATATGGAGAACATATTTAGAAATTCATCTTGTGCTTTGCAGGGACAACCCTGCCACTGCACTAGTAACTGCTCACCTGTTTAGGTCTGGGTTGGACCTTTGGTCTGAGGGCAGGTGCTATACCCTGCTTTTCCTTTTATCATCCTCACTATCAGACTCAACTGGGACTCAATAAAATTCATTGTTGGTAGACTGATATTTTTCTCAAGGGCCACAGACCCTCCAATGGCCAGTCTGAATTGGACTGTCTAATTCAGACTGAGGGTGCCCAGGCTGAGTTACAGTCTGACTCCTCTAGTCTCTGGGGGTAAACTGCCTCAAGAGTTAATTCAGGCCTGCAGTTGTGAACATTGTTGACATGCTCTGTGCTCTGTTTTTTGGCCGTTGTGATAGTATCTGTCTTGATAGAATATCTGCTTTGCTCTGCAGGGTCCTAGAGCCACAAAGCCCAAGTCTCTCCTCTCCTTAGTGACTCCCTATTGGGACAGCAGCCACGATGGGACCTCAGTCTTATGAGAATCATCAGAATATATTTTTTTAAATATATTTATTTGGCTGCTTTTTCATATTTTTTGCAATAGTTGGATGGAATCACAGCTTCAACGGACATGGGTTTGAGCAAACTCCAGGAGAGAGTGAAGGACAGAGAAGCCTGGCATACTGCAGTCCATGGAGTCGCAAAAAGTCAAACACGACTTAGCGACTGAACAACAATTTGTATGCACTGGGTCTTAGGTGTGGCCTTTGAATCCTTATTTGTTGCATGTAGGATCTAGTTTCCAGACTAGAGATCAAACTGCATTGGGAACTTGGAGTCTTAGCCAGTGGAACACCAGCAAAGTCCTAGAGAATTATTAAAATCTTACTGCGCTTCCGATGCCACACCTGACTATTGCTTTGTTTCACCCTCCTCGGATCTTATGTGATGGGCAGGCACACAGAGGAATTCATGAGACTCTTCCAACAGCAAACTTTTTCAAACTATACGTGCTCTCTGCCCTCATTATTTCCAATACAACTCAATTCAGGAAATTTTCACAAGGATGTTCACCATGTGTAAAAATTTCTAACGTGGTTCTGAGTCATTCTCAGCATCCCCACCCCCACCCCATGCACACACACAAAGATATGCTGCCAGTGATCATTATTAACAAACAGTTGACACTTCATTCCCACAAAGGTCAAAACGGAAATTCGATTTAGAAATCTGAGTTTTATCACTCTGCACAAAACAATCTGAAGGGAAACAGTTGAATTTCCTTAAATTACTTTTGAAAATGAGCTTAGTTGGTAGCCAGCATTCTGAATTCATTCGATCGCTATTTTTAAAATAGTCTCTTTGTCACTTTAACTAAATTGAAACTCTTTTTAAAAAAAGAATGCATATTTTCCAGGAGGACTTATGTTTTCAGAGTTCAGTGAAGATACCATATAACTTTTCCACCCTCTCTGTGAGTTACAGACATTTCATGTTTTTTAATAAGATTTAATGGATATAACTTACTAATCAAATTGGAAAAGTTAGGTTCCCTGTTTCTTCCTGGTGGTAGAGGCTACTGGCTGCCTTCCAATATCTTTTCTGTCCTTTCCTAAGAACCTAAGTTCATATTGTATTATCTGGAATGCAGATGTGATATCTGGAACTCTAGCTGCTACATCAAAACATGAGGAAAAGGGTCACAGGCTTGAGATGGCAGAGCCTGGATCCTAATAACATGGAGAAGCTGCCACTCCAGCCCTGCACTGCCACATCCAGATTACTTTAGCTTCAGAGGAAAGGAGTCGTCTAGTTTTCTCAAGCCGTTCTACTGTTGGACTCTTTATTATATGGAGGCAGCTCTAATCACAACTGATTCAAATGATAACTTCAAAAACATTTTCCAGCTTACATATTCTAGAATTCCAATGTGTTTCTTCTTAGTTTATCCGTGGCCCACCACCACATATCAGAGAAAATTAAGCTCAGAGAGGTTAAGTGTCTTGGCTAAGATGCTGCAAGAGCAGAACCTGGGAATTCTCTGACAAGTAAATCTTGCATTTACCAATGCCTCTGGTGATAAGAAGCTTCAAATGTCAGCCCACAAACACATTACCATTCATCCTGGTACCAAATCCCCTAATGCTTTTGCATCTGGCTTCTTAGAAAAGTACAGCTTTCTAAAAGCTAAATTATCACAGTGTACCATCAAGTAGAACAGCACTCAATGGTCTTCCCATCCATCATTTCTTTCCCTTTAAACTGGTGTGCATCGATTGCCCAGTCTAGAGAACTGTGACAATCAATAACTTTCTTCAGAGAAATAGTGGGTGAGACTAAAGAAATTAGCTTATTTTATAGTGGAAAGAAACAAGATGTCAATCAAACTCCTTAAACCTGATCTCAAATAAGTGCAGATGTCAATACGAGAAAAATCTAAGTCATAACTGCCTAACGTCACCCTGATGGGAGAAGACTAGAGCTCACACGCTGACTAGCCATGAAGGGGGGATGGGACACAGAATGTCCCATCACAGTGAGACCTCTTGTCCTGTGGGGCACCCCAGAGGATTCTCCACCCAAGGGCTCCACCTCCCCACTGCAACACCTGATGTCACAGCCCATGTTCTGGTCACCACTGCTGATGAACAAATTACCCCAAAACCTAGCAACATAAGACAACCACATCTCACAGTCTTGTGGCTCAGCTGGAAAGTTCTAGCTTGGGATCTCTCATGTGGTTGCCCTCAGATGCTGGCTGGTGCTGCCATCGTAGGAAGGCTTGATGGAGCTGGACATTCAAGATGGTGCATGCATGTGGCTGACAGTGAATGCCAACTGCCACCTAGAGTTGCCGAAACGCCTGCATGTGGCCTGCCTGGCATGAGGGTCTCAGCATACTCAAACTTACGTGACAGGTGTCTTTCCCAGAGAACCAGAAGGAAACTTGATGGCCTTTTGTGATCCAGTCTCGAAAGTCCTAGGCCATCACTCCCATTGCATTCTCTTGGTTGAAATGGCATCTGGGTTGCATCAGCCCATCCTCAAGATGAGGGGACTTAGATCCCACTTCTCAATTGGAGGGGACTTCCCTGGTGGTTCAGAAGGTAAAAAATCCACCTGCAGTGGAGAAGACCCAAGTTGGATCCCTGGGTCGGGAAAATGACCTCGAGAAGGGAAAGGCTACTTACTCCAATATTCTTGCCTAGAGAATTCCATGGACAAAGGAGCCTGCAAGGCTACAGTCAATGGGGTTGCAAAGAGTCAGACATGACTGAGTGACTGACATTTTCAGTTTTCACTTCTCTCAATCAGAGGCGTATCAAAAACTTGCGGTTGTTTTTGGACACCTCTTTGACCAGAATTCCAGGGAAGCAGAATGAGGGGGTTCCAAAGGAGAGAAACCAGAGAATGGACTCTGAGAAAGTGTTCAGTTAAACTTGAACGGTTACATTTCTCATGGTGCTGTGATGTTCCTCAAGGTTACTTTGCCTCATTTTCTCCTCACCTTCAGCGTGCTGTGCTGTGTTCTGTCCATCTACTCTGGTCCCACCTGACCACGCTTTGCTGACCTGTCTCGGTTCCCCAGGCCCTCCAGCCTGCATCACTCATCTTTCCTCTGTGTAGTACAAGCCGACTACTCAGCTCCGGGTGGGACGTCTCTCTCCTTCAGACAGGTCACAATTTTAGTAAAGCCTGACTTCAGCGTATCTTCAAAGCAGAAAGTGAAGTAGACCCTGAATGCAAAGAAGCAAGAGTCTTTGTCAAGCGGTCAGAGCCAACACTGCTTTGCCAGGCAGAACACAGGTAGGAACCAGAGGAGCAACAAAGACATCCCATCCTGTCCGAGATGTCCCTGGTTGAAAGGGACAGAAAACATGCAGGCAGAAGACAAGGATGTCCTGTCATCACCCTGTGAGGCTGGAAGTTACAATCTCCCTGTCAAAGCCATCCCTTCCAGGGTTAGACCTTGGGTTCCGAGTCCCCACCTTGATCATCTCCCTGCCTCCATTTCCAGATTCATCACCCACCACCTAGCAAGTTCTCCATGCTCTACCAAACTGAAATACTTTGACTGGCCAACTCAGAATCGTATACCAGGAAGGAAAGGTGAGAGAAGCTATATTCCCAAAGCAGCTCAAAATTCCCCTGTGCTAAATAGAATCTTTTAAAAGCCCAAAACAGATAGCTAGTGGGGAGCTGGTGTATAGCATAGGAAGCTCAGCTTGGGTCTCTGTGATGACCTAGAGGGTGGGATCAGGGGTGGGGGCTGGGGAGAGGGTGATGTTTGTATACATACAGCTGATTCACATTGTTGGATGGCAGAAACTAACACTACATTGTAAAGCAATTATACTCCAATGAAAATTTAAAAATAAATAAATAAAAAGCTCAAGGCTGCGCTCACATAGTATGAAAATAATTCAGTGCGCTCACCCATGTACCTCTCCAGTGTGCTGGGTGTGTGCAGATGGAAATGTAAGGACCGCAGGGAAGACTGGCAAGCTAAGTTAACAGTTTACCTTTCTTTCAGTTCAGTCATTCAGTCGTGTCCGACTCTTTGTGACCCCATGGACTGCAGCATGCCAGGCTTCCCTGTCCATCACCAATTCCCAGAGCTTGCTCAAACTCACTTACCTTTTTTTAAACAAATACGATCAAACAAAATCCTTGATATTCAATATTTAAGTTTATCACAGACACCATCAGTGCTCAGCCCAGATCGCCTTGGATCCTTTGACTTTTTCTTCGTGCCTCAAAGAAAAAGCTTTGGATTCTTCTGTGTCAAATAGCCAGCACTTGCAGCTCTCATCAGAGGATGTGGGTGGGCTACCCACGTGGACAGAGAGTGGGTCTGCCTCAGAGCTCGCTCCCACCCCCACACCAGGGCGCTCTTAGCCAAGGACTGGAAAGTGTGGCAGAATGAAAGCCCAGCTCCCTGCTTCAAGTCAGGACAAACTCCGAGGTGTATCCACGCTCCAGAGTTCCCCTGTGGAATCAGGCTGGGGCTTCACTTGAAATTACACCCTCGTGTAGGTCTTCCTCTTCTCTGCTCTGATTCCCTTGTTTCCTGACTGATTTCCCCAGGAGCACATCCCCAATAAATCACGTGCACGTGATCCCTTGACTCAGGGCTCCTTTGGGGGCCCTTGGGCTGCGAAACTTATTAAGAAATTAATTGAATCCTTCTTAACCCACTCTGGCCAAGAAATGTGATCACTCCAAAGACGGACAAGCACTGAGGAGTCAAGGTTCATCATGGGAGAAACAAGGAGTCACCATACAGGGCAGAATATTATGGGCACCACAAGTGGATAACCAGAGTCATGGATCCTAAGGAGAGGATGAAGATAAAAATGGGCTCAGAAGAAAGAGCTGCTGGCAAGGAGAGTTTTTATGAAGAAGGAAAATCTAATCAGAGCCTTGAAGGAAGAGGAGGGTGAAAGGCATTCCAGTGGAATGAAATAGGGTGTATTAGTCAGGGTTCTCTAGAGAAACAGAATTAACAGGAAATATACGTAAGAGGAAGTTTATTATAAGGAACTGGTTCCTGTGATTAGGAAGCTGTGAAGTTCCATGCCCTGCTATCTGCAAGCTGGAGATCCAGGAAAGCCCGGGGTGGTGTAGTTCAAGGCCTGAAAGCCAGGGAAGCACTGATGGAGACTCGAGTCTGCAGGTCTGAGAACCAGGAGCACTGGGAACAGAAGATCAGTGCTCCAGTGCAAGCAGTCAGCCAGAGAACAAACTCATCCCTTCCTCCACCTTTCTGTTCTATTCAGACCCGCAGCGGACTCCATGACACCCACCGATGTGGGGAGGGCCACGTGCTTTACTCTGTCCACCGATTCAATACTAAACTCTTCTGGAAATACCCCCATAGACACACCCAGAATTAATGTCTAACTGGCCATCCCCTGATCCCATCACATTCACAAGTAAAATCAACTATCAAGGAAGGGCATAAGCCAAGACATAACGATAGGAAAGAAAAGCATGGACCAAGGCTTATTACTCACAAGGCACAGTTCTAAAATGCATGCCTATATTACCCATTTCAGACTCACTGCAACCCAGTGAGACAGGGTCTATGATCGCCCCCATCTTACAGAGGTGAAGAGGAGGCACAAACTGATCAACAGCTTGCCCCAAGTCACACATATGGAGGGAGAGCCTGGGAGGTGGACCCACTGGTAGGCCCAGACAGGTCAATGCCCACAGGCCAAGCTTTCAGCCACCACTGCCAACTCCTCTGAGCTGAGCAGTCTGCCTGGGAAAGGATCAACAGAGATCACTGGAAAGAGATAGTGAGACCAAATCATGAGGTGTCTATATGTCAAATACAGTTGGGACTTCTATATCTCATTCATTCCACAAATATTTACTGAATAACTATGATGTGTTGGCTTGATGGGAATATGGTCATACACCAGAAAGACAAGGGCCTTCTTCCCATGGAGTTTACAGTCTTATTCACCTAGCTATTAACACCTCCCTCAAGAGGAAACAGAACAGACTGGCGCAGCAAAAAAAAAATTGGGAGAAAAGATAAAGTTATTTCAGGGGGGGTCATTTCTTTTTAGGTTAACAAGGGTTGTGGGGGGACACAATCTCCCACCTTCTAAAGACCTGGAGCAGATCACACTGTGGATGAGTTAGGGCCCTGCTGGATGTTGCAACAAAAATAATTTCTTTTTACTGTTTAGTGAAAAAGAAGTTTATGTTTGACAGATGTTCCTCATTGGCCAGTGACTTTCCTCCATGCAGTGAGTCAGGGACACAAGCTCCTTCTACTTCCAACCCCCAAGTTCCTTCCAACACCTAAGTTTTTCTTATCATCCTTAGCCCACTGACAGTAAAGGACAGAGAGTATCAGAGAAGGTATATGTTTATTTTTTTTTAATTTTTATTTTATATCAAAGTGGGGCTTCCCTGGTGGCTCAGACAGTAAAGAATCTGCCTACAATGCAGGAGACCTAGGTTCAATCCCTGGGTCGGGAAGATCCCCTGGAGAAGGGAATGGCAACCCACTCCAGTATTCTTGCCTGGAAAATTCCGTAGACAGAGGAGCCTGGCGGGCTGCAGTCCATGGGGTCAAAAAGAGTCGGACGTGACTAAGCAACTAACACTTTCACTTTCACATAGCGATGTACAACCTTGTGTTAGTTGTAGGTATACAGCAAAGGGAGTCAGTTATACACACGCATTGCCTATTCTTTTTGAAATTCTTTCCCCATTTAGCTTGTTAAGAATACTGAGCAGAGTTCCGTCTGCTGTACGGTAAGTTCATGTTGGTAATTCTTAAGTGCTGTCAGCCAGCTTTGTTCACATTGTGTTCGTCACAGTCATCCTGTGGCCACACCCAGACACCAGGCGAGCCATGTGGCTGTTTCTGGAAGTCATGTCCCAGAAACAACTGCAGGCTGCTGGAGAGGAAACACAAATGTTGCTGGAAAAACTAGTCTTCTCTGCCCCACACCCTGTCCTTTCCCCTGTCCATAAGCTGTCATTGAAATACATTGAAATAGACTCAACTCCAGGACCAGTAACTTCAAGGCCACCTTCAGGGTGTGAAAAAAGCTGTATTAGGACCATGCTCAGTACTGGAGCAGAGTGACTGGATGCAGATTGAAGGGACAGGAGTTTATTAACCATAATGTTCAATTGTTTTTGTGTGATTGTTCCCCAAGCCTACTCTTGATAGCACCATTTCCTTAACATGCTGCCTGCCTGACATACTTCTCTGAAGCTCGCAGTAGAAATAGACGTAAGTTTTGAAGTTTGGGGGAAATGTCCCATTCACCCACCCACATATGCTACTTTCCACTCTGCTTTTCAGACTCTCCCAGTTTAAGAACAACTGAGCTCTAGAACTTCCCTGGCAGTCCAGGGGCTAGGACTTTGCCTTCCAGGGCAGGGGGCACAGGTTCAATTCCCGGGAGAAGAGCTAGGATCCTACATGCCTTGCGACCAAAACACCAAATCATAAAACAGAAGCAATACTGTAACATATTCAATAAAGACTTAAAAAATGGTCCCCACCACAAAAATCTTAAAAACTAAAAATCTGAGTTCTAGCTGAATACGTGGAGAGCTAAATTCTAAGAATTAAGATGGAGTAGCATCATGGGAAAGTGCTGCTGCTGCTGCTAAGGAGGTCTAATTGTTTTTTGTTTTAGTTAATTAGTTTTTGGCTGCTCTGGATCTTGGTTGCTGCACACCGGCTGCTCTCTAGTTGCGGTGTGCTGGCTTCTCATTGCGGGGGCTTCTCTTGTTGCGGTGCACAGGCGTAGGGTGTGCATGGGCTCAGCAGTTGTGGTGCAGGGGCTTAGTTGCCCCGTGGCATGTGCGATCATCCCAGACTAGGGATCGAACTCATGCCCCCTGCATTAGCAGGCACTGCACCCAGCCACTGAACCACCAGGGAACTCCTTGGAGGCCTTATTTTAATACAGGAGGATCCTAGACCAAGACTGCCTGATGCCCCCCAGCACAGGTGCTTTGGAGTAATTTATAACTTAGATACCCCTCCCTTCTTCCATATGAGAACTGCTGACTGTATTTGACGATTCCAGAAACAAAGAGAATCTTCAAAATCGTCTATTCCAATGTCTTTATCTGATGGATGAAAAAACTGAGTCTCAGAGGAGTTAAATAACTTCCCTGAGATCACACAGCTTTGAGTGGCAGAACCCAAGGATAAGCAAACAGTGGGGTGTCACTGGCAGGGAGGTTTGAATTCTGTAAATATCAGTGACCAATCTAGGTCTAGACAGCCTTCTCCCTGTCCTAGCTTATCTCTCCTGCTTCTTCTCCAGGCTGACAGTCTATGACCAACTCTATGACACCAAACTGTCATTCTGTTACATTCTGAATAATCTGTCAACAGAACTGTAAAGGTTTAGCTCAGCTCACACGTCACCTTCCTGTCAATTTCTCTGGCAAGGGAGCCAATAATAGATCTTGGCACTGCCAACTCTATCCCACACCAGTGTTATTTGGAAGGGTTGCGTTCAGACAAATAATCAGCTAGACTGAGTCTCATTTCATTGAAACTCCAAATCGTTTGGTTTGTGCATACTTAGGCCCATTACATATTCAGGCTGATCTGGGCAGACATGACGACAATGGCCATCCCCCAGAAGACACTCAGGTGTCCTGATTCTTTCCAGGTAAACCAAAAACTGGAGAACCATGGTATGAGGTCCCTGTTGAAATAACAAGCCACCCAGTGGAACTTTCACCCCAATTTCATCATGGCTGCATCTGCAAATCCAAGAGACAGGCTGGTGGGGAGGAAAACCCGCAGCTGTTTTTCAAGAAATTAATTTCTCTCCCTGCAGTGATCAGTCCTGGTTAAGTGAGAGAATCAAATTATCTAAGTTACTTCTGCTGGGAAGGTTGGCTGCTCTGAATCCTGATGAAAAATAACACAATGGTGCTATTTAATTTAAAACCTCCGTCTGCTTCTCTTATAATTCATAATGATTATACTTCGCATTTATGTAGTATCCGAGGATGGCAAAGAACTTTGATGGCATAAATGATTCATCCTTGGGACCCCACAGAGAAGCAAAGCTGGCCTCTCTATCTCCATACAGACAGCAAAGAGTAGAAAAGCCTGGTAACCCAGATTCCCAACTGACTTTTCAACACGAATCAGCACTCCCTCTCCAGTTATTTAGGACTTGGCATCAATTCTGACCAGACTAATATATTACACAAACGGACATCATGATATCGGGAGCGTAAAAGAGATAAGAAGTTATGGCTTGCAAATGTAAATCAATAAAAACTGTGGGCTTCCAGCCATTTCTTTCTACGAAAAAATGTTTCTATTGCTTCCAGCAGCCTGGCCAGCATATGGTAGCCTTCTACAAGAAAGTCTTAAATGTTGATCTAATGGGTTCGTGCATTCCAGAGACAGAATGAACCGTGTAAAAATAACAATGAGCACGTGGCCCGCACTTTACAGTTTACAGAGCACTTTTGCTTCTATTCCCTCATTTACACACTCCTGTCTTGTATTACCTTCTGTGCTCTGCACTCCTGGCTAAAACCGAAGTGATTATTCACACCCCTCTGGGCAAAACGCAGGGCTCAGCTGCCCTCACCGCTCTACACTTGTATTCACACAGCCGCAGAGAAAGTTGGCTTTATTCCGCTTAGTTACTAAGTCACCAGAGGCAACACAGATTGATGTCAGGACAACTGGGGCACAGACTGAAGGACAGATGCTGGGTGACGGTCCACATGAGAAAAAGCCGCTTGTGCCCCCGCCTCCCACTGCCCAGCCACAACGACTCTCTGGCTTGTTCCTCAAACACACTGGTCCTTGTGTCCCTTCTTCTAGGAACACCTTGATCCTTCCCACTCTGTCTGCCCAAAAAGCTGCTACTCTTCCTGTTAAGTCAAGCTCATAGATTTTTCTCTTTCGTGTGACTCGCTTGAATCTCCAAGCAGAAGTAATCGTTTCCTCCTCTGCGATTCCATGACATTTTATCCATACTTTATCTGATGGCCCTAAGAGCATTGTCTTAGAGATAATCATCTATGTGTGTCTCTTCCATCAGACTTTGATCTCTTTGAGGTCAAAGGCACAGATTAACTGTCTCTTTATGCAGGTCAAGAAGCAACAGCTAGAACCGAACATGGAAAAACAGACTGGTTCCAAATTGGGAAAGGAGTACTTCAAGGCTGTATATTGTCACCCTGCTTATTTAACTTATATGCAGAGTAATCATGTGAAATGCCAGGCAGAATGAATCACAAGCTGGAATCTAGATTGCTGGGAGAAATATCAATGACATCACCCTAATGGCAGAAATCAAAGAGGAGCTGAAAGGAGACTGAAAATAAAAAGCTGGCTTGAAACTGAACCTTCAAAAAACTAAGATCATAGCATCCGGTCCCATCACTTTATGGCGAATAGATGGGGAAACAATGAAAACAGTGACAGACTTTATTTTCCTGGGCTCCAAAATCACTGTGGACAGTGTCTGCAGCCATGAAATTAAAAGACGCTTGCTTCTTGGAAGAAAAGCTATGATAAACCTAGACAGCGTATTAAAAAGCAGAAACATCACTTTGCTGACAAATGTCCATGCATTTAAAACTGCTTTTTCTAGTAGTCATGTATGGATGTGAGAGTTGGACTATAAAAAAGGCTGAGCGCCGAAGAATTGATGCTTTTGAACTGCTGGAGAAGACTCTTGAGAGTCCCTTAGACAGCAAGGAGATCCAACCAGTCCGTCCTATAGGAAATCTGTCCTGAGTATCCATTGGAAGGACTGATGCTGAAGCCGAACCTCCAATACTTTGGCCACCTGATATGAAGAGCCAGCTCATTGGAAAAGATCCAACTCATTGGAAAAGACCCTGATGCTGGGAAAGATTGTAAGTCAGGAGAAGGGGGTGACAAAGGATGAGATGGTTGGATGGCATTACCAACTCAGTGGACATGAGTTTGAGCAAACTTTGGGAGACAGTGAAGGACATAGAAGCCTACTGTGCTATAGTCCACGGGGTTGCAAAGAGTTGGACAGGACTGAGTGACTGAACAACAATAAAATTCTTCAATTTCAAGTCTTTGTGTGATAAAATGATTACTTTTGTTTTTTTTCTCCACACCCTCACTAGGCTACTAGGTCTATGTGGAATCAGGAGCTTTGCTTATCCCCAGAATCTAGCTTAGCACATGGAGCTTTTTTTCTGACAGACTGGACAGACAGATGGAGGGAAGGCAGGATGGGTGGATGAGTGGGTGGGTGGATTGATGGATAAAGGAGGCATCTCTTGCATCTCCTGATTGATAGGTGGATTCTTTACCACTGAGCCACCTGAGAGGCACCCACGGACACATACATGCACCTGACTGCCCATTCTCGTCACATCACTTCAACTCTGGGTCCACTTTTGGGGACACTTGCTCCTGTTCTCAGAGAATGCGATGGCACCCCACTCCAGTACTCTTACCTGGAAAATCCATGGACAGAGGAGCCTGGTAGGCTGCAGTCCATGGGGTCACTAAGTGTCGGACACCACTGAGAGATTTCACTTTCACTTTTCACTTTCATGCATTGGAGAAGGAAATGGCAACCCACTCCAGTGTTCTTGCCTGGAGAATCCCAGGGATGGTGGAGCCTGGTGGGCTGCCGTCTATGGGGTCGCACAGAGTCGGACAGGACTGAAGTGACTTAGCAGCAGCAGGAGCAGCAGCTTCTGTTCTAGGTAAGGAAAGACTACCAGAGGGAGAAGGCCTTTCCAGAGTGGAGACACCTTGGCACTCAAGGCTCCATGTACACATCCTCTCCAACCTAGGGGGCCCCTTCCATGCCGTGCTTGACCTTGTGACCCTCTGCCTCTGCTCTTGGAGAGCACACTATTTCACCAAGGGAAGAGGTTGAGGGCTGTTGGTTGTTCTGTTCGGATGACAGATGATTAGCAAAGTGGAGAGCAAGGCAGAACCACTGTGTGCTGGGCACAGTCCTCTTCCACTTTGGCTCCCTTCTTGCCCTCCCTCCCATCCAGCCTCTGTTATCTGCCTGCACAGCAACTGAGCACTACCCTCTCCAGGCATCAGCCTGATAAGGGATACAGACAGACAGCTCTAGCTGCCTCTCCCAGCCCAGCCTGCAACCTCCATGGTGCCCACAAAAGAAAAAAGGATGGAGCGTGCTTGCAGCCACAATTCTAATTACCTTATGTGAGTTGCACCACATTCAGGCTTGGAGGATGGGGCTGTTTTCCTGAGACGAAATGACAGAAGCCAGGCTCTACTTATTCTCCTGTTGCTTACAGAACATTCTGTACCAGGTGGCAGCCTGCACAGATACCCCCAGAGAGGGAGGAAGCCCAAGATCTCTGCTCTTGGATGAGCTGGCTCTTGGATGAACTGGCCCAGGTTCTGTGGGACTGAGGCAGGAGCTCTAATCCCAGTCCCTGCATATTGGAATTTTAAGGATCCCTGAGTGTGTCTCAAACCCCAGAGTACGCAAATTTCCTTATATGTACCTATATGCATTTATCTGGGGGATTCAAAGCTTTCTTTGGCTTTTCAATGAAACCCAGTGTCTTTTTTTTTTTTTAATACAAACATAACTGGCCTGGAGGGAAAAGCATTTATCAAGATTTTTGTTCATTTTCTGCGTACCCTTGGGAAATGTAACTAAATAGCCTCCCCCTCTACCATCACCACACCCCTTCCCAAAAAAGGAAAACAAAAGAGAGGCTGTAGATTGAGGTTGAAATTAGAACAAAACCAACAATCTAGGGACCAGGACATGACAAGCAAGAAGCCCAGGTCTTCTCTACAGAGTCCAGGTAGAGAGAGTCTCACACACAATCTTCTCTACACAGGCAGACCAGAAATGATCTGCAGCTATATTAGAAAAATTAATTTAGTTCAACCAATTTATCTCTTTCCAGACTTGTCACCTCTTGGTTCAAATTCTAACAATTTTTTTCTTTTTTTAAGCATAAGCTAAACCTTTCATTTTTTGCCTGGGCTACTACAATGTCCTCCTAATTGGCTACCTGTATTCATGCTTTTTGGGCTTCTCCTGTGGCTCAGTGGTAAAGAATCCCCCCCCCCTGCAATGCAGGAGATGGGAGACACGGGTTCGATCCCTGAGTCAGGAAGATCTCCTGGAAAAGGGCGTGGCAACACACTCTAGTATTCTTGCCAAGAGAAACCCATGGACAGGGGAGCCTGGCAGGCTACAGTCCATGGGGTTGCAAAGAGTCGGATACAACTGAATTGACTGAGCATGCACACAGGCATTCATTCTTTTTATTTACTTATTTAACTTCCAAACGTAGAGAAGAGTTGAAAGAACTGGGCAATGAAAAGCCATGTACCCACTGATGAACTTCATACACCTGTTTCCCACATCTGTGTTCATCTATCCAACCTCTTTTTAACCATCACACTCACTTTTCCTTGTTGGTGCTACTGGTTTGGGTGCCTCCCTCTTTTGGTGCCTCTTTTGGTATTGGTTGGGTACCTCCTTTCCATTTTATTCCCCATACAGAAATCCATGATCTTTTGTGGCATGTAGTCAATTAAATACTACTCAGCCATTTAAAAAAAAAAAATGAAATTTTGCCATTTTCAGAAACATGGACGGACTTGGAGGGCACTATGCTAAGGGCTTCCCTGGTGGCTCAGAGGTTAAAGCATCTGCCTGCAATGCAGGAGACCTGGGTTCGATCCCTGGGTTGGGAAGATCCCCTGGAGAAGGAAATGGCAACCCACTCCAGTATTCTTGCCTAGAAAATCCCATGGACAGAGGAGCCTGGTGGGCTATACTCCATGGGGTAGCAAAGAGTAGGACACGACTGAGCAACTTCACTTACTTCACACGCTAAGGGAAATGAGAAAGACAAACAGAGGATAAGGAGGTATAAACCAGACACTTCCCTGGTGGTCCAGTGGTTCAACCCCTGGTCAGGGAACAAAGATCCCACAGGCTGCGGGTGACTAAGCCCATGAACCTCAACTAGAGAGCAGGTGTCCTGCCAGTACTAAGCCCACACGCTGTACAGCCTGGGCTCCACAAGAGAAACACACGTGCACGACTAGGGAAAGCCCATGGGCCACAAAGAAGAGCTTGGGCAGCCAAAAGAAAAAGGCAAAAAGCCACTGTAAAATAAGCTACAAGGACATACTGTACAATACAGAAATACGTGCTTAGTCGCCCAGTCATGTCCAATTCTCTTCAGCCCCATGGGCTATAGATCACCAGGTTCCTCGGTCCATAGGGATTCTCCAGGCAAGCATACTGGAGTGGGGTGTCATTTCCTGCTCCAGGGACAGGAATAGAGCAGATATCTTATAATAACTATAAAAGAAGGATAACCTTTAAAATGTGTGAATCGCTATATTGTACACCTGTAACATATAATACTGTATAGCAATTATACTTCAATTTCAAAATGAAAAACAAAGAAGTCAGTGATATTTTGGAAGCACAAATCTGATCATATCCTGCAACCTGCACCGCTCCTGTGGCCCAACAAGTCTTCATTGGCCTCAATCAGGGAGGATGCAATGACATAGGCGAGTGATTGTGTGTACAAGTTATAGAGAAGAGTGCCGAGTGTATCGGTTATGCCACATTAAACTGAAGTGCATAAAACTGGTTAGGAAAACGTTAAATACACAACGCATACTAATATTACATAAGCCACAGATAAAGAGTCTTTTCAATTAAACCTTCCACTGATTATAAGTTAATGTTTGGGCTTTAATCAGAGTTCCTACGTTGCATTACAGACTAAATATGAATATACTTCCATGGCAGCTAGAATTCCAGATGTTTCAGATTCGATGAGGGAAAAAAAAGTAATCTCTGTCTTGCCATGGTTTTTTATATGAATTCAGCTCATCCATGCTGCCAAAACTGTGCTGCATCAGGGCAAAACAAAATATGCGTGTGACTCAAATACCATTATTACATTTAGACCAGCATGGGCAGCTGCGCTGGAGGTTTCAATACAAGGGTCAGGGATTCACGTCTTACAAACGATGCTTTGTTCGCTCTCTGCAGACATTCAGAATGTGATGTGATACAAGTTTCAATTGAAGATATATTAACAGATAAGAGTTTCTTGCAGGAGCTTGTTGGCATATCATTTTATCATTATTATTGAGAGAACATAGGGGAAAAAAATTCTTCTGACAGATTACTCTAGGCACTGCCGCAAACTGGAAGGAGATCCTAAAAATCACAAACATGCCCAAAGAGTAACTTACAATAATTGTTCGTATAGCTTGTGTGTGCTCAGTCATGTCTGACTCATTGTGACCCCATGACTGTAGCCCTCCAGGCTCCTCTTTCTATGGAATTTTCCAGGCAAGAATATTGGAATGTGCTGCCATTTAACCTACTCCAGGGGATCTTGCCACCTTAGGGATCGATCCTGGGTCTCTTATGCCTCCTGCATTAGCAGGTGGATTCTTTACCGCTGTGCCACCTGGGAAGCCCAATCTTATAGTTTAACTTTCTTTTAATTACAGAGCTGCCTCCAACTTTATAGAAAATAATAGGTAAGTCATTAAACACTGCAAGACACAGTTTCAACATTTGGTAAATAAAACTGATACTTCTTGCCCTCAGCAGACTTAAAATAAAGAGAATAGAGTGGAATAATGTTCAGACTTTTTGAAATATTGAAAACTCAACAAAAAGTTATTCTTTATTCATTCATTAAACGGTTAAATATTGAGTACCTCCCATTCATCAGCACTGTGCCAGGTCTAGAAATTGTGTTCAAAAATAGGTATGATCAGGACTTCCTTGGAAGTCCAGTGGTTAGGACACTGAGCCTCCACCGCAGGTGTGATCTCTGCCCTCTTGGCACCATTAATCCTACCATAGAGCCACCAGAACTTACACAGGACTGGGGAAACAGACTCTTGGAGGGCACAAACAAAACCTTGTGTGCACCAGGACCCAGGAGAAAGGAACAGTGACCACACAAGAGATTGGCCCAGACTTGCCCATGAGGGTCCAGGAGCCTCTGGCAGAGGTGTGGGTCAGTGGTGGCCTGCTGTAGGGTTGGCACTGCATATAATGATCATCTGAGTTAAATTCACCCATTCCAGCCCATTTCAGTTCACTGATTCCTAAAATGTCAACGTTCACTTTTGCCATCTCCTATTTGACCACTTCCAATTTGCATTGGAAATTGCAAATTGTGTAGAGTGTAGCAGTGCATGCATGTGACCTTTTGAACAAGGTCACCATTATCTTCATTACCTCCACCATAGTTTGGCCTCAGGTCAAATAACAGGGAGGGAACACAGTCCCACCCATTAACAGAAAATTGGATTAGAGATTTACTCAGCATGGACCTGCCCATCAAAACAAGACCCAGTTTCCCCCTCAGTCAGTTTCTCCCACCAGGAAGCTTTCATAAGCTTCTTATCCTTCTCCATCAGAGGGCAGACAGACTGAAAACCACAATCACAGAAAACTAAGCAATCTGATCACGTGGACCACAGCCCTATCTAACTCAATGAAACAATGAGCCATGCCCTGTAGGGCCATCCAAGACGGACTGGTCATGGTGGAGAGTTCTGACAAAATGTGGTGCTCAAGAAAGGGAAAACCACTTCAGTATTCTTGCCTTAAGAACCCCATGAACAGTATGAAAAGGCAAAAAGATAGGACACTGAAAGAGAACTCCCCAGTTCGGTAGGTGCCCAATATGCTACTGGAGATCAATGGAGAAATAACTCCAGAAAGAATGAACAGATGAAGCCAAAGCAAAAACAACACCCAGTTGTGGATGTGACTGGTGATGGAAGTAAATTTCAATGCTGTAAAGAGCAAATTTGCATAGGAACCTGGAATGTTAGGTCCATTAATCAAGGCAAATTGGAAGTGGTCAAATAGGAGATGGCAAGAGTGAACGTTGACATTTTGGGAATCAGTGAACTAAAATGGACTGGAATGGGTGAATTTAACTCAGATGATCATTATGTCTATTACTGTGGGCAAGAATCCCTTAGAAGAAATGGAGTAGCCATCATGGTCAAGAAAAGAGTCTGAAATGCAGTACTTGGAAGCAATCTTAAAAATCACAGAATGATCTCTGTTCATTTCCAAGGCAAACCATTCAGTATCACAGTAATCCAAGTCTATGCCCTGATCAGTAATGCTGAAGAAGCTGAAGTTGAATGGTTCTGTGAAGACCTACAAGATGTTCTAGAACTAACCCAAAAAAGATGTCCTTTTCATCATAGGGGCTGGAATGCAAAAGTAGGAAGTCAAGAAACACCTGGAGTAACAGGCAAATTTGGCCTTGGAATACAGAATGAAGCAGGGCAAAGGCTAATAGAGTTTGGCCAAGAAAACACACTGGTCATAGCAAACACCCTCTTCCAACAACACAAGAGAAGATTCTACACATGGACATCACCAGATGGTCAACACCAAAATCAGATTGATTATATTCTTTGCAGCCAAAAGATGGAGAAACTCTTGACAGTCAGCAAAAACAAGACCAGGAGCTGACTGTGCCTCAGATTATGAACTCCTTATTGCCAAATTCGGACTTAAATTGAAGAAAGTGGGGAACCTCTAGACGATTCGAGTATGACCTAAATCAAATCCCTTATGATTATACAGTGGAATTATTTAAATACACAAGGAGCTGATGAAGGGCCCTCAATATTGTCCATGTGTTTTCCATTGAATTCCATCAGTATGATCCAAAACATTAGTCTCAGGCCCTCTTTTTTTTAAAAGAAGAAAAGAAGTGTCCCTCATTGTAATTAAGCTTTCATATAATGAGACATATTTATGATTTAAAGAGGGAACTATTAATAAGTATTCCAGGAAAAGGGCATTAAAACAGAGGCTCCAAGATACCAGACCATATGGACAGCCTGGTTATGAAGGTGATTTGGATGGTCAAAAAAATTAGGATATCAGAAACATGAAGATACAGATTAATAAGTCAAAAATTTAACAAAACAGAACAGCTCATTTTGCCAGGGTAAGAGAAACTGGGAAGTGATTTATGTTTTGATACGGAGGAGATCAAGCATTACACACTGAAAAATAATTTATTTTTCCATTTTTTCCACAACTGTAGTATGTAGAGAAAAACTTACATTTCTGGAAAATTTGTGGCAAGAAAAAGAAACAACTGACACAGCTGCAGTTAGATGTTGGAAGAATAGATTACTGTGAGACAGATTGATTTGTGCTGTGCTAAGCTGATCACTACGGAGAAGGCAATGGCACCCCACTCCTATACTCTTGCCTGGAGAATCCCACAGACAGAGGAGCCTGGTGGGCTGCAGTCCATGGGGTCGAGAAGAGTCGGACGCGACTGAGTGACTTCACTTTCACTTTTCACTTTCATGCACTAGAGAAGGAAATGGCAACCCACTCCAGTGTTCTTGCCTGGGGAATCCCAGGGATGGGGGAGCCTGGTGGGCTGCTGTCTGTGGGGTCGCACAGAGTCGGACACGACTGAAGCGACTTAGCAGTAGCAGCAGCAAGCTGATCACCAGTGCAATGAACATGAACTTGGGCAAACTTTAGGAAATGGCGAAGGACAGGGAGGCCTGGTGTGCTGTAGTCCATAAAGTCACAAAGAGTCAGACACGACTGGGCAGCTGAACAACCAGAAGCTGTAAGAGGACATCCATCCTCGCCTTGGCTTGTAGAAGAAATGTAAAGGCTACCCTTGTATATTAAATGAGGCTAAAATTTTTGATTAATAATTTTTCTTCACAAAAGCCAAAAATGAGAAAATGATTCTAGACAGGTTCCAAACACTTAAAACCCACTACCAGCTGACAGAAATACTTTGCAAGCAGGATTTTGAAAATTGCCAGTGAAATGGCCCAAATAATGAAAGGGGTTTTTAAAAGCTGTGTTTCATCATATTTTTCACTCCTTTTTAAAACTGAGACCAGACAGGGATGTCAGAAATGATGATGTGCAAAGAAACACTGGTTATCAGGACGTTCCTGGTGGTCCAGTGGTTAAGAATCCGCCTGCCAATGCAGGAGACACTGGTCCAGCAAGCTCCCACATGCTGCAGAGCAGCTGAGCCCGTGCACCACAACCACAGAACTATCGCTCTAGCCTCTAGCCTGTGAGCCGCAAATCCTAAAGCCCCTGTGCCCGGAGTCCATGCCCCACAACAAGAGAAGCCACCGCAGGGATAAGCCTGCACACCACAACAAAAGTAGCCCCCAGCCGCCAGCACTAGAGAAAGCTCACACAGCAACAAAGACCCAGCAGGGACGAAAGTAAATAAATAAATCTGAAAAAAAAAAAAAAAAAGAAAGAAACATAGCTTATCAGCTGTTTAACAAATAAGTTTGGGACATTTTGATAAAATGGCAAATTGCTTTAAAAGAATCTTTGAAAGATACACTGTATCGAGTTTACATACCTTTGATTTACCTAAACATCCCTTTGCATTGAATCAGCATCCATATTTGTAACTGAGAGTCCATGAAGGTTGCCCCCATCCGACCTCACACCTGAAAACTCGCTACTTTTTCTTCCTCCCTCAAAACAGCTACAGATGCTTAAAAGTCCACAATATTCTCTAGTATGGGTTAAAGCCTGAGTTCATTCTTACCATGCAAATAATCTATTCAAGTTAATTTCCTACATCTCAAGTTCTACGTGTAAAATGGAAGTGATAACCGCTATTTTGATTAAATGACAAAGTGGCGGGGAACAGACTAAACACAGACCCTGACACTCAATAATTCTCCATAAAGATGAAAACTTTATCCTTAGTCCCGTCCTCCCTTCTTGCCCTCAGAAATTCAATGGAAATCATTTGTCGAGAAGTGGATGGACCGAAGAGAGTGTCGTACAGTGTGAAGTCAGAAAAACATTGTATATTAACCCATATATGTGGAATCTAGAAAACTGGTTCAGATGAACTTATTTGCAAAGCAGAAACAGAGACACAGATAGATGGATACCAAGGTTGGGAGCAACTGGGAGACTGGGATATATGTACACTATTGACACTATGGATAAAATAACTAACTAATGAGAACATAATGTTTGGCACAGGGAACTCCATTCAATGCACTGTGGTGACCTGAGTGGGAAGGAAGCCCAAAAGGGAGGGGGTGTATGTATATGTATGGCTGATTCATTGTTCTGTGTGGTAGAAACTAACACACCATTATAAGGCAACTATACGCTAGTAAAAATTAATCTTAAAACATTCAATGGACATCCAAGAGAGGTAAAAAGCAGTGTTCATCTTTTAATAAATTTTTTTGGACATATAAGTGCACAAAACATTTATTTAAATGGTATACATTTAGAAAGAAAACACATCACATGCAATCAAAAAGAGATTAATATTTCTAGACGCCGCCCCCCCCAAAAAAAAACCCCTCCCATCTACCCTTTTTATCCGGTTTCTTCCATTCAATATCAGGTGTGTGAGATTAGTCAATTTTCTTGATGTGGCAATAGTTCGTTTTCATTGTTGGGAGGATATTTATTATATCAGCATATCATGATGGATTTGTTCATTCTTCTCTTTATGAAGATTTGGGTTGTTTCCAATTTTGTCTATTTTTTAAATGTTATTTTGGACATTTTTGTCTTTGGGGGCACAGAGTCTACATTTCTGTTGACTATGTACTCAGCAAGGGGGTTTCTGGGTCATACAGTTACTATATTCAACTCTAACAGTTTTGTCAGGGTTCTGTAAAAGAGTTAAATATTTACATTTTCAGTAGCAATATTCCAGAGTTCTAATTCCTGTATTTCCATATTACCAATACTTGTGGTCATTGGTTTGTTGGGCTTGGAGTTTTTATGTATTTTAAGGTATATGGTAACATCATTTGCTTCCACTTGCATTTTTCTGATGAGCTTGTTTTATGTGCCTATTAACCACTTGTATACATGCCACTGTAAGTGCCTGTTTGAGTTTTCTGCCACTTTTGTTGGGTTTTAATCGTATTTGTTGATTTGTAGGAGTTCTTTATATATTCTGGATATGAATCCTTTGTCAGTTATGGGAACTCTCACTCTGCCACTCCCCTTTTCACTCACTCAATGACATCTTTTGGTGAAAAGAAGTTCTTAATTTTTACAGTTGATTGTATCTTCTCCCTCATTGCACTTGGTAGATTTTTTGGCTTAAAAAAACCAACTTTCCTATCCTACCGTACAAACATCCTCCTGTTTTCTTCTAAAACATTTTTGTTTACCTTTATCATTTAATTAAAATTCCATTTGGAAGTGTTTTGATGTGGTATAAAGTGGAGTCAAGATTGCTATTGTTTTCCAAGGAAATAAACAATTGACCCAGCCCCAGATAATAAAAACAACTTCCTTTCTACGTATTATTTCCCTTTTCCATGTATCAGATGGCCACTATGTCTAGGCTATTTGCTACTTGCTTTTCCTTTGTTATTTTTCTTTGAATCAAAAGCACAATGTGCTAATTATAGGGGCTTAGTAATAGCTTTTAGAACTTGGAAGTGTAAGACTCTACACTTTATTCTTCTTCAAGATCATCTTGGCTATTCTTGGCCCTTTGCAACTTCCTATGACTTTTACAAAAGAGCTTTTTAAATTCCATATAATAAGCCTGTTGAGTTTTTGATTAGAGTTCTATTAAAGCTTAGATCAGTTTTAGGAGAACTGATGTCTTTACTGTTATAATGCATTAACATATAATACACCTTAATTTATTTAAAATTTCTCTTTAGTAATAATTGTAATTTTCTAACTTAGCACTAATGAACTTCTTTTTACAAGATTTTTATCTAGGCATTTAATATTTTTTCACAATAACTATTACTACTACTAAGTCACATCAGTCGTGTCCAACTCTGTGCGACCCCATAGACGGCAGCCCACCAGGCTCCCCCGTCCCTGGGATTCTCCAGGCAAGAACACTGGAGTGGGTTGCCATTGCCTTCTTCAATGCATGAAAGTGAGAAGCGAAGGTGAAGTCGTTCAGTTGTATCCAACTCTTAGCGATAACTAGTATCTTTTGAATTCATTTTCTGGTTGTTGCTCACACAAAGAAATGCATTTTTTACATATCATCCTTTTATCTAGTGATCTTCTTAAATTTACTTATTAATTTTACTAATTTGTCTATATAGATTTTTGATTTAAAACCACCTATGTTATCTGTGAATAATGTCATTTCTATTATTTTTTCAGTCCTTACTCATGTCCTTAAATATGATTTTTTTCTTGCCATATTGCAAAGGCTAACAATCATAGTACAGTATTGAATAAAAGTGGTGATTATGCACATCCTTGTCTCATTCCTGACCTCAGGACAAATTTTTCATAGTTCAACATCAAATATTATATTCATTATAGTTCTTTTATGGTCATGCTTCTATTTCTTACATGTTAAGAAATTCTAACCTCTATTTCTTTCTTGTTTTTTTTTTCCTTTTTATAGCATGTATAAAGTTTTATCATATATCGAATGTTATTAAATGGTTTTTTCTAAGTCCAATGAAATGATTATATTAGTCCATTCTTTGCTCTGTTAATTTGGTAAATTGCATTGATTGATTTTTCAAAGTTAAGCTTACCTTGTATTCCTAAAATAAACCAAACTTCTCATGGTATACTATCCTTTTATATATTGCTGTACTTAATTGGCTAAAAATTTTAAATGTTGCAAATTTTATATTCACAAAAATGATTACACAGGAATTTTTTCTTCTTTCAGTATCATGAATATAGTTGAATATGAATTTTCCTTTCTGTTGGTAGCAAGATTATGCTGCCTCATGATAAATAAGGAAGTGTTCCCACTTTTCCTATTTCCTGGAAAAATTAGTGTAACAATGGTATTGTGTCTTTCTCAAATATTTGCAAGACTTCACCAGTGAAGGCATATAAGTCTGGTGTTTTCTTTATGAGATATTTTAAATTAAAAGTACTGCTTATTAATGAAATATTTTTATTTAAAACTATAGCTTCTTTATTAGATCTAGGTTGTTTTGATTTTATATTTCCTCTAGTTTCACTTTTTGTAAATGGTGTTTTCAAAAAAGTATCCCTTTCTTCTAAATTGTCAAGTTTATTTATTTTTTAACTAAACATTTTATTTTGTACTGGAGGATAGCCAGTTAACAATGCTGTGGTAGGTCTAGGTGGACAGCAAAGGAACTCAGCCACATATATACATGTATCCATTCTCCCCTAAACTCCCCTCATTCAGGCTGCCACATAACATCGATCAGAGTTCCCTGTGCTCTATAGCAGGACCCTGTTGGTCATCCATCTTAAATATGGTGGTGTGTACGTGTCCATCCCAAGCTCCATAACTATCCCTTTAAATTGTCAAATTTATTTGCAAGCTGCTCACCTTATCCTCTTACTAACATTTAATGTCTAAGGGATCTTTTTATCCTTAACATTGGTCATGTGATATCATCCTTTGATTCAAACAGTTTTTTGGACTTTGGTTGTTTGTTTTTTGAGTTTTCACCCATCTGTTCTAGTTATTCTTGGCTGGAAGGGTGGTCTGAGGCAAGCTACTTCATCACAGAAGAACATTAAAGTTGGGCTGGGCTACATTTTATCACTCAATATTCCAAGGAGATGAACTAGCAGAAAGCTACTCCCAAGGGAAAACACCCAGAATATAACCCCAAAGTCCCCTTGAAACAAAAGACTCCTCACGGGTCTCTTTAAATCCCCAGGGTCTAGCATCTTGTGCACTCTCGAAAAAGCGTTTGCTAAATTTATGAATAGATGAAAGAATGGCTGGCATGCCACCCCGAGGGGCCGTGTGTGTGCTCCCGCACACCAGCAAGCTTCTCCAACCTAGAGAACACAGCAGTCAACAACGGGCTAACGTGTCAGTCCCTCCGTTGTGTCCGACTCTTTGTGACAAAGGTACACAATCCTAAGTGCCAGATAGCATCCAAAAAGGTCCACTTGGATCTTGCTGTTTCCTTAGTCAACTTTTTCAATGACATCTCCGTGGGCTATTTAAACATATTAATCTGCTTTGATAGAAAGCAAGCCACCCTCTACAGTTTGAGTCAGCCCTCCCATTTTCTTGCTTTAACCATAAATCAGTTGATATTCTGATCCATAAACACTGTTTTTTTAACATGCAATTTTTAATATGTATTTTCATTTTATTTATTCAGCCCTGCCGGGTCTTGGTTGCGGCACACAAGAGCTTCATCCAGTCTTTGTTGCAGCATATGGGGTCTCTGGGCTTCTTGTGTGCAGCTAGTGGTAAAGAACCCACCTGCCAATGCAGGAGATGTAAGAGACATGGGTTTGATCCCTGGGTTGGGAAGACCCCCTAGAGGAGGACATGGCAACCCACTCCAGTATTCTTGCCTAGAGAATCCCATGGACAGAGGAGCCTGGCGGGCTATAGTCCATACAGTTGCATAGAGTCGGACATGACTGAAACAACTTGGCAGGCACATGCATGGGATCTCTAGTTAGGGCATGCGAACATCTAGTCGAGCCATGTGGGATCTAGTTCCCTGACCAGGGATTGAACTTGGACCCCCTGCATTAGGAGCGTGGCATCTTAGCTACTGGACCAGCAGGGAAGTTCCCATAAACAGTCTTTTGTACTTTTTCTTTTCTGAGCTTTTCCTTGTATGCTCGCCTCTGCCTAGAATAACAATTTCGGTTCTCTACATGTTCACCCCCCATCTCTTAGTGTCTTTCTTTGCTAGTTTGCCTGAAGTCTCCTTTAGAGGACAGCAGGTCACTCTGGCAGACTCCAGCCCCTGATCTGCCCTAGTTCCCATTCCTCTCCTCCATCCTGCTGCTGAAATTCCAACATGCCTGACTGCTCAGCCATCCCAGAGTTAAGAGGATCTGTCCTTCTGGCCAGAAGAGGTTTTCTCCTCTCTCTCTCCTCAAGTCCCAAAGCACCACTCTATGCCACATGCTGATTTGTTGATTAAAAAGGAGATGATGCATTTAAAGCATTCACACAGGACCACTTTCATTTCTAGTCATCATAAATAATAATCACCATTATTGTAATTGTAACAGATCTCAATTCCCCTGCCAAGCTGGACAAATATCTGTTGAATGAGAAAATGATTGGATGAATAGATGGAGACTAATGAAGATAGTGGATATGTTATTCTCATATTGGAGATCTTAGGATGGAGACTTGTATATGTTTTATTTTAAAATTTAGACATACTTTTAAAAATTAAAATCCCCAAACACTGAAGAGGACTCCTGCTAGGGGCTTCACTAACTCCTCAATTTGCTAGCATCTCTCAGTTAATCAACGGCATACTGTTTTTCCATGAAAAGCGCTAAGGTATCTATTTAGGTCTCTGTTTTCACAAAGTAACACAGTATTTCTGATTTCATGAGCAGTTCCTGGTACAAGGTAGAGAGTAGTGAAGAACAAAGCAAGGGGAGGGACCTGTGCTGCTGGTGACCAGAGGTAAGTCTGGCTGGGTAACTTGTACCTGTCCTACTCATGGACATGACATGTAACATACAAATCCAGGTCTCAAATTCCCATGGCGCCTCACGTTTGGTGCAAAATAATCAAAATCACAAGTGTTACAGTCCTCAAATGACAAGGGTTCTACTACAACTGGAATGTGCCCGGCACAAAGCATTGCATCTCGTGAATGTCCAAAACATATTAAACTAAGCAACTGTTCTATTTAGACACTTCTATGGAAGGGACAATTCATTGGTTTATATCTTGATATATATAGATAGATAGATATACACACATATAAAATTTTAAATATCATATTTATATGATTTTAAATGCTCTCTAACAGGCTGGATTTATTTTAAAGCCTTCTATTGTACTAGGGTTAACGATCTGATCATCTTTTTCTTGCATTTACCACTTCACCCCGAAACAGATAGAAAGGTAACGAAGTATTGTTAAGTTTATGCAGAAGAGTTTTAGCTACCACAAGAAAACATGCAATATTTATCCAAGTGTCTGTATTTCCATTTCTGACTAGATGAGAATTAATTTTCGGCCTCCTCAGATCATGAGCAGCAGCCTTTAGTTAAGAGTTTTGGAACAGACAAGCTTTGATGCAATGAGCTGTGTTAAGCACAGACAACCAGCCAGGGAATTTGGTAAGCTGGGATGGGTTCATGCAAGCCGCCAGCACTAACTTTTTACAAACGCCTTTCCTGATAATAACAGGGAAGAGTAGACACAGGCTTGAAATTTTGGCAGTAAAATTAGCTTTAACATATGACTCATTTTTTTTTCTTTCTAAACATAGAAAGGGGGAGGGAAAAGCAAACTAAAATAATTTAGAGTCTCCCTTAATGGGAAAAGCAGACACTAGTTGGCTAGCATTTCAGTATGCCCCAATTTTGTGTGCCATCTGAGACCCAGGATCTGTTCTCTACTAAAGTATCATGGGGTTTTGATAACTGACAGTCACACTGTCTCCATCAACAAAGACTCTGAGTGAGTCAGGGTGACAAGATCCCTTGTTATTAGGAAGGAAAATGATGATGGGGCCAGATAAACAAGAATGCCCATCAGTATTCACAGCCTCCTGGGGGAAAACCAGCTTCCCTGTAACGATTTCCTTTTCTGTATTCAAGTCATTCTAATCCAGAAACTTAACAACATAAGCAACATCACCTGGAAAAAAAAGAGTTTGCATGCCTTGGGTATTCTATGTGTTGCTGGAGTCTTAGTTGTTATGATCGGAGTGGAAGACAAGGCATGTGGGTTTTGGTGTAGGCTCCAAGGCATCAGGGCTTCCCAGGTGGCTCACGGGGCAAAGAATCCACTTGCCAATATATAGGAGACACAGGAGACATGGATTCAATCCCTGGGTGGGGAAGAGCCCCTGGAGGGGGAAATGGCAACCCACTCTAGTATTCTTGCCTGGAAATCCCATGGACAGAGGAGCCTAGTGGGCTACAGTCCACGGGGTCACAAAGAGCCAGGTGCAACTGAGCACACAGGCAGCCAAGGTATCATCTGTGCATATTTCTTAATCTCTTTGGGCCTCAGTCTCCCTATCTGTGCAATGGGGGTAATGACACCTACACTGCAAGTTATGTAAAGATGAAGATTAATAATTATATGAAAGCATATCTCAGTGCTGACACAAAGATAGTCGAGAAATAGCAGTTTATAACCCTACTTGAATTATTTGAATACTATTTGACATGAAAATTCATCCTTGGTTTTAACAATTAGATAACAGCAAGAGTTCTAGCTGGAAAGTGAAAAATTCTGGCAAATGGCATCTTATAGCTGGACAACTGCAGCCAATTGCTACCTACTTTGTTGAAGTTCAAGGCATCCTCAGTCACACTGCAGCTTTATTCAAAATAGCCAAGATATGGAAACAAGCTAAGTGTCCATCAGTGAATGAATGGATATGGAAGATGTGGCACATTCATAAAACAGTCAGGAGGAAAGGAAAGCCTGCTATTTGCAACAATATGGGTGAACCTTTAGGACATTATGCTGACTGAAAGAAGTCAGACAGAGAAAGAAAAATACTGATTGAAATCCCTTATATATGGAATCTAAAAAAAGAAAATGGACCTCAAAAAAACTGAGAATGGAATAATGATTCCCAAGGGCTGGGGTGTAAGAGGAGGGGTGATGTTGTTTAAGGGTACATACTTGCAACTGATAGATAAGTATTGGATACTCAATACATAGTTGAGTAATTATAGGCAACAAAAATGTATTATAAACATTAAACTTGTTTAGAGACTAGATCTTAACTGTTCCCACCATAGTAGAAATTATAGTTATGTGATGGCACAACAGAAGTGCTAGCTAATGCCATAATAGCAATCACACTGTGATATAAATGTATCAAACTACGTGTTGTATGGGAACAAAGCTACAGGCTTCCCTGGTGGCTCAGAGGGTAAAAGCATCTGCCTGCAATGTGGGAGATTCAGGTTTGATCCCTGGGTCAGGAAGATCCCCTGGAAAAGAAATGGCAACCCACTCCAGTACTCTTGCCTGGAAAATCCCATGGACAGAGGAGCCTGGAAGGCTACAGTCAGTCCATGGGGTTGCAAAGAGTTGGACATGACTGAGTGACTTCACTTTCTTTTTTCACATGTTGTATGAGCTTCCCTGGTGGCTCAGGGGTAAAGAATCCACCTCCTAATGCAGGAGATGAGGATTCGACCCCTGGGTCAGGAAAATCCCCTGGAGAAGGAAACTGCAACCCACTCCAGTATTCTTGCCTAGGAAATCCCATGGACAGAGGGGCCTGGCTGACTGCAGTCCATGGGGTTGCAAAGAGTGGGACACGACTCACCAACTAATCAACAACAAACGTGCTGTACACCTTAAACTTACTCTATATGTCATTATTTATCAAATTTTTAAAGTGTATTAGAATATTAAAAACATCTCTGATGTTCCAGCTTGACACTGAATGCAGAAATAGGAGCAGACAGTGTCAGGCTTCACCCCTGACCCCACCCCACCATCCAGGACCTCACAGTGAGCATCCCTGAACCCCGGGGCCAGGAAAGAGGACCTGGGCTGGCCCCATGCTGCTCTGCAGCCACTCCCACTCTTAGCCTTAACTGGGATTCCCAGTTTTCACCCAGGCTCCCCAGATTCAATCCCTGGGCAGGGAACTAAGATCTGTCTTCAGGACCACTCACAGCTATCTCTCTGAAGTCACTGCTAGGAGGGTGGTAGAGACAGCCATCACCCCCTTTTCGGTAGATGTTTGCTAGACAGAGCTTTACTGTCTGAGCCACCAGGGAGGCCCAATCTCCAGTCTCTGTCTCCGAGGCCCTTTACCCAGTCAGTCCTCAGATGAAATGCATATTGCCCCCACGGTATTTCCTGGTGGGGGCAGCAGGGCTGGGAGGACCCCCGAGATCATGGCCATCTCAGCGTCTACGTCTCACTCCTGAGCATGGGTCTCCAAATGCTTTATTTCCTCCTCAAAGCTAGCAAACATGCATTTCCTCCTTTGAAAGACAATGCCAAAAAGAAAGGATTAGGTTAAGAGCAAGAAGACACAATTTATAAGAGTCTTTCCTTGTATATTTCTTGTTCCTTCTACTTAAGACATAGTGACTCATGATTTGTGCATTGATACCCTCTGGTTACAGGAAAGTTCTGTATATTGGAAGGAAATAGACACTTTGATGGATGTCTTATTTTTCTGTCATTCACTTAATAACATATCTTATTCCAAACCATAATAGCAAGTAGTTTTTAGATTGCATCTTGCAGGGAAGAAAGTATGTGAGAAATGGTCTTTCTCTGCATAATCTTTTTTTTCAGTACACGTGGGAGGAAAGATAGTCACTGATTTACCTGCAACTCAAGAGGAGGGTGTCCTTGGATAGACTGTGTGGGGTAGGGGGACTAATTTGATTGAAATTTGTTTGAAATTCAAGTGTGGTCATTTCCTATGAAATAAGTTGACCCTGAAAATAAATTTCATCTAGGAATTTAGTTATTTTGTACTGACCTCAAGGATCTTTGATGTTTTTCTTATTGATATTTTTCCACTGTGAAGAGTCCTAAATTCCTTAGAACTTCTAAGAGTCATAGTGAAATGTCAGTGGTCTTGCCTTCTGCTTTTCTGTTTTCCTGCTCTCACTTCATGCAGTCATCAGGCATCAGTAAGTGTACCAGGGGCAGTGTGCCAGACGTGGTAGGGTGAACCAGGGCCCAGGCTCTTCATCCAAATAGCTGCACATAGTGAGGAGGGTGGATTATGCAAACAGAGTTACAGCCAATGTAAAGATAGCATCTCATTGGGCTGGTGGCACATTTTCTGTTTGTCATTACATCAGTCATATGGAGGCCCTCACTGATTCTACGAAAACAGCAGGAAGAGGGCAGTTCATTTCCTGAAACAAATCTGGTTGATCCACACACTAAAAGGAGATTCCAGGGCACAAGCAAGCCTCCTGTCCTCAGGAAGAGGCTCCCTTGAGTCTTGATTGACACTGTTTCCAAGGGCCTCGGGGAGACCTTGCTGGGCAGCATCTGGCACTAGGCTTAGCATGCTTGACATCCAAGGAAAGGTGTTCCAGGGTTTCCCCTTCATCCCACTGGTTTTGGGCAGACAGAGTTTATGGGTATTCTTTTTTTCCTTTACATTCCATCAGCAGAGGGAAGAAATGGGAATAATCATGTCAAGAATAAATGATATTCCAATCAGTGCTTCCTTCTTAAGTTGGATCAAAATTTGGACTACCATTTAAAAAAAAGAGAGAATGGACTTAGAGATTGTCATGCTGAGTGAAGTAAGACAGAGAGAAATATCATATGACACCCCTTATATGCAAAATCTGAAAAGAAATGATACAAATGAAATTATTTACAAAACAGAAACAGACTCAAAGACTTAGAGAACAAACTTCTGGTCGCCAGCGGGAGGCATGGGGGGCAGGGACAGTTAAGACGTTGGGATCGACAGGTACACAAGGGATTGACGGGTACACAAGGCTGTATTTAAAATGGATAACCACAAGGTCCTATCGTATTGCATAGGGAACTCTGCTCAGTGTCACGCAGCAGCCTGGCTGGGAGGGAGGTTCGGGCGAGAATGGATACATGTATATGGATGCCTGCTGTGCACCTGGACATCACAACATTGTTAATTGGCTATACTCCAATACAAAATAAAAAGTGTGTTTTAAAAATCCAAATTTTCAGCCTGGTAGCCAAAGACCCAGATAGGTAGTGTTTGGATATAGAGTCTAACCATCATCAGTTTTAGTTGATTACAACTAAGAAGCAATTAATTATATATACTCTTAAATTACAAGGTTACTTGGAATTATAACAAATAAGCTTTGAACCTCAGTCTTCATACAGATCAGAGATTCTTACCTCCCTCTTGCCAGGAGTTGTGTTTAAACACCCCTGCCCTCTCTGAGCCTACAATGATGCCCTCCTTACCACCCTGCTTCAGTAACAAGCTCTCAAGGCTACCCTTTCAAAGGGCAATCTGTCACAAACCACAGAGGGACACAGCCCTGGACTAAAGGATACTGTTAAATATGATTTTGATTTAGTGGCTCTGATTTTATCTTTTGTACTGTGTAAAGAAAAAAAAAGACAGTAATGTTTTATCAGCAGCTACATGGTAAGCATATTGTACACCTCAATTAGATTCCCTTTATCTGGTACATGCTGCCTTAAGTGAACCACTGCCTCATGTTTCTCCTGTCCCCAGGCAGGCACACGCAGCCCAGGTTGAGGGTTCTAAGGTGCTTTATTAAATGGAAAATTAATATAGTGTTATTGTGTCAGCTGGCAGCTTCTTGAGAGTGAAAGACTTTGCAGTATTTTACTACAGAACCAAATTCCAGCTTCTAGGAACTGGCAACCTAGAGACTTTAATATCCATGCTTCCCCAGGAGAAAATTGCCTAAGCCCCCACGTGAAGCTCTGGCTACAGCCACATGGAGCCAAAACAGCAAGTGATTATATGAACTGAGCCAAACACCTGGCTCTTTCCTGAGCAAGAATAAAACTGGCCTTTATATGGTGTATAAACTGGTGGGATTTCAGGGATTTGTATAGATTTCATTTGCTTACTCAATAAATGTTTAAATGAATGCCTTCTATGCTTGGCACTGTAGGTCCTGGAGATGGGGGAATACGCCATTCTCCGGACTTTAAGGAACTCACTGGTTAGTAAGGAGAAAAACATGAAACAAAAAATTATAATATCAGATGTGGTGGAGGCTGTCGCCATTATCATTTAGTCGGACATGACTGAAGCGACTTAGCAGCAGCAGCAGCAATCCTTTCTTCCATTTTGTAACTAATAGATGCCATTTGTGTTGGGTTGGTGATGTCCCCAACTCTATACTCACTTTAGCAGCTTCTTTTGTAGCTAGGAGTACACTAGTAACATAATTCTGGACAATGAAATATAAGCAGATGTCTAATGGGATATTCTGGGGTAGCTTTTGCTCGCTTGAATAAAGAGGACAGACATGACCCATGCTGCAATAACTTTCAGCTTTTGCATTGAGCATAGGTGTGATGCCTGGTGCAATGGCAGTCATCTTGCAACCATGAGGTGGTAAGGAGTGCTAACACTCAAAGCATGGAAAAACATAAGGACAGAAAATTCCTGGCTTCCTGATGACAATACTGAGATCCTGCATCAATGCCAGATATCACCAAAACTCTGGATGTTTTGTTAAATAAGTAATAAAAACCAAACACACACTTTTTACACTTAAGCCATTTTTCATCCGGTTTTCTGTTCGTGTACAGCTATATTCCTAATAGTGACTGGAATAAAAGGAAAGGTGTATACAGATTACAGAGGAAGGTGTGAGTAACTTATTGAAATGGGAAAGGTCAAGGAAGGTCATACTTCCTCCCTGGGAAGATATATTTCCATGGAATGACATTTAGATCAGCTTCAGTGGAAGCACAAAAGTTCTCCTGGCTGAGGGATGTCAAATGGAGAAATGCAGACTAGACTGAGGGACCAGCACATGCAAGGGTTGGGTAGCATGAAAAAGCCAGCATCCTGGGGAGCCAGAATGGTGCAACAGGAAGGAAGCATGAAGCACAAAGGAAGGAAGCATGGGTTTGGGGAAGGAAAAGTGATGGTGTGTGAAGATGGAGTTAATCTAGTTAAGTAGACACTAGATTATAAGAGGTTTTGAAAGCAGATCAGGAACTCAAGAAAGGTTTTAAGCAGGTGAGTGCTGAGTTTGAAAGATAACTTGCTTCCCTGGAAACATGCAAGAGAAAAGGGAAGGGACAGAGAAGGTAGCTCAAGGACGATTAGCTTGAATGTACTTTTATAATTATCCAGAACGTTTTAAACCCTGGTGCCAATAAGTAGTTTTTATAGTATGTGAGAGATAAATATCTTATTTCAAGCCTGGCACATAGACTATCTTATTTCATCTTTTTTTAACCCAGTGGGCTCAGTGTTGTATCTCCATTTTGGAGATGAAATGACTAGATGTCAGGAGCTTGAGCAATCGCCCAAGTTCTCACAACTACAGATAGGAGGCCTGGTTCCAAAGACCACGTGGATCTGGTGCACCACCCCGCCTTGACACCCCCACTCCTATTTGACAAAGGACTTTGCCCCCAGCTGGATTGGGGGTTACAGGGGTGCTCTGGACGCTAACACAGGGACCCAGAGATCACAGACATGGTGACCAGGAAATTACTCTCCCGACCCAAAAAATCATCCATCTAGAGGAAGGACACAGGGAGACTGATCTTGTCAACATGGTCCAGGCATGTGTAGATTGGCTCTGCCAAAAATAGGTCTGCAGGGAAATCCCTCTTGATAAGAATTCCTTCAATCTGTGGGAACCGGAATCATTGTCTTCAAGCTTGTCCAAGATAGATCAACTAGAGACATTTTTAAATGATACTACTTGTAATAAACTCTTTAAAAGTAACTTGCAAATGCCAGGCATTGTTCTAAGTGACATATGCATTAGCTCATTTAATCAACGACAACATCACGGGGGGAAAACCTCCCAAGCAGAGTTTATGTGGCACGTTAAACCTCTAAGAGGCTGCCGACATAGATATGGTGCCCACTGAGGGTGGGGGGTAGGGAAAGGGCTGTCCCCACCTGCTCCCTGCTATTTAAAACCTCTGCAACAGGAGCTGAAGTGTGTATTCCTCTGGAGAAAGCAACACAGCGGTTGAGACAGGCTGAAGGCAAGCAGGAGGAAAGGAAAACAGCCAGCATTTATCAGGACATATTACACGGCTGAGCCAGAGCTGGGTCCTTTGAAAGCCTGTGCAAAATTGACTGCACGGTAACCACCCCTGAGCTAATGCTATCAAGAGGGCTGTTTACTGGCGTTACCCAGGAAGAATCATGGCAGTTTTGTTCCTGCCCAGCGAGGAAATCCATTTTCACTTAGGACATCAACCAGGAAGTTCCACCGCCAGCCAAATGGAATAAAACATGGATCCCATGGCCCCATGTTGGCAGCACACAGGTGATAATTCTGACTGCACACATTTATCTGAGTACATATACACGCCAGGCATGGCCAGGAGCACTGTATGTTTGTTATCTCATTTGATCCATAATGAGGTGAGAATGCCACCTCCAGTTTATTGATGAGGAGAGGGAGGCATAGGGGCTTTCTGTAACCTGACCAAGTTTATCCAGCAGCTGAGTCATGGGTTAGGGAAGGGCCAGGAAATACAAAATAGAGAGTGGTCAGATCAATGCAGAGACAGAGCTAATCAACTGAAGGGTCCAGTCTTGGAATGGCTAATGGGGGTCACATCAAATCGTTGGATGGCCAATATGGCACTAAGTAAGTAAGTGTTAGTTGCTCGGTTGAGTCCAACTCTTGTGATCACATGGATTGTAGCCCGCCAGGCTCCTCTGTCCACGGGATTCTCCAGGCAAGAATACTGGAGTGGGTTGCCATTTCCTCCTCCAGGAGATCTTCTCACCCCAGGGACTGAACCCAGGTCTCCTGCATTGCAGGCAGATTCTCTACCATCTGAGTCCCCAGGGAAGCCCCCAGTACGGCACTGGCTCTAGTCAATCAGACTGGATGCTGGCTGTGGGCACCCACTGGAGCTGGTAGGTGTTAAATGGCTGAATGTGTCCCCAGGTGATGAGCAGGCAGCCAGCATTAAGTCAAGTATCTTAGAAGGAAACCAGATCTCCACAACAGAGCACAATAAAGATTACTTCTTGGAGCAAACTTTGAGCAAGTATTCAAATGAAGACTGAACATCTTTACCAGGCTTCATTTCATGGCACTCATTAATTCCTTCACTCAATCAGCAAGCATTTATTGAGTACCCACTGTATACCAGGCACAGCTGTAAATGCCTAGAATACAACTTCGATTATGAAGAGACAAAAATTCCTGCCCTCATGGAGTTCATGTTCTAGTAAAGAGAGAGAGACGTTAACTAAGAAAAAGTAATAACTAGGTAAACTATACTGGAAGATGATATGTGCTATACAAAATAAAATAGGAACAGGCAGATTGGAAGACAGGCTGGGGAGACAGGCTGGGATGAGGGTCAGGGCCTCAGCGAAATGGTAACATTTAAGCAACACTTAAGGTAAAGAGTTAGCAGGTAGCTAGAGGAGCTTCCGGGCTTCCCTGGTGGCTCAGTGGTAAAGAGTCCCCCCTGCCAATGAAGGAGATGCAAGTTCATTCCCTGGTCTGAGAAAATCTCCTGGAGAAGGAAAGGGCAACACACTCAAGTATTCTTGCCTGAAGAACCCCATGGACAGAGGAGCCTGGTATGCTGCAGTCCATGGGGTCGCAAATAGTCAGACGTGACTGAGCAGCTCAACAGCAACAACAGGAGAGCCTCTGATCCAGGTGTTTGAAACAGCCAGTCCACAGGCCCTAAGTGACAGCAGTGTTTGGGCTTCACTGGGGAGAAGAGAACCCAGCAACACCAGTGAGGCAGGAATAAAAGCCAATGAGCAGAGCACCCCAGAATCTAGGGGATGGGGCTCATGTCCCAGCTCTACCAGGTGTGTCACCTTTCCGAGCCTCAATTTCCTCATCTGTGAAATGGGGATAATAACTGTAGCTGCCTGAAAGGTTCTCATGAGGATGAAATGTGACCATATGCTTAAAGAGCTAGGCAAGCTCGTGTGGGGCAGGTCGCGAGCCCTCAGCGATATCAGCTACATGGTGGCCTCTCCTCTCAGCACCTAACTCCACAGTAGCACTTCCATGGTTACTTGTCTCCCCACTTTCCTGAGGGGCAGGGACTGTGTCTTCAGACCCTCAATCAGGATGTGGCAAAGGGCAAGCCCGGGGTGTAGGAGGGTGTGGAATAGGGCACTGAAGACGATCCAGCAGGGAAACTGTAGATAAAATTGTAACTCCAGCACTTAATAATGCAAGTTACTGGCCTTCCCTGGCGGCTCAGTGGTAAAGCCTCAGCCTGCCGAGGCAGCAGACACAGGTTTAGCCCCTGGTCCAGGAAGATCCCACATGCCGCGGGGCGACTAAGCCCGTGCACCACCACTACTGAGCCTGCACTCCAGGACCTGGAAACGTCCCACAGCTACCGAGGCCTGAATGCTCTAGAGCCCGTGCTCTGCAACAAGAGAAGCCATTGCAAGAAGCCCGGCACAGCAACTAGGGAGTAGCCTCTGCTCAGGGCAACTAGCCAGAAGCCCGCCAGCAATGGAGACCCAGCACAGCCAAAAATAAATAAGTAAAATTTGAAAGAAAATAATGCAAGTTATTGGCTATTGCACTGAGCAATATAAACACTCTCAAAAGATGAAAGTCCGGTCACATACTCCAGACCTCAGGCGCTAGAGGCAGGGGAAATGTGGCCACGATGTGGAAGAACCACCAGAAACAGATGCTGACCGGAGGGTACCGGGTTTGGCGTAGGGGGCCCAATAGGGTTCTTGGACAGAGGTGTCATTTGTTCAGGGTCTAAGGTCAATGCCATCTGTGAATCAGGGAAATTCAGAGCCTCCCACTGGAAAACGTTGCCTTTTCCTTCGCCATGTGCCGCCCACACCTCAATGCCAGTGTCTGCCCAGCGCGACTTCCCATGGTGTCACATCACTGCACAGAGATGCGCCCTGGTGAGCTGGAATTCAGCTCATGCCTCGTTCACGGGATTTCTCTATTTCCGGTGACAAAAGCAGGCACCTCCCCTCCCCCACCACACCCCCACCCCCACCCCCTGCCGCGAAGCCTGAATCTGTGCTTTTCATGTATGCCTGTCTTCCAATAGCCGGGGGACAACTGGGCTTGCATGCTAGGTGAAGAACAGAACCAGAAGAGGAGCGAAGGAAAATCTATACTCAGTGGGAGGCTGGCCCCCACGCCCACGATAGGGACACGGTTGTGCACAGGCTTCCCGGGCATCATGCTTGGGCAGAAGGCCCCTCAGGAGCTGCTAATAATTCCCAAGACTCTCCTACAGCCAATTTTACTCCAACTCCTTGATTTAATTACACTCCCGCGTACAATAGGATGCTTGCATTCTCTTATATGCAATGAATATTAAGCTGATAGACTGTAATTTCCTCCACCAGGCGCACTCCCATTTTTTGCATACTGATGCCACATTTAGTTTGTTATTTTCTAATTTTCCATCCTCCCGGTCCTGTGCTCAACCACCTTCTCCCCATAGTAATTTCTATAACCTTTTCCCCATAATAATTTAGATCAGCAGAAGCATACATCCTGCCCTCCCTCTCTCCTCCGATCCCACCCAAAAGGTGAGCAGCACACACTTGAGCAATCTGAGCCCCCCTTTTATACCTGCCTCAGGAGTGGAGAGAGGAGTCTGGGCTCTAATTGGAGGACACATGGCCATAAATGGTCAAGAAGAGATGATAAAAAATGGAGCTACAGCGATGTGAGGTGATATCTCATCGTAGTTTTGATTTGCCTATCCTATTAGAATGGTCATCATCAAAAAATTCACAAACAAAAAAAGGCTGGAGAGATTGTGGAGAGAAGGGAACCCTCCTACACCATTGGTGAGAATGTAAATGGTAAAGCCACCATGGAGGACAGTATGGAAATTCCTTAAGAAACTAAAAATAGAGCTACCATCAGTTCAGTTCAGTTCAGTCGCTCAGTTGTTTCCGACTCTACGACCCCATGAATCGCAGCATGCCAGGCCTCCCTGTCCATCACCAACTCCCGGAGTTCACTCAAACTCACGTCCATCAAGTCGGTGATGCCATCCAGCCATCTCATCCTCTGTCGCCCCCTTCTCCTCCTGCCCCCAATCCCTCCCAGCATCAGAGTCTTTTCCAATGAGTCAACTCTTCGCATGAGGTGGCCAAAGTACTGGAGTTTCAGCTTTAGCATCAATCCTTCCAATGAACATACAATCCTGCAATTCCACTCCTGGGCATATACCTGGAGAAAAACATGCTCCAAAAGGATACATGTACTGCAGTGTTCGTTGCAACACCGTTTATAATAACAAAGACATGGAAGCAACATAAATGTCCACCACAGAAGAATAGATAAAGATGATACGTATGTACATATAATGGAATATACTCAGCCATTAAAAAGAATGAAATAATGCCATTTGCAGCAACATGGATAGAAGTAGAAATGGTCATACTGAGTGAAGTTAGTCAGACAGACAAAGAGAAATATCATATGATATCACGTATATGCCAAAGCATGCTCTAACTACGGGACAATTGCACTCATTTCACATGCTAGCAAAGTAATGCTCAAAATTCTCCAAGCCAGGCTTCAGCAATATGTGAACCGTGAACTTCCAGATGTGCAAGCTGGTTTTAGAAAAGGCAGAGGAACCAGAGATCAAATTGCCAACATCCACTGGATAACAGAAAAAGCAAGAGAGTTCCAGAAAAATATCTATGTCTGCTTTATTAACTATGCGAAAGCCTTTGACTGTGTGGATCACAATAAACTGTGGAAAATTCCGAAAGAAATGGGAATACCAGATCACCTGACCTGCATCTTGAGAAATCTGTATGCAGGTCTGGAAGCAACAGTTAGAACTGGACATGGAACAACAGACTGGTTCCAAAAAGGAAAAGGAGTACGTCAAGGCTGTATATTGCCACCCTGCTTATTTAACTTATATGCAGAGTACATCATGAGAAACGCTGGGCTGGATGAAGCACAAGCTGGAATCAAGATTGCTGGGAGAAATATCAATAACCTCAGATGTGCAGATGATACCACCCTTATGGCAGAAAGTGAAGAAGAACTAAAGAGCCTCTTGATGAAAGTGAAAGAGGAGAGTGAAAAAATTGGCTTAAAACTCAACATTTAGAAAACTAAGATCATGACATCTGGTCCCATCACTTCATGGCAAATAGATGGGGAAACAGTGGCTGACTATTTTGGGGGCTCCAAAATCACTGCAAATGGTGACTGCAGCCATGAAATTAAGATGCTTACTCCTTGGAAGGCAAGTTATGACCAACCTAGACAGCATATTCAAAAGCAGACACATTACTTTGCCAACAAAGGTCCGTCTCTTCAAGGCTATGGTTTTTCCAGTAGTCATGTATGGATGTGAGAGTTGGACTATAAAGAAAGCTGAGTGCCGAAGAATTGATGCTTTTGAACTGTGGTGTTGGAGAAGACTCTTGAGAGTCTCTTGGACTGCAAGGAGATCCAAGCAGTCCATCCTAAAGGAGATCAGTCCTGAGTGTTCATTGGAAGGACTGATGAAGCTGAAACTCCAATACTTTGGTCACCTGAGCCGAAGAACTGACTCATTTGAAAAGACCCTGATGCTGGAAAAGATTGAAGGCAGGAGGAGAAGGGGATGACAGAGGATGAGATGGTTGGATGGCATCACTGACTCAGGACGTGAGTTTGAGTAAACTCCGGGAGTTGGTGATGGACAAGGAGGCCTGGCATGCTGCAGTCCATGGGGTCGCAAAGAGTCGGACATGACTGAGCAACTGAACTGAACTGAACTGAATATGCAGAAACTTTAAAAAATCATACAAATGAACTTATTTACAATACAGAAACATACTCACAGACTTAGAGAACAAATTTATGGACACTAGGGAAAAAGGTTGAGAGGAGGAATACTTAGGGAGTTTGGAATTGACATGTACACACTGCTGTATTTAAAATAGATAACCAACAAGGACCTACTGTATAGCACAGGGTATTCTGCTTAATATTCTGTAACAATCTAATTGGGAAAAGAATTTGCAAAAGAATAGATACATATACATGTATCACTGAGTCACTTTGACAAGTAAGACAAATAGAACAGAGACGTGTACACGTATAACTGAATCCCTGTGAAACTAAGACAACACTGTTAATCAAGTACACGCCTGCGTTCTCAGTCGCTCCAGTCGTGTCTGACTCTTTGGGACCCCACAGACTGTAGCCCGCCAGGCTCCTCTGTCCATGGGATTCTCCAGGCAAGAATACAGGAGTGGGTTGCCATGCTCTCCTCCAGGGGATCTTCCCACCCCTGGAATGGAACCCATGTCTCCTGCATCTCCTGCATTGCAGGTAGATTCTTTACCCACCGAGACACCTGGGAAGCCCATAATCAACTATATTCCAATGTAAAATACAAAGTTAATCAGAAAAGAACAGAGCTGTGGGTGAGCTTCTGAGGGTGGATGAGGAGGCTGGAGGCATCCTTGCTCACAGACATCAGAGTCAGGTTTCCTCGGGCCAGCCTCCTGTCAGAAGGTGTTTGGTATCTTTAAGGGAAGCAGAGAACAGTAACATCTCCCCAGGGAGGGAACAGGAATAAAAGTCAGGAGCAGACTGGGGTGTCCAGAATGGGATGACCTCAAAGCCAGAGGCACTCCTTTTGACACCCTGGGGTCCACCTTTACTCTAAAGAGAGATCGGTCAACCAACCAGCAGAACTCTTGTTACCGGATAGAGTGACTTCTTTCGCCAGCTTTGACAAGCTCTTACCCACTGATTCCCCTTCTGTAGACTGGACGCAAATACTATTTGTCTATTACTAGAGTCTTTGTTTAGACAAACTGAGAGTGATGGTTTAGGCTGAGGTTCACTTGCCTTTACACGCTCACCCTGAGCACGCTCCAGCCACGCCAGTTAGACTGAAAGATGTGCCAGGCTCATGGATTGTCTGATGGTCCCCAAATCTCCTTAGCAACACGTTTATAAAGGCTCTTAGAATAGACTGTGTCTGCAGCTGACTAATTCCAGCCATTACGTGTTGCTTTTTACTGGTTCCATTTGGAAGAAGATCTTTCCCTCTGTGAGCCTCAATTATCTCCCTGATAAAACGGGGGGTCGTTATTCAGAACGATGATGATAGCTTACCTCTAACATGGGATTGCTGTGAAGATAATCAAAGGAATGTTTGTAAAAATGTAAACTGTCAAGTGCCCAACTGAAGCAGATGTATCTAACAGTCTACGTGATAAAACGGAGCAAGCTCTGGACGGGGAGTTAGATTTTATGCAATTTCAGAGGTGAACACATCACTTAACATTTCAGGGGGACACTTTCCCACCTGTGAAATGCGAGCCGTGACCTTGGACTTTCCCCCTAGCAGGACTAGTATGGAAGCCACGTGAGCATTCTGGAAAGTCATCTGTAAACTGCAATGTGGTGTGCAGGCATCCAGGACAGCCAGGCTCACCGAGGAAGTTTCTGCCATGGAGAAGTCATGTGGCAAATCCTTTTGTAAAGCAAATAATCTCCTGCTCACATATGCCTCAAGTCCAAAACACACTTAGGTTTCCATTTTAAACCAGCTCACATGAATTTGCCCCATGTTCCATACCAAGGGGAACTTTACTTAGTGGCTGTTTGACAAATGAATGAGTGAGTGAATGAATGGTTGAACAATGCCAGGTATAAGGAAGAGATAGATGGCTTTCTTATGGCTCCAGCTTCATGTGATGTTCTTAAATTCCTCCGTACAATTAGTTTCGTGAACCATCAGGCAGCATAAATCTTGATTGGTACTAAGAGAATCTGAATTACTGAAAAATCATCTCTTCCTACAAAGTTTTATTAGAAGTGTGACACTTCTAATAAAGGTGTTTCTGTTAATTGAGCACTGAGTGAGGGAAATGCACACAGATGCAGAGAACTCACCAGGCGAGCAGGCAAGACCTGGCTTCTGCACCCAGTCTCATCGCTGTCCTGGGTCTCTGTCCCCACCCAGCGCCCTGAGCTCTGCCGGCTGTAAGGAAGACCCTGCCAGCTTCTCCTGTGATCAGGCTGCTGTCTCTTTTCTCCACCCACGGTAAGCCCCACCCTTCAATGTCTGGGCTGCAGTCTCTTCTCACCCCATTCAAAAACTGCACAGTAGCATCGTTAAGTAAGTAGTGCTGCATGAAGACAGACACATGTCAGTGTCCTCAGATGTCACGCGCTGGGGCACCACATGGTTCATTCCATGTGATCTATTTCTCTGACATAAGCCCATCTTTACTATATTGACAGTATATAACTTCAGTTTGCTAATTGATTAAGCTGTACTTTCTATATGAAAATGTATAAAGGGGGGAATATGGTGGTGTGAATGAGCTCTCTTGGACACCTGAAGATGTAGCTTCCAAATTTGAACTGATTAAATGGCATCTGTATACAAAAAAAAAAAAAAAACACACACACAGTAGATGGTCCTGCTTACTCTGCCAGCAATAAAGGAAGCCACAGCCGTCTGATTTCCTGGGTGCCTGGCATTGTGCTTGTCTTCCCTTACGACTCTCTTTCTGGTCACCCTTTACATTCCACAAAAACATCCCCTCCTGCTGAGTCCCCTGCTCAGTCCGACACCTTGTGTATGACACCCCTGTGTTACAGGATGCTGTTCTCAACTGCATTTTCTGGCCCTTCCCTAACACTGTTCAAAAAAGTAATGGATTGGAGATTTGTGTCCAGTCCTCAAAGAACTTCCCTTAAAAAGCTGCAGTAGGAGAAAGCCTCATTCAGTGGTGAAAATGATGACTAGCTTGGATGATGACCAATTCAGATAATTGGCCATAGACCTCTAATCTTGCTGGCATCCCTCTGTCACTCAGCAGGGAACCGGCCGATCATTCCATCAATACATTTATTTTGTCAGCTGTCTCTGTGTGGCGCCCACACGTCTCAGCTGGGTAACTTAGGCTGAGAAGTGGAAACCTGCCAATATCAGCATCATTTCATCCCTATCACGTGCCTTTCTTGTCATATGGATTTTTCAATGCATTTCTGCCTGGCTTGGCAATTCTAAGCCAGGACTTTGCTTTTAGCTGCTGGGTCCCTTTAATTATCACTACCAAATTTCAATCAGCTTGAGTCAGTGCATTTCCAAAATGCATTAACTCAGTAACTTCCACCCACAAGATTTCTATTTATTCTATCCCATATCCCCCTTTATAAACACACACACACTCTCTCTCTCTCACTCTTAACCAGTATCACTTTGAACTGGTTATTTCTTCTTAGCAGAGAATACATTTATGTACAATATACAAATTGATTTTCATGATTTTTCATGCACAATTTTTCCTAAGAGTAATTTTATTCCTGTCAGAAGGAAAGTACTAGATTCTCCACAATGTTAAATAACTAAACTATTGCCTGTTCAATCCTGAAAAGTGAAAGTGTTAGTCACTCAGTCATGTCTGACTCTTTTCGACCCTATGTGCTATAGCTGGCGAGGCTCCTCTGTCCATGGAATTCTCCAGGCAAGAACACTGGTGTGGGTTGCCATTTCCTCCTCCAGAGGATCTTCCTGACCCAGGGGCTGACCCCAGATCTTCTGCAGATTCTTTACCATCTGAGTCCTTCCTAAACCGGGTACATAGTTGCATTTTGAGAGGTGAAGTAAAAAAAAAAAAAAAAGCCAAAAAAATAGTTCTCAGAGAAAAACTACCTGTTATTTCCTTAAAACCCGAGCTGACTCATGGGAAATTCTCTGATGCTGGGAAAGATTGAAGACAAGAGGAGGAGAAGAGGGCAACAGAAGATGAGATGGTTGGATGGCATCACCGACTCAATGGACATCAGTTAGAGCAAACTCCAGGAGATAGGGAAGGACAAGGAAGCTTAGCGTGCTGCAGTTCGTGGGTTCACAAAGAGCTGGACATGACTGAGCAACTGAGCAGCAACAACAGTGAAATGAGGACATCACACACCTCACAAGAAAGTGATCCTCACTAGCCTGTCCCAACCATCAGGACTAGGTACACACCACTGTGCTCCTCCCTTTATAGGAACCTTGCCTGCTGGTATCCAGGTAAACAGCACTTCTGAGCATCACACCAACTAAAGTGATTTTGCTCTGATGTTGTAGACTGGGCATCCAGGCATGGAAGGGGGGTGGACGTGAGTTTTCAAGTCAAACCAAGCCCTGGCACCTTCTGATCATGGATATGCTTCATCACTATACAACAGGAATGATAATAGGGTTGTCATCTGGGGTCAAGATAAATAATGCACACACCCATATGCCCATAACAGAGTGTCTGTTACTTGGTAGCTCCTCAAAGGTCTACCAGAGAAGGCAATGGCACCCCCTCCAGTACTTTTGCCTGGAAAATCCCATGGACAAAGGAGCCTGGTAGGCTGCAGTCCATGAGGTCGCTAGAGTCGGACAGGACTGAGCAACTTCACTTTCACTTTTCGCTTTCATGCATTGGAGAAGGAAATGGCAACCCACTCCAGTGTTCTTGCCTGGAGAATCCCAGGGATTGGGGAGCCTGGTGGGCTGCTGTCTATGGGGTCGCAGAGAGTCAGACACAACTGAAGTGACTTAGCAGCAGCAGCAGCAGCAAAGGTCTATGCCTGCCGCTGCTGCTGCTTTTATCCCAGCTCAGTCATTACCCAAGTACATAAACAGCAATACTTGGAACTTATCTTGAAACAATCCTTGGACACCTAACCCTTTGCAAAACAACAATAACTAGTGTTGGGATGCTATTAATTAACTCCCAATATATATCATCCTTTTCTTTAATAGGGCTTCCCGGATTGGCTCAGGGGTAAAGAATCCGCCTGCCAATGAAGGAAACTAGGGAGATTAGGGTTTGATCCCTGAGTCAGGAAGATCCCCTGGAGGAAGAAATGGCAATTCACTCCAGCATTCTTATCTGGAAAATCCCATGGACAGAGGAGCCTGGCAGGCTACAGTCCATAGGATTGCTACGGGGTGGACAGGGCTGAACATACGCATATACATCTTTAATAATATAATCATGATTTCCCACTACAATATTGTCAGTCACTTGGAAGAGTACCTTCCATAGCCCCCTTTGAATCTATATTCAGATATGACTAAGTTCTGGACAATAAGATATAAGTAAAAGTAGTGTGAACATTTTGTAACATTTTTTTTTTAAATTTCAGGAAATATCTTTAAAAGAAGGAGGCATCCTCTTTTACCATCCACTTCCTCCACCTTGTTGCCTGGAACATGTATGTGAAGACCAGCGCTCTAGCAGCCATGTTGGACTATGAGGACAGTCTCATAGCCTAGGAACATGGAGTTGAAGAACACTGGATCTCTCACATCTTCCCATAATGGCTTTATCATCCATGAGCCACTTATTCCAGGACTTCTTTTATATGAGACAGAAATCTATCAAGTTATTGGAGGTTTCCTATTATAAACAGACAAAGGAACTCACGTGCCTGATTTCCTCCATTCCTCTTCTCCTCCACATCAGCTCCAGGACCAGTTGGGTTCTATTTCTTTTCTTCTCCCTTTATTTCAAAGATTCTAAGGTCCCAGGATAGATGCTCCCATAGCTGAGTTTAGCTCAGGTGCCTGACCTTTCTCTACCAGGGATGAGGGACGTTGAATCTGGACGAGGGAGCCTCCAGAGACTCCTGGACTGACCACGCCTTCAGGAGGTGAGGGTAATATTCCAGAGGGAAAAGAGGGTGGCACTGACACAGGTCTGCCAGGTAACTTTCCATTCCTCCCTCTCCCGTTGAGTAGCTTGTCACTTCTGAGACCATAGCAGGAGCAGCAATCAGTGTGTTTGCAACTGTGAATGCTAATATCTCTGACTTCCCAAAAGGGACAAACAACACTTACATCATGGAGTGACTCTAGCCATCGCACAGGAAGTCATGTATTTGTGGCACAGTAGAAGGCTGGGGACTTCTTTGTCCCAACATTTACTGCAGATCTACTAATGCCAGGCCTACTCTGCACACTGAGGACACAAGCGTGTGGAGTTACCTGGCCTGCCTGGTGCCCGCAGCCTGGAGGGAGATGCACAAGTTGACAGTGTGTGTGACACGCTGCGGTGGAGAGCTGGGCAGGGGGTTATAGGAGGCACAGAGCAGCGTGTAAGCCAGGCTGGGAGGACATGGGGAGGTGGAGGGACAATTTCCACAGCGAGTCCAACTTCAGAGCAGAATAGAAGCTGGGGGAAGCAGAGGGCTGAGCAGGCTGGAGGCAGGGAGGGAGAGAGAGCAGAGCACGTCTGAGGAAGTGTAAGTTACGCCGCTGGTCTTACTGGAGCCCAGAGTGTGAGGAGGTGTCGTGGGCCAGGAGCAGGCCATGGAAGTCCCCATGGGATGCACAATAGAGCCTAGATTTATTCTGTAACCAAGGGAGAGCCATTGCAGCCTCATAATCATGAGAAGTGACTTGATGAAATACGCATTTTAGAGTGATTAGAATGATGACTCAGTGTGGAAAATGGATGGTGGTGGAGGGGGCCAGAATCAAGGCCAGTTGACCAATCAGGAGCCTGTTGAGATAATATAATCAAAAAATAATGGTGCCTTGAACTGAAAAGAACACTGCTTTACAGGAAAAAAAAAAAAATACAGCAATGTTCTGCTCCTGGCCAGTTCTTTTTGGTTCACCCAGTGAAAGCCAAAACCATGATGCTGAACACTAGGCACGTCTGCCTGCATCCAGGGGAACCAGACCAAGTGTACAGAGGGCTGGGAGCCCACTTGATCCTCTAGTGGAGCATCAGAAAATTAGCAGTTCACTCAGTGCTACTTAGACCATCTCTCTGGAATGTCAGTGGTCTCCAACAAGCCCTTCCTTTGTCAGGGGCTGGAAAGCTGACTGATAAGAATGTGCTGGTGGGACTTCCCTGGTGGTCCAGCGGTTAAGACTTCTGCTTCCAGTGCAGAGGGTGTGGGTTCAATCCCTGGTTGGGAACTAAGATCCCAATGCCTGACGGCCAAAAAGCCAAAACACAAAACTGAAGCAGAGGTGTAACAAATTCAACAAAGACTTAAAAAAGGATCCACATCTCCAAGAGGAGTGGGATGGGGTCGGAGGTGGGAGAGAGGTCAGGAGGGAGAGAATATGTGTATACTTATGGCTGATTCACGTTATTGTACAGCAGAAACCAACATAATGTTGTAATTATCCTCCAATGAAAAAAAAATTTTTAAGAAAACTGGTCAAGGATAAGAAGAAGTACTTCACCAGTGATGAACTACAAATTATTTTAAAAATAAATACAAAGTTAAATGTTACTAGTGCTTAAAGAAAATAAATAAAAATATGATGCCATTTTCTCCCTAAAAAAAAAGAAAAAAAACAGTTGACATCAAAACATCTTTAAAAGAAAAAAGAATGGTGTTGCTGGTTATACCAGCATTTTGAATGAATGAAGGAGCATGCCATGCATGCAAAGTCGCTTCAGTCATGTTCAACTCTTTGCAACCCTATGGACTGTAGCCTGCCAGTCTCCTCTGTCCATGGGATTCTCCAGGCAAGAATACTGGAGTGGGTTGCCATGGCTTCCTCCAAGGGATCTCCCGACTCAGGGATTGAACCCAGGTCTCTTATGTCTCTTGCATTGGCAGGCAGTTTTGTTCCCACTAGTACCACCTGGGAAGCCCCCAGATGAGGAAGGAATGAATGAATACATGAATTTATCAACTAATTGCATTTCTGGATCAGAGTAATTCTGGTTTCCACAGTTAAACTTCAGGGTGGAGAGATTTTTGTGTTTCCCCATCTCTGTCTTTAAAAAAAATAATGCTGCTGCCGCTTAGTTGTTCAGTCATGTCCGACTCTTTGCAACCCATGGACTGTAGCCCACGGAGCTCTTCTGTCCATCAGACTCTCCAGGCAAGAACACTGGAGCGGGTTGCCATGCCCTTCTCCAGGGCATCTTCCCAGCCCAGGTATCAAGCCAGCGTCTCTTACGTCTCCTGCATTAGTAAGCGGGTTCTTTACTAGTAGTCCCATTACTGAACCATCCTTACCCCCTCACTCCACAGAAAGAATTGAGCAATTATCCTCCATCAGAAACAGTATCTGGAATGCAAATGAGACAACCTATAGCCTGAAATTTTAAATGACCTTAGAGCCTTTTACTAATAGTGAAGCCAAATAATTTAGGAAATGTATTTTTTGTAAATGCAGAATAAAAGTTAAGCAGATAGGTAACACATGGAACCTGAATTATCAAACATCTTGTTACTCTGTACAAACCTTCACCGAGCTGTTGGCCTTCTATTTGGAGCCCTGCAAGGAGGAGACTTTTTTTTTCCCAGGGATGGCACTTGTCCTGGTGGGAATGAATTCAGCCAAGGAAATAATGTGCCATATGCCTTGCTCGTCAGTTTTTGTACTTATGCTGAATTGTCCATAATGGGTTTATTCCCTCTCCATTCTGACTCTTAATCTCCTGAAAGAAGACAAGGAAATCGTCTAGGGTAAATCCACATACAGGATTATCAAGCAGAGGCTGGCCCATGTCTCATATTTAGAGAATTCTATGAACATTCGCCAATGATTGGTCAAATCCGTTCATTAGCAACTTTGGGCCTACTGTTTTTCTGTTGCTTAAGCCATGTCCAACTCGTTGCGACCCCATGGACTGCAGGCTTCTCTGTCCTTCACTGTCTCCCGGAGTTTGCGCAAACTCACGTCCACGGAGTCAGTAACGCCATCTAGCCATCTCATTTGCTGTCACCCCCTTCTCCTCCTGCCCTCAATCTTTCCCAGCATCAGGTATTTTCCAATGAGTCAGCTCTTTGCATCAGGTGTCCCAGAAAACCCCAGGGGCCTTCTGGATAATTTAAGTTGGGACACAAAGTGTTTGATCACATAAAACCATAGCACAGGACTTCCCTGGTGGTCCAGTGGTTGAGAACCTGCCTGCCAATGCAGGGGACACAGGTTCAATCTCTGGTCTGGAAAGATTCCGAATGTCACGGGGCAACAAAGCCTTGTGCCACGACCACTAATCCCATGCCCTAGAGCCCGATGGTCGAATCTACAGAAGCTGCACGCTAGAGCCTGTGCTCTGCAGCAGGAGAAGCCACGGCAGTGAGAAGCCCAGGCACCACAACTGGGCAAAGGCCACCACAGCAGTGAAGACCCAGTGCAGCCAAAAGTAAATACCGATAAGTAAAATTTTAAAATAAAATTAACACTCCCTCATGGAGGAGCCTGGCAGGCTACAGTCCATGGGGTCACAAAGAATCGGACACAAATTAGTGACTGAAGAGCAACAACACACAAACCTGCCTCTACTAAACAAATCAATTAAATTTAATGAGCACAACAAGCAAGTTTAAAAAATGATAGCACAAAATAATGTCCAACCAAAAAGCCCCTATGGACCACCTCAGACTCATGAGAACAGCTACTATAAGAATACAAATGAATAAAAAACACAAAATAGCAAGTGTTGGTAAGGATGTTGAGAAAATGGAACCCTTGTGCACTCTTGGTAGAAAAGTAAAATGATACAGTCACTGTGGAAAACAGTATGATGCGTTCTCAAAAATTTTTAAATAGAACTAGTAAATGATCCAGCAATGTCACTTCCGGGTATGTATTCAAAAGAATTGACCCCAGAGTCTCAAAGAGTCATTTGGACACCCATGTTCATAGCAGCATCATTCACAATGGCTAAAAGCATTATTCACAATTGCTAAAACCCAAATGTCCAACTGACAACGGATGACTAGATAAGCAGAATTTGGTACATGTACATACATACCAAGGAGCATTATTCAGCCTTAAAAAGGAAGGAGATTCTTTACCACCCGAGCCACCAGGGAAGCCCTGGAAGGAGACTCTGACACAGGCTGCAACGTGGATGAACCTGGAGGACATTAAGTGAAATAAGTCAATCACAAAAAGACACATGCTGTATGACTACACTGAAATGAGAAACCCTGAGTAGTCAAAAAATTCACAGAGACAGAAAGTAGAACGGTGGTGGCCAGGGGCTGTGGGGAGCAGCGCACAGGGAGTTAGTGCTTGATGGGTATAGAGTTTCGGTTTTATGAGACGAAAGAGTTCTAGAGATGGATGATGGATGATGGCCACTGAAATGAACTGTATACACAAAATGGCTAGGATGATAAGTATGACATTGTGTGTGTTTTACCACAATTTTAAAACAAAATTAAAAAGCATTAATGGGCCTGGAGAAGAGAAGGGGTACCGGAGCCAACGTAAAGTGCATCACGAGACTTTTTTTTTAGTTTATTTTATGTATTTATTCCCCTTCATAATCTGACAGCCTTGTTATGGCAAAGGGGCTTGTGTAATTCAGTGAAGCTATGAGCCGTACCGGGCCGGGCCACCCAAGATGGACAAGAGCTTATTTATTTGGCTGCGTTGGGTCCTAGCTGCAGCACATGGGATTTTTACTCCATCATGCAGGATCTTTTGTTTTGGCGTACTGGTTCTCTAGCTCTGATGAGCAGGTTTAGCTGCTCTGTGGCATGCGAGAGCTTAGTTCCCTGACCAGGGATTGAACCCGGGTCCCCTGCATTCCAAGGCAGATTCTTAACCACTGGACCACCAAAGAAGTCCCCCCTGTGACTATTTTAAACCTAAGGGAAACATGTCATCTCTTCTTGCCCTCTGCCTTCCCAGTCCTTGCCTTCCTCTATCTACCCTGCTCACTTTGGGGCTACAGAGACCATCCCAGTGTCTTTAGAGCTTGGGAGCCATGTACTCTACTCCCTCCCCCACCATTAAGGTCATTGCCAAGACTTCAGCCACCCCTTAGTTCACATCGAGCCCCAAATCAAACCTCCAGATTCCTCCTTTCCCTTTGTTTCAGACTCACATTGTCACCTGCCCGCTGGAAAGGTCCCTCTGCAGATTCCACAGAGAACTCATTCTCTCCCCAAATAAACCCTCCTTCCACACTCTGATCTCAGTTAACATTGTTATTCCTGATCCAGACTTCTCCAGCAAGGTCTTGGGGCACTTTCTTGAACCATCCCTACCTGCCTGCCTCTCCTTTTCTCATCTCTCAGGCATCATCCTTTCATTTCTATCACCAAAATGTTGACTCTCTTTTCTCCATTGTCCCCTTCCAAGTTTCCTGGCACAGTGCCCTGCGCTGTGTCACAGCCTAATTGATCCCTCAGCTTCCTGTATTCTCTGAATTCCTACGTCCTGGTTTCGACACTCCTTTTAAAAAACATAGGTGTGGCAGTGTTTCTTTCCCTCCTGCTTGTGTGTTTAGTTGCTCAGTCATGTCTGACTCTTTGCAACCCCATGGACTGTAGCCCGCCAGGCTCTGCTATCCATGGGGATTCTCCAGGCAAATATACTGGAGTGGGTTGCCATGCCCTCCTCCAGGGGATCTTTCCAATGCAGGGACTGAACCCAGGTATCCTTCACTGCAGGTGGATTCTTTACCATCTGAGCCACCTGGGAAGCCCTTGTAAAAGAAACCACCTCCAACGTCCCAAGACAGAGGGAGGTACTTTCAAAGATCTCAGGAAATGAACTAATTCTCCCAGCTCTGGGTCAGTCTAACCACCTGTGACAAGAAGGCTGCAGTCATTGAGGAAGAAGGCAGCTGTGGGAGGCAGACTTCTAAAGATGACACCCCAAGATTCCTGGCCCTTGGTTGTTAAATCAAACATGAATCTATGGAATGCTGAGAAGGGATTCTGATAATGCAATTAAAATCCCAAATCAGTTAACTTTAAAATACAGAGATGATCTGGGTGGGCCTGACCCAACCAGGTGAACCCTTGCAAGAGGAAGATTTTTCTGTAGCAGAAGGTGGAGGATCAGAGAGAGTCAAAGAAAGAGAAGCATTCAATGTGCTGTTTTGGCTTTGAAGACAGAGGAACCACCTGCAAGCCCATAGACCAGCCCCCAGGAGGGAAGTGTAACCGCCCTAAATTCTGCCAACAACTGAATGAACCTGGAAGATTCATCTTCCTTAGATCTTTCATGTAAAAGCCCAGCCTGGCCAACACCTTCATCTCAGCCCTGTAAGACCCCAGGCAGACGACTCACTCGAGCCCACCCACACATCTCCCTAAAGGACTGCAAGCTAACTAGGTGAAAAGTACACAGGACCTCTCTGTATTATCTTTGCAACTTTCTGTTAATCTGCAATTTCTAATTAAAAGCTTTTTAAAAAAATTCCACTTAAAATGTATTTAATAAAACACCTATGACTGGAGATAAAAGAAAAAAATAAAGGACTGCAAGCTAATGAAGGATCTGGTTTTAAGCCACTGCATTTGTGGCCATGAGTTACAAAGCAATAGGAAATGAATACAGCATGGCCACTCTCTCTGCATGTCGAATGGTGGGGGCAGGGAGGGCTTCCTGGAGGCCAGGATGTCCTGAGCGGACAATTTCCTCAGTGGCCGTTCCACCCACCAACCCATGTACCTCTATCTGTCCTTCATCACTTTCTCTGCCCTGTATTAGATCCACTTGGAACTACACGGACTTTTCAAAAACAAGCCTAAGAACTGTAATTACTCTTATCCTAATCTAGATATATTTCTGGAGAAGGCAATGGCAACACACTCCGGTACTCTTGCCTGGAAAATCCCATGGACAGAGGAGCCTGGTAGGCTGCAGTCCATGGGGTCACCAAGAGTCGGATACGACTGAGTGACTTCACTTTCACTTTTCACTTTCATGCACTGAAGAAGGAAATAGCAACCCTCTCCAGTGTTCTTGCCTGGAGAATCCCAGGGACGGCGGAGTCTGGCGGGCTGCCATCTGTGGGGTCGCACAGAGTAGGACATGACTTCAGCACAGAGTCGGAAGCGACTTAGCAGCAGCAGCAGCAGGTACATTTCAGATTCCAAAGTCTAGTCTTTCCACATCGTCTTTCCCACACATCCTTGTATATGCTTATAATAAGCTTCCTAAATCAGTATCAACTCCTCCCACTGCCCCATCCCCCACTTCTGTCCTCTCTCTCTCTGCCTCCCCCCTCCAACACACACACACACACACACACACACACACACACACTGAATGACCACATAATGCCTTTATCGCCTTTACTTCTTAACTGGAAGGAAATAAATGACAGTTTTCAATAAGAAAATAAAACAGCACCCATCCTTAATCACTACCCACACTGCTTGCCAACTGTGCTTTCTGAACATTAAATTTGGAATCACTTAGAGAAAAATCTGAATCCCAGATGCCTTATTTAGTGGCTAAATGATAACTCTTGGTCTCAGTTTTATCATCTGCCAAATAGGTAAGTAATATCACATACCTCATAGCATTCCTATGCATGCATGCATGCTAAGTCATTTGTGTCCAACTCTTTGCAACCCTAAGGACCAGAGCCCACCAGATTCCTTAGTCCGTGGGGTTCTCCAGGCAAGAATACTGGATTGGGTTGCCATGCCCTCCTCCATGGGATCTTCCCGACCCAGAGATCAAACTTGCATCTCTTACGTCTTTTGAATTGGCAGGTGAGCTCTTTACCATTAGTGCCACCTGGGAAGCCCAGCATTCCTATGAGGATTGCTTAAATAATGCCCATAGAGCTCTCAGCAACTGCTTGGCATGGTACTGAGTAAGTGGGGCCATTACACCTTTACTGTTATAAAGGAAATGAAAGCACGTGAACCTTTAAAAGTTAAGAATTAGCATAGTTCAGGCTCGCTCAAGGCTAGGTGCCCACAGTAGTTCAGTTTGGTTTGGGTTTTGAGTTTAGCCTAGTCTAAACAATTCTCTCCCTGGATCTGAGTCCATCTTTCTACCATATAAACATTACCAAGCAACATCCAGCTAGTCATTTTTGAGTTACACCTACAGACATAGGATGGTGAGGATCTGAGAAAGGGATGCAGATAGGAGCCGGCATCGTCATCTCTTCTGTCTCGTGCATTCCAGAGCAAAGCCCAGGATCCCGAGTGCTACAAGCACACAAATAAGCCTGCAACCAGTCAGAAGCTGCTTCTGTGGGCCGTGACTACCCTATCCCTGCGGGAGGTCAGAGCAGATTACTGATGATGTCAACAGCAAATCACCAGAGATTAAATGAACACAGAGAAGTGCAGAGGGAGCCAGTAATTTCTCTACATCTGATGTTCAAAAGAAAGAGATTGAGGACACAGAAAATGCAGTAGAATTTGATGTGGTACAAGGGGCCTTTGCTACCAGCAGCTCTTGGGACCTGGGCAGAATCTAAGGCATACTGCAGTCCCAAGTGCTCTTAGCCTGGCAACGAAACTAACATGCTTAATATCATACTCACCACCTCACTTTTGTTACTTTGATTTTTCCTACCTGAGCCTAATCAAGGGAAACTTTGAGCTGGAGGGCTCTTATATCATTTTCAAGGATTTGGAGTAAGTTAGAGCTACCTTTCAAATTCAAGTCCTGGGTGTATTATTTTAATAATGGTATTAAACTCTCTGGTTCCCATTTGTTCTTTGAAACATGAGAACAAGTGATCCCCCCGTGGAGTTGTCAGGATTAATCGAGAAAACACATAAATGGCACCTAGCGCATTGCCTTCGACATGATACAGGAGGTGCTTGCCAAGTGGTATACATCAGCTTGCAGGGCTGCATTTCACACTGGGATGAAAACTTCCCCCATTATAAGATTCTCACATGTCCTATAGGCAACTGAGCGCATTGTTGGTATTGTTTAGTCGCTCAGTCGTGTCTGACTCTTTTCCGACCCCATGGACTATAGCCCACCAGGCTCCTCTGTCCATGGGGTTTCCCAGGCAAGAATACTGGAGTGGATTTCCATTTCCTTCCCCTGGGGATCTTCCTGACCCAGGGATCAAACCCTTGTCCCCTGCATTGGCAGGTGGATTCTTAGCCACTGAGCCAGCAGGGAAGCCCTAATGAGTGGATAGGTTTGAGTAGATAAAACCCTCTGAACTCACACTGGACCCACAAGTGGATTCCAAAAGCAAACCTGTTCTGCAACTTTGGGTTGGGTTAGAATGGTGGGAAATGCAAGCTGCCTTCATTGAACAAAAGGGGGAAGGGAGGGAGAAAAGAAAGTGGGAAAGCTTCATTCTGCAGACAAGCTGGAAAGTGATTCCAGGGCTTGAGAATTACCCAGACTTGCCCAGTGTTCTGCCACCATGTAGGGACAAAACAACAGGACTGAACATGTCCAGATCAGTAAGAGTCCGGTGGCCTTGTCAACTCACTGGAGACTTGTATACATGTTACCCAGAAAACCTGCGATGGGTGGGCAGGGTCTGAGAAGACCTGGGGGCACCTCCACGTCTGCGTATTAAATGCTCCAAAGTGAGCAGGCAGGTACCATTCATCTCAGGCAGGAGGTTTCACCTGGGGTTTGTAATCATAAATTTGGATGGAGGGGAAACAAACAACAAAAAGTACATCTCTAATTTTCCCTTCCCTCTAACTGAAATCTAGCATTTCTGTCCATTTATGGGCGCAGATAACAAACTGCAGGAGAATCAGCGGTGCCTGAGACTTTATCCCTGATACAATCAAAGACATTTTCCTATCACATCATGCCTGTTGTAGATATCACAAAATAGTAATTATGTTCTTTGTGACTTAAAATTAGACTCATTATTAGGCGCACTGCTAGAATGTGTTACCTAAGGTGTTAAAAAAAAAAAAAAAAAACAGATCCATTAGTAGTATCAGTCGCTCAGTCATATCTGACTCTGAGAGCCCACAGACTATAGCTTACCAGGCTCATCTGCCCATGGGATTCTCCAGGCAAGAATACTGGAGCAGGTTTCCATTCCCTTCTCCAGAGGATCTTCCCAATCCAAGGAATGAATCTGGGTCTCCTGCATTGCAGGTGGATTCTTTACTGTATGAGCTAAAGAGACAGAGCCATTACTATGTCACAAATTTATTTTTGTAATATTGTGATAAATAAATAGCATAAGCATAATTGGTTTCTTCTTTAATCTAAGGTATTTTATTCTTTAGAAATGATTTTCTGAGAAAAGGTCTATAGCAGCGGTTCCCATTCCCCAGGGCCACAGATTGGCACCAGTCGTGGCCTGCTGGGAACCAGACTGCACAGCAGGTGGTGGGTCACCGGTAAGCAAGCGAAGCTTCATCTGTATTTACAGCCACTCCCAATGCTCACATTATTGCCTGACCCTGCCTCCTGTGAGTCAGTGGTGGCATTAGATTCATATAGGAGTGTGAACTCTACTGCACTGGAATCACCCTGAAACCATCCTTACTTTATCCTCCCTCCCAACCCCATCCATGGAAAAACTGCCTTCCACACACACACACACACAAAAAAACCCCTTGTGCCAAAAATGTCGGGGACCACTGGTGTATAGGGCTCACCAGACTTCCAACTGGCTCATGAGTTAAGTGGGGGATAATGAACCTGCTGCCTACGAGCCCAAAGCATCAGGATCCAGCCCTGCAGAATATGCCCTGCCCATGAGAAAAAGTGATCCCTAAGGAAGAGGGTATGCTCTGCACCCTGGGGAGGGTGAGAAATCCTACAGGGGAAGGAATAAATGGAATTGACTTGATGGAGCACCCACTTCATGTCACATACATTTTTTTTACCTTTAATTTTTAATTTTATTTACTTATTTCTGGCTGCATCGTGTCTTCATTGCCACATGCCAGCTTTTCTCCAGTTGTGGCCAGCAAGGGCCACTCTCTAGGTGAGGTTCCCACTGTGGCACCTTCCCCTGCTTCGGAGCACGGGTTCTAGGGTGCTTGGGCTTCAGTGGTTGTGGCTCACGGGCTCAATTGCCCTGTGGCATATGGAATCTTTCCGGACAGAGATCAAACCTGGGTCCTCAGCATTGGCAGGTGGATTCTTAACCACGGGACCACCAGGGAAGTCCTGTACTTTATTGAAATCCTGCAATGCCTTAGAGCAACCTCATGAAGTGAGAACAAGTTCTCCCATTTCACAGATGTGGAAACTGTGGCTCAGAGAAGTGAAGTCATCCTGCTAGGAAGTGAAGGCTCTATTACAACTCTCGCCCAGGTTAGCTTGACTTTCGACTCTGACCACGGCCCTGACAGTGACATAAAACTGTCCCATGAATGAAGAGGTCAGTGCATCCACCAGAGAAGAAGCCACCTTGGGTGGTCTTGGAGGCACACCACCTAGAGTGCCCTTTGTGAGAACCTGCTCCGAGAAATCTAGCTTCAGCACCTTTAGCTCCTTGGCAGCATCGGCTCTGAAGACATGCCCTGCCCGGCCTCTTCCAGGGATGGAGGTGGGGGGCCCATTCCTGCCGGGAAGCACAGGTCTCCTCGATGGACAATCTGCCTACAATCCAAGGCTTCCCCTATCCAAGTACACCCTCCCTGCTCCCCTCCGTCCTTCACAGATGCAGACCGGCACTGTGGTCTGAAGACTCTCTGGCCTCTTCCTGCTCTCTCCCCCCTTCATCCTTCACAGGTATTTCCTTCAGTTACCAGGATGCCTGCTTCCATCTTGATGCCTGTCTTACAGGACCTGAATGAATGCAGCCCCCAAGTCTGGGAAAAGCACACTCCCTCTGATGGGCAATCAAAAGAGAGTGTGTTTCTTGTGACAGATCCATGGGCCAAGGAGGGACACCCAGTGTCTCCTTCTAAGGACCATTACATGGAAAGTCCAAGAAATACATGTGGCAGACAGCAAGGCTGTTAAGGCTGAAAAGAGGGTCATTATATTAAAAGTCAAAATAACGCTTATGCTGATGAAGAATATTTTGGAGAGGAGGCATGAAAGGGGACTCCTGGGGCATTGGTAATGTTCGGTTTCTTGAGCTGGGTGCTGAATACACAGAGGTGCTTGTTTGGTGACAATTCATGGAGAAGTTCACTTGTAATCAGTGTAGTATACTATCCATCTATTTTTCCTTATTAAAAAGTTAAAAAAAAAACCACGAGGTAGAGGGACTTCCCTGGCAGTCCAATGGCTAAGACTTTGCCTTCTAATGTAGCGGGTGTGGGTTCAATCCCTGGTTGGGGAGCTAAGATCTCATATGCCTCATGGTCAAAAAATCAATATATCAAACAGAAGTAGTATTGTAACAAATTCAATACAGTCTTTTAAAAAGATCCAGATTAAAAACAAAAAAAAACTAAAAAATCTAGGTGGATTTGCAAAGCAGAAATAGAGACACAGACATAGGGACATAAGGACATCAGGGGGGCAGCGGGGTGGGATGAACTGGGAGACGGGGGCTGGCACATATAAACTTGCTGTTGTTGTTTAGTCGCTAAGTTGTGTCTGACTCTTTGGCAACCCCATGCACTGGAGCCCACCAGCTCCTCTGTCCATGGGATTTCCCAGGCAAGAATACTGGAATGGGTTGCCATTTCCTTCTCCAGGGGATCTTCCCAACCCAGGAATCGAACCTTCATCTCCTGCATTGGCAGGCGGGCTCTTTACCACTGAGCCACCAGGGAAGTCCCATTTATACACTATTATGTATAAAATAATAACTGATGAGAACCAATTGTATAGCACAGACAACTCCACTTGATGCTCTTTGGTGACCTAAATGGAAAGGAAATTCAAGGAAGTGGGGATATATGCATACAAATGGCGGATTCACTTTGCTGTACAGCAGAGGCTAATACAATGCTGTAAAACAGCTATACTCCAGTAACAGAAAGAACTAGGTTTATTTCTAGTACTTAGCACCTCTCCCAGTGAGGTGAGATTTGAGGGCCTGTTCTCTGTATATACAGCTTCCCTGGTGGCTCAGATGGTAAAATGTCTGCCTGCAATGCAGGAGACCTGGGTACAATCCCTGGGTCGGGAAGATCCCCCAGAGGAGGAAATGGCAACCCACTGCTGTACTCTTGATAGGAAAATCCCATGGACAGAGGAGCCTGGTAGGCTACAGTTCATGGGGTCCCAAAGAGTCGGACACAACTGAGCAGCTTCACTTTCCTTTCCTTTCTCTGTATATACAGGATGCAATGTATTCATTAAATGGGGAGTGGGTACTTTGCACAGTCCACCACAAACTCTGGAGAACCCTGATATGAACTTGACTGTGGTCCTTAAAGAACCTTAAGGCTATTTATCTTGGGGTCTGGAGTTACTAACAGAGGTTCTAGACTTAACTGATATATATGCCCTTTATAGCCAAACGTCGGTTGAATAAATAAATGACTTACTTATATCTTGACATTTTGGAGATGTCAGAAAGAGAAGAAATAGGGAGTTCTACAATCCCCGGTATTGCCTGTGGCAGGATTCAGCGCTTGACTTTGAAAGCATGATGTGTAGCCTCGCCGAGAGAATGAATCTTCCCCAGGTGGAGGGATGTGGATATGTTTGACAAATCAATTCCGTTCTCTGAGAAGGAGAAGGGAGACTCCCACAGGGGTCAGGCAGCTCAATTACCAGAGGCAAAGCAGGGTGGCGGAGGTCTTGCAGAATAAGGTGGCCCCTTGTGCCACAGCTGCACGGGGACTGGCAAGCGTCGCCTGGCCGGCTGGGCACCACTGCAGGGAGCCTCTGAAATTAATGACATCCTCACCTCCACCAGCGGGGCCAGCCTCCACCTTCATTCTCTCAGGTTCAGAAACACCTCAAGGCTAAAAACAAGCAGTGCTCTGCTAAAAAGGAAAAATGCCCCCACCGGGTCCTGGGAGCCAGGACAACAGTTGCCTTTCTCTTGTTATTCGGGGGACCATCTGCCCCAGGGGCCCTCTCCCGCCAGTGCCCATGACTGGGATCATTTACTCTTCCTCGCAGGCAGAGGGAGCTAGCATTGTGGTACCTAGGGAAGTCATAGAGAATATAGTTTCGGCTCAACAGCAGCACAAAAGAGGCAATGAATGTAAGAGTTAGGAGTATGGGATAAAAATATTCTAGGGTATTCCCTGATGGTCCAGTGGCTAAGACTCCATGCTCCCAGTGCAGGGAGCCTGGGTTCAATTCCTGGTGAGGGAACTAGATCCCACATATGCTATCTATCTATCTATATATATAATTCTACCACTCAGTAGCAATACAATCATAGGCAAAATTTTTTACCTCTCCAAGCCTCCATCTTATCATTGATTACCATAAGTATTTGTTATAGTACTTAGTTCAGAGAATTGTGAGATTTCAGTTAATATGTAGAGAATGCCATAAAAAAGTACAAGTGATTGACATCAGCTATTACTATTGCAGTAATCATTAGTGTGTGTGCATGCATCCTAAGTCACTTTAGTCATGTCAGATTCTTTGTGAATCCATGGACTAAAGCCTGCCAGGTTCCTCTGTCCATGGGATTCTTATTCTTATTCCAGGCAAGAATACTGGAGTGGGTTGCCATGCCCTCCTCCAGGAGACCCTCCCAAATCAGGGATCAAACCCACATCTCTTGCGTCTCCTGCGTTGGCAGATGGGTTCTTTACCACTAGCACCACCCGGGAAGCCCCCATTAGTGACACCCACCAAGTATTTCTGCTCTTTGTATTCAGGTATATGTCACATGGTAGATTTCTCTGGAAAGGTAAACTAGCCATGTGACTTGTTTTAGTCAATGAAATATATCACATGTCACCTCCAGGCAGAAATTCTAAAAGCCGGTATGCAGTTCACCCATACTACTTTCTTCTTGGAAAACATGGAAACATAGAGATGAAGCTTCCCTCCGTCTGAGGGCTTGAGTGAGGAAGAGCAAAAGCCAAGACCCCAGCCCACCTTAGGTAGACCTGTCATAAGAACAAGAAATACACCTCCGCTGAAACGTCACATTTATTTGCTGCTTTGACATAATCTCATCTTTTCTACTTAAAGAAAAAAGGGTGGGGGGGGCGGTGCTAAAGGGACTTCCTGGTGATCCAGTGGTTAAGAATCTGCCTTGCAATGCAGGGAACGTGGGTTCAATCCCTGGTTCGGAAACTAAGATCCCGCATGCCACAGAGTAGCTAAGCCTGTGAACCACAACTAGAGAGTCCAAGTGCCACAATTTATCTGATGCAACTAAGAGCCAACACACACAGATATGTATGTATATGGTACCTAATGAGATCCCACATGGCATTAATGGTAAAGAATTCACCTGCCAATGCAGGAGATGGAGGTTCGATTCCTGGGTTGGGAAGATCCCCTGGAGAAGGAAATGGCAACCCATTGCAGTATTCTTGCCTAGAGAATTCCATGGACAGAGGAGCCTGATGGGCTGCAGTCCACAGGGTCACAAAGAGTCGGACGCAACTGAGCAGGGACACAGACACATCATAACAGCCCTCAAAGACATGGAGTTAACTTATGATTCGAGGGGGTCAGTCTACAAAAAGGAGACCATCACTGGAGGCTGGAAGGGGCCACCCCTAAGATGTAGGGCTGAAGTACGTGGTAAAACTGCCACCCTCGCTAACCCAGAATACAGGTAATATGTTATAGCTCCAGAGAGGTAAGTTATGAGACAAAATTTTCATTTTGATTGCATTGGCTTCATTTGGTCAGGTGATACAAGAAAGCGGCTCAGAAAAGAAGCAGCCAGGGACTTCCCTGGTGGTCCCGTGGTTAAGAATCAGCCTTCCAACGCAGAGGACACAGGCTCGATTCCTGGTCAGGAACTAAGATCCCACATGCCTTGGAGCAACCAAGCACACACACAGCAACTACTGAGCCCAAGCAGCACACCTAGAAAGTCTGCTCACCACAATGAAGGATCCACCCGATGCAATGGAGACCCCACATGCTGCAACGAAGACCGGATGCAGCCAAATAAAAATAAACAAATATTAAAAAAAAAAAAAAACCCTGAAATGGGGTGTGCTTTAAAACAGAAAGGAAAAAAGAAAGGAAAACAGCTAGTTTGCCAGCAGGAAGGACTAGAAATGCAAAGTCCCGAAATGCAGAGACTTGTAGATTTAGAAGAGTAAACATTAGAGAGAAAACCGAGAAGTACCAACGCCCATGAAGACTTTGCAGCAAGATCAGATCAATAGTTCAGCCTCACACCCATTGTTGATGTTTATGAACGTCCTTACAACCATGCTTGGAACCCCAGCTCCACACAGGGGAACACAAGAACTTCTGCATCTGGCGTTTGGAGGGCGTGGGCTCACTCTGGCCCACACCCAAGTCTAAGACCCAGGGTCCTCCCTGAGACCTGGCCTGTATTTCTGTCTTGTCTCACCTCCTGTCTCACAATTCCCAGTCCCTGTCTTTGCTCTCTGTCCAAAATTCCAGCTTTTTTAGCCGAAGTCTAAGACCCAGGGTCCTCCCTGAGACCTGGCCTGTATTTCTGTCTTGTCTCACCTCCTGTCTCACAATTCCCAGTCCCTGTCTTTGCTCTCTGTCCAAAATTCCAGCTTTTTTAGCCGAAGTCTAAGACCCAGGGTCCTCCCTGAGACCTGGCCTGTATTTCTGTCTTGTCTCACCTCCTGTCTCACAATTCCCAGTCCCTGTCTTTGCTCTCTGTCCAAAATTCCAGCTTTTTTAGCTCCCTGCCTTGCAAACCCCACCCTGTCCTTCTAGGGGTCTTTTCCTGAGCCCTGATCCTAATGGTTCTGTCTCCACCAGCTCCTGTCAGGCCACTGGGATCCGGCAAACCTGAGCCTCTGGATATGACCCTATCCAAGCAGTCTTGAATCCGTGACATTCGCCTGTAAGTCTTCAACATGCTCCTGACTCTGTTGTCTTTCTGGGCTTGCTCTAGTGGTCGTAGGGCAAGGACTGGCCAGTTTACAGGCCACAGCTGAGCAAGTGTCCCATTGTCAGACAGCAGGCCTGCATGCGTTCTGTCACCTCAGGCATATCTTTGCAACCCTATGGACTGTAACCCTCCAGGCTCCTCTGTCCATGGGATTCTCCAGGCAAGGATATGGGAGTGGGTTGCCATGCCCTCCTCCACGGGATCTTCCTGACCCAGGGATCAAACACGCATCTCTTATATGCCTCCTGCTTTGGCAGGAGGGCTCATCACCACTGAGCCAGCAGGGAAGCCTGTTGTTAGCACAAGGATCCTTGATATTTGGCCACCCAGGGCCGTGGGTCTGGGGCAGCATTACTTTCACGGCTTAGGTTTGCCTCGCTCAAATTTAGGACGGACTTCTACTCTATTCCCCATGGTTTCCCTCCTGGTATTTTTTTTCTTCCTATCTCCACAAAACATTAGTTTGCAAATGTCCCATTTTAGAGAGCTTTTCATCTTTAGAAAAACACACAGTTCTGTTCTCATGAACCTGGAAGTTAAAATGTAACAGCCATGTTCCCAGCCGTGTGAAAAATGACATCCTGATGCCTCACCCCTGACATTCAGTCTGCCTGGCTCACACACCTGCACAATTGTCAATTGTTTAATTTTTCCTCCCAATCAGGAGAAACCTGAGAAAAGACACCTTAACATCTGCTAGGCTTTCAGGCAACTCATTATAGGAATTCAGCACCTGGGTTGCCTGTGGAGTGTCTGCTGTTTTCCCCAGAAAGAGTTCCTAGAGGGCTCTACGCTCATCTATTCATCAGACAATTGATACAGGCAAATCTCATAAATGTCAAAGGAAAGTGCATCCAAGAAGCTTCCTTTAGTACATTTTTTTAAAGGTTTTTTTTTTTTTTGCTGTGGATCATTTTTGAAGTCTTTATTGAATTTGTTACAATACTGTTTCGTGTTTTTGGATTTTTGGCTGCAAGGCACAGGAGATCAGAGCTCCCTGATCAGGGATCAGACCCACACTTCCTACATTGGCAGGTGGAATCTTACCCACTGGACCACCAGGGAACTCCCACTATATTTTAGCTACAACAAAGATCATTCTTAACAACTTATGAAGGGGAATAACATAGCAAGTATTTATTCAGAAAGAAGGAGCGACAAAGAGAAAGAATATGGGAGGAATGGGGAAGGGGGAGAGACAGATGAGGGAGGAAGGAAGGGAGGAGAGAAGAAGGAAGAGAGAGAGGCAAGGATGAAGCTAAACGGGGCTGAGCAAGCTGTCCACTGGAGTCTACTCATGAAATGTTCTAGACTGTGCGATGCAGAACCACATGGCAGACCATGTGAAGAACACCCCAAGGGCATGAGGATCCACTGCTGTCATCAAGCTCACAGTCACAGGGTGGGGCTGGGCCAGGAAGCATATCTTGTGAATGAATCACAGGGCCATTAAAGAGTGAAGGCCCCCTAGACAGGTGAGACTACACATTGGCTCAGCCCCATAAATATTAGCAGTTCTGTACACCACAGAGAAATGCAGGCCATAGGCTACATCACACTGTTAGACTGTGATACCAATAAAATCTTATAACTGTTAATAAATTTTCATCATAGGCAAGTGTTCTGGACAACAAAGTTATTGTCACATTATGCAGTTGGCCCAGAGTTAAGCACATGTTTCTATCTGAAATAAGTCAGTATAAAATCTTTTACAACATATTACCTTGAACAACGACCATAACAATTTTTCTCTTATTTGTGACCATTGAACAAATATAATTTAAAAATAAAACTTTCCTGCTTTCCTCTGTGTAAACTGCCTACTCCTCACCCCACCCCCCTCCAAAAAAAAAAAAAAAAACCTCTAAATTATCAAGGGAATCTTTCAGCTGAACTATTCCCAACGCTGTCATCCTGCCATTATGGAAGTGAGCATGTTAGTTGCTCAGCCGTGAATGACTCTTTGAGACCCCCATGGGCCGTAGTCCACCAGGTTCCTCTGTCCATGGAATTCTGCAGGCAAGAGTAATGGAGTGGGTTTCCATTTCCTCCTCCAGGGCATCTTCCCAACCCAGGAATCGAACCCAGGTTTCCTGAATGGCCATTAATCTGCAAATGTCCTCACCTCTTTCAATTATCCAACCTAAGTTTACACTGAAACGCAATAGCTCATACCACAAAAGTAAGCCTACATGGAATTTTTAAGAAGGACTTGGAACAATGTAATGCCATTAAGTGGTTTTGAAAATTGAGTGGACAAACCAATCAATCAATAAAGGAATTAAGAAATGAATTAGCAGCTTCCCTGGTGGTCCAGTGGCTAAGACCCCACCCTCCCAACGCAGGGGGCACTGGTTGGATCCCTGATCAGGGAACTAGATCCCACATGCCCCAACTAAGAGTTCACATGCCACAACTAAAAAGGTTCCACGTGCTGCAACGAAGATAAAAGATTCCGAGTGCCATGACTAAGACCCGGCACAGTCAAATAAATTTTTTTTTTTTAAAAAAAAGAAAGAAACGAATCAAAACAAGAGCCTGAAATCCAATAGGAAAGAAGTGAGAAAATGTGAATTTGGAACATTATCAAACTCTACTTTCACCGTAGGATCAGAACACTTATTATTAATTTTTTATTAAAAATTAAACTGTCACCAGACCAGTTGGTCTTAAGTTCTACATGACTTTTGCTTGTGCATGTGGAGAGAATGATTTCCAGAAACACACTCCTGTTGACCCCACAGAGTATGGGGTAAATAGATTGTGCTGGTGGTGTTGAGAAGTTGGCTTCTTGCCATTTTGTGTGAAGGCAGTGAAAAAGACTGCTAGGGAGTCAGAAATTATGTGTTAGGTGCAATTTTTAGTTCTCTGGATATGAAATACTCACTACTTTATATTTGAGGACTCACATGTGAGTCTTAATGTAGAAAGATAGAAAAAGACAAAATCATAAGGCGACACCTAATAGTGTGCTAGTTTTGAGGCATAATCTAATGTAATCTAATTATTTTATAATTTGCCACGTTTCTTTAAAAGGCTTGATAAATAGGCTACTTTTTTCTTTTCTATCCAAGTCTGCCTTCCTGTTCTCCCTCTTGTTCTAAACAGGAAGAACAATCCTGATGATTATGAATGAGAATACATAGTCCCTGGTGGGATCATGGCTTCTAATTCTATTTCATCCCATTCATAAACCATCCTAGGTAAGTTACCGGTTGAATACAAGTACTGAATTATTCAATGGAAAGTGCATGGAAATATCCTGTGAAATAAGGAGAGCCTATAATACGCATTTAGTATTCTTTCAGTCAACTGTCCTATGTCATGTCTACCTAATCCTCTTCCTACCTTCAGCTCAGCAAGCCCTTCAGCTTATACACAGACACACACACACACACACACACACACACACACACACACACACAAACTCATTCTAAATAGTCCCTCTCTGCCTTAACACAAGGAAGTCTTCTTTAACATACCTCATTCCATAATAAAATCCTTGTCAGAGCTATTTTTAAAATAAAGGACTGCTTTCAAGGAAAAATTATGAATAGGACCTCATTAATCGAGACCCAGCCTCAGTAATTTTACATATGTAAGAAGAGTGTAAAAAATGCCATATCTGATCCCTCATGAGCACAGATAATTTCCACTCGTATCACAGTCATCCTTCTATCCTAAGGGTATGGGTGGCCCCTTTCTAGAGCAGGTGTATGTTAAAGAGTTTGGTTTACATGGTTCCAACTTAAAATTAATTAGCAAACGAAATCCAGGGATACATTTGAGTAAGAAAGAGTACTACAAATGGAGTGAAGCTTGATTGAAAACTGTAAGATACATTTGAATCCAACAAAGATTTTAAAAAATGATTTTGCTCTGCACTTTCCATTAGCGTTCAGTGAACAGATTCATATCACAAATGGAAGAGTGGAAAGAGTAGGGTGATGATTTTCCTAGAGGAAGAGATAGAGGTAGAGATAAAAGGCCAATGTTTGGGAGTCAAGAAGAAGGGAGGAAGGTGGGAAGGAGGAGGAGGAAGACCATGTTGGAAGAGGAAAGAGACAGAGGGAAGAAGAAGAAAATCAACATTTTAAATATCTGTAGGGATAATTGTATTAGAAAACAAACCCACGAAGCCTTCAGTGGGGCCCAAGGCTACTGTGTACAGGGTGCTTCCAGCATTCTGCACTCTCGTGTAGCCAAAAGCAGGGTGTCCTCTGCTCACGGTGATGGTCCTCGAATGGAAAACAGTGTAAACTCCAAGTTCCTCTTGGAGTCCTGCAGGCTAGGGGCCCTGATATGCAGGTGAACATCAGTGCTGGAAGGGACTTGATGGTCCTGACTCCTCCCTGGTCTGCAGTCATTGTTGTTCAGTCGCTCAGTCGGGTCTGATTCTTTGCAACCCCATGGACTGCAGCTCACCCAGGCTTCCCTGTCCTTCAGCATCTCCCAGAGCTTGCTCACACTCATGTCCATTGAGTCAATGATGCCATCCAACCATCTTTGTCCTCTGTCATCCCCTTCTCCTCCTGCCTTCAATCTTTCCCAGCACCAGGGCCTTTTCTAATGAGTCGACTCTTTGCATTAGGTAGCCAAAATATGGGAGCTTCAGTTTCAACATCAGTTCTTCCAATGAATATTCAGGATTGATTTCCTTTGGGATGTACTGGCTGGATCTCCTTGCAGTCCAAAGGACTCGCAAGAGTCTTCTCTAACACCACAGTTCAAAAGCATCAATTCTTTGGCACTCAGCCTTCTTTATGGTCCAACTCTCACATCCATACATGACTACTGGAAAAACCGTAGCTTTGACCTTTGTTGGTGAAGCAATGTGTCTGCTTTTTAATACGCTGTCTAGGTTACACTTTCATAAAGAGGAATTATGTCACTGTCACAAAGATATACAATTGCTTCCCTGACCTGCGCCTTGGTTATCTCTCCCAGCTCATCTTTGGCCCTCTCTTACTTATATTGACTTTGTGTTTTTTCAGTTTCTTCCCAGAGTCAGGTTCTTTGTAAGAGCCTTCACCAATGTGTCTCCCTTTGCCAAAAAACTGCCCTTCTCCTCCCTCATCCCTTGAGTATCACTTACTTCTTCAGGAATCAAGCATCCTATCAATAGCAAGGCTCTTGTATCTGAAGTCACAGAAACCCTGACTCAATTGGTTTATTTATAACAAAGATGTATTGTAAAACATGAAGTCTTTTTTAGATGAAAATATTACTTTTTTTAATATTTAATTGGTGGATAATTGCTTTACAATGGTTGTGTTGGTTTCTGCTGTTTAACAACCTGAATCAGCCATAAGTAAATATATCTATATCCTCTCCCTCTTGAAGGACGATGGGACAGAAAGACGGACAAAGCAGGGTCATTGATGACATTGTTGAGGAGCTGAGTTCACCAACCTGAGAAGTTCCAGATGGATCCTTTGCCTATTTGGCTCCTTTGTGCTTGCAGATGGATGGTATGGTTCTATTACAGGCAAAACAGGAGGTCACAACACCATCCAGAGGAGAGGAAAGCCTCTCTCAGTCTCTGAGTGTCTCTAAGAGCAAGGAAATATTTCTCAGAATCCTCAGTCGGACTTTCAGTTCTCAGTGACCAGCACTGTGTAACAAACCCATGCCTAAACCACTCACCAGCAAGAGAGGGATTACTGTGATTGGATTAGTGAAACACAGATTACAGGGACAGAATTAAGTCAGCCAGAAAAGAGGATGGTGTCAAACTGGCAACCAACACTATTTTCTGCAACCCCCAAACCCTTGCATGTTGCTTTAGGGGACCATGGCCTGCCACTGCTCTCAATTTTGCCCCCTGAGAAATCTGAATCATCTACATTGTGATCAACTATTCACTTATATGCATGCATGTTATGTTGCTCAGTCATGTCTGACTCTTTTGTGGCCCCCTGGACTGTAGCCTGCCAGGCTCCTCTGTGGAATTTTCCAGGGAAGAATACTGGAGTGGGTTGCCATTTCCTTCTCCAGGGGATCTTCCCGACCCATGGATTGAACCTGGGTCTGCTGCAGTGCAGGCAGATTCTTTTCTGTCTGAGCCACCAGGGAAGCCCAGATCACCGTATAGATGACGCTATTGGATGCACAGGTAATCAATGACTTTCTAATGTAGCCATTCTTTTTCCCATTCTACACTTGGGTGAATTCCCCTTCAGAAAGACTGAAAAGCTTTTCCATCCATCATCATGCTATGGAACAGAGCCAGAACTTAATTTCAGAGGCTCTAAGCTAAATGCTGCATCCAACAGAAATGAGGAGAAGAAGGCCAGAGTACTAAAAGACCTTCTCGGTGTCCCAGAGAAGCAGTGCTTGCAACTCTTTTTTTTTTTTTTTTTTAATATAATTTTATTAACATGTCCAAAGACCATTTAAAATATTGAGTATAGACAGACACATAATCCTAAGACTTTTATTCAACCTGACTCAAATCTTACTCCAACTTTAGCTTTTTTTTCATCCCAGAAACATTTATATAACAAATTGACCATGATCTTTTGAGGATTCGGTTTGCAATCCGAACAAATTAAGGACCCTGAAGAATCAATTATTTTTACTTATCTCCCAGGCTAAAGGGGAAGAAGCCCTACATTTCTGGAACTTTGGCTTGAAACCTCTTGAAAGCATTACAGAAAAGCCAAGGGAATTAGACAATAAGAATTCTTTCAAAACAGTAGGATTAGAGGATCTTATTACCTACTTTATAATCTTACCTTTAGGCTGTAGAAAGTATTAATTGGAGCAAAGACATCCAAAAGGGAACAGCGACTGTAAGTCATCTACATTGTTGAAGTCTGTCTTTTATCTCTTTAATTTGTTACATTGCCTCACCCTCGGCATCTCTTTCAAGATAAACCTCCCCAACTCTTGACTCCCTAGTGTATTTCATTTTTCCCCTGGGGACACCGACAGGAAAAATAAAAAGAGCTGGGCCAAGTGAATCGATGGCACTTCAAACTCCATTTCCTGCCCTGTTCAGTGGTTGATCCCTTCAAGAAAAGTGGGTTGGAGAACAGAGCAGGCACTAGACATGAAGAAAAACTCTGAAGTATCTCTAGAGCTGCCTTACATAAGGCCTGAATCCCCAGCATCAGTTCTAACTAGAAGTAATATACTGTTTCTCAATAGAAAGCGTGAAAGATTTTAAAGTAGGTTGGAAGCCACTCTGATCAATGAAAGCAGGATGTGCTAATAGCATCCTGTGGTTCCTCATTCACTGTGCCTGGGAGACCACCTCATCCCACTCACACATTTTTTTTTTTTTTTTTAAGTAATCATCTTTGGCAAAAAAAAAAAAAAAAAATCATAATCCCATGGAAAATGGATGGAGGAAAAGGGACTTTTGATCTTCATAAAGGGACCAAAAAGCCAAATCAACCCCTATTTTAAGGAAAATGGGTCTTGGTATAATTTCCTTTCTCAATTTGTAAATGGTTTCTCAGTGCATTAGGCTAACACTTAATTCCATTTTTGCAGAAGATTTCTGAAGGCTATCAAGGGTACTGAAATATTTCTCAAACTGCAGTCCTTGATTCAATCGAAAAATGCCAATTCCTGGGTGCCCCTCCCAGATCCTCTGACTCTGAAGTTCTGAGTGATAGGGCCAAAAACCAGAAACAGCTCCTTGGGTAATTCTTATGTATGCTAACGTTGGAAGGCATGGTGAATGAATTCATGGACTTTGGAGTCAGAAGGCACAGGATTTGAAGGCTGTAACCTTAATAAACAAGAGAAATTCACTTGTATGAGGAAAGGAAATACATTTCATCTTTATTGGTTTAACTAAGTAAACAGGATATTTATGAAGCCTGGTGGCTGCAGAATGTCAGGTTCACAAAGATTTTATCGATGACAACCAACCAACTCTCGGTTCTGTGAAACTGATTTGTGCACCCTGTCTTTCTCAACTCCTGTCATTTTATCATAACTTATGAGTTGGGCCCTTCCTTTTGCTCCTCGCCTGTTCTGCATACGTCTACACAGTACACTCCCCAGACTGGACAGGTGCCTGTGAACAATCGTTTGGATTCAGACATTTACCCTTGCCCATTATTTTGATACTTTTTGACAGATTCTAAACTAAGAAACAGCAGGGCTAACCCTGCCTCCCTGAGGCCTCCCCCCAAAAGAAAAGCCTGAGATTGGCACTGGGGGGTTTGATTGGTAGGGATTCCAGAGTCTTGTTTTCTGAGTCTGGTTGATACTCAGCAGAGCCAAGGCCCTCACATGGAGTGGTGAACTGGGTTAAAGAAAGGATCTACGTGAGACTTCCCTTGTGGTCCAACGGCTAAGACTTCGAACTCCCAATGCAGGGGGCCCAGGGTTCGATCCCTGGTCAGGGAAGTAGACTTCACAAGCTGAAAGTAAAGATCCCATGTGCCACAATGACGATCACAGATCCTGAATGCAGCCGCTAAGACCTGGCTCAGCCACATGAATCAATAAATTTTAAAAAAAGAATGGTGCTGGGTATTTCTTAAACTTGCTCTGATTGGAATCAAAGAACACAACTGGAGTGAGCTTAAGTAGATAATGATGATGATGATGCCACTGAGGCAGTTCAGAGACTCCAGTGAAAATCTAAACAACCAAGCCAATAGAAAGATAGGAAGCCAGGGCTATTCCCAGGTTTTCAGCAAGGAGAGTGGGTCGGTCTTTGTTCCAGGATCCTGGTTTTACTTGACTCTGCTCTCAACACCCACTCTTGCAGGAGAAAGACTCTAGACGACCTCCCCGCCAATCACTTTCTCCATGGCCTGGCAGGAAGTGTCACACAGTGGAAACTGACATTCTGCAGCCACCAAGCTTCTCATGAGTGGGGTGGCCCATTCCAAACAGTAGCCCCGGGCAACCCCTCTGGAACTTATCACGATCTTAAAAAAATACAATAAAATGCAACCGAATGTAAACTCCCAGCAGACTGACAAATTGTTGAGGGAAGACGATCCATGTCTGACTTATCCTGACACCTCCTATGAGGGCTCAGCGCCTGGAAACACTGGGTTTGGATTCGGCTTGTCACGGTTTGAATTGCTCGTCTCCTTACCAGAGTTGCTCATCTGATTTTCAGTATATCTCAACTCTCAAACTACTCTATTCATTTGTAAAGTAGGACGGTGCTAGTACTTAATTCTCAGGTTACTACAAGGATGAAATGTGAATACCAGCATCCACCTAGCAAGGCATCACCGGGTGAGGAATTTCTTCGCCTCCCAAGCACAACTGGGAAAAACTTCTGTCCACAGCCCAGGGAGAAAGGTACAAATCTCATTAACAGACAGCAGCTGTTATTAACAAAGATTCTTTATTAACAAAGACTCTCATTAACAAAAACTCTTTGTTCAACCTGAACCTCCTGAGTGATGAATAAACTGCCCCTTTAAATCTAAAAGAGATATGCCAAGGGTAGATGTCCAGAGTTTCCAAAGAGGCCCCTTAGCAATGAAAATGTCTCCTTGGTGAACTATTTCCAATCTCCCTCCAATAAAGCCTTGACAACCACTCTCATGCTCTGCTTCTGCTTGGGGAATTATTCAAATGCTTGATTGGTATAACAGGGTGAGAAATTAGTTGAAATCTTGCTCTCCTCTTCCTTCACTCATTTCCAGACTCTTCCACTCAGTGCTGGACATAGAAATAGGGTCTGGAGTTCCACTAAGGGGAAAGTCCTATGGCCACACTTATGAGGAAACTGGAGAGGCCAGAATGTATGTAGGGCATGGGGCCAAGGCTTAGAGCCACGAGGCTTAGGGCCACGCCTTGGAACTTCAGCAGCATGGGTGTTTTGGAGGTGCATGCCTGGTGCCCGACTTGGGGACATTGCTCGACAGCACTGGACAGCCCTGCAAGAGGTGTCACGGCTGCCCCCAGCTAGCATCCCACCCTTGTTTTGAAGGGACTATGTAAACTCTTGAGTTTTTATACAGTCCAATGGGGAGACATCCTAAATATCAGACTTTTTTTTTAATTAATTTATTTTAATTGGAGGCTAACTACTTTACAGTATTGGAGTGGTTTTTGCCATACGTTGACATGAATCAGCCATGGATGTACATGTGTCCCCCATCCTGAACGCCCCTCCCTCCTCCCTCCCTATCCCATCCCTCAGGGTCATCCCAGTGCACCGGCCCTGAGCACCCTGTCTCATGCATCGAACCTGGACTGCAGGTTCTTAATGACCCCAGCCAGCTGGGGACATGGTGTTCTATTTATAGATATTTTTTCCTGTTATGTGATACTTTTTTTTTAATTGGAAGATGATTGTTTTACAACACTGTGTTAGTTTCTGCTATACAACAATGTGAATCAGCTACCTGTACACATATATCCCCTCACTTTTGAGCCTCCTTCCCACCCCACCCCCATCTCACCCCTCAAGGTCATCACCCCTCTAGAGCATTGAGTCGAGCCCCTGTGCTACACAGCAGCTTCCCACCAGTGTCTATCTTACACGTGGGAGTGCATATAGGTCAGTGCTGCTCTCCCAGGGCGTCCCACCCTCTCCTTGTTTGTGTCACATTTCTTGTACCTCTGCCTCAGTGGAGCAATCCCTCGTTGATATATACATATATACATCTGTGTGTGTGTGTGTGTATGTGTGTGTGAGTGCACACGTGCACACTCAGTCATGTCTCACTTTTTATGACTCCATGGACTATAGTCAGCCAGGATCCTCTGTCCATAGGATTCTCCAGGCAAGAATACTGGAGTGGGTTGCCATTTTCTCCTCCGGGAGATCGTCCCGACCCAGGGATCGAACCCATGTCTCTTATGTCTCCTGCCTTGGCAGATGGATTCTTTACCACTGCAGGTTCTGGGCCTGGCAAAGGAGTATTGGTGTCTTTGAGCACCTCTGGCCACCCTGATGTGACTGGGTCTGTCTACAATAAGACTCAGACTTTTGGTGAGCAGGGATTTCATGCAAAGACCCTGCCCTCATTCAGCCTGCCCTCAGCCTTGGGTTCCACTGGGCCCCGGCCCCCAGATGGCCCCTGGTTACACAACCCCACCGTTACTGCACATTCTGCCTTCCCACCAGCAGCCTCACTCACCACTTGCTGTTGCACCACCGCCTTCTGCAGAGCTGCTTTGGTCAGCGCAAACAGTCCCCCAGCTCCCTGCAGCCCAAATCACAAGCCTTCAAACCCACCTGAGGCAACTCTCCCTACTGGACAAACTGAACCCTGAAGAGGGGTGGGCTGGGCAGGGCAGGAGAGAACACATGGAGCCCATTAGTCTAGGAGCCCAGCACCCTTTGCTAGAATTCCTAAGAGGTGTAACTGTGTCAGCCGAGGCTCTGGGGGAGTCTGCCTCCCAGACTCACTATTGTATGTGATGTATGTATATGTGTATTTGTAAACGTGATAGAAGTCGTCTGGGAAGCCACATATATACATCCTAGTAGCATCTAAACTCTGGCCTTCCCCCTGATCACTCTCTTCTCAGGGAGCAACTCCTTCAGCAGCCCCTGCTCAGTGGGCTGGACCAAGCAAAGCACCATGGTTGGGGAGGGGCAGTGACTGAATGTGCTAGGTGGCTTCAACCCGACATCCCCCTGCACCTACAACTATGGATGAAATAGAGTGTGGCTGGAGTGAGCCCATAGCTCCTATTTCCCCCACAGAAAACCAGTGAATCCTGGGCCCTACAGAGAGGATCCAGAGCTTGTAAGGTCCAGAAACAGAGAGGCCAGGAGAGCCCGTCAGAAAGGGATCAGCAGCAGAAAAGACAGGCAGAGATTAAAAGGGAGGCTCAGACAAGCAGCAGAATAACCAGCCAGGGAAGGTGCAGAACACCAGCATCAGAAAAATAATTCTAACCTGAGATCCTATTAGTTGTATTCATAGTCATTAAATTTTATGATGATCCAAGCACTGTGCTAAGTTGTTTAGATATATTAATCTCACCTGACTCCCTAAACAACCTGGCCAAATAGTATTAAGAACTCCACCTTATAGAAGAAGAAACAGAACACAGAAGTCACCCAAGGCAGCCAGCTGATAAGCAAATGGGGAGAACGGAACTCTGGCTGGGGTGAGGGGGCCATGGGGCAGGGCCAGAAGGAAGGACTGATGCTGAAGGTGAAGTTCCAATACTTTGGCCACCTGATGCAAAGAGCTGACTCATTGGAAAAGACCCAGATGATGGGAAAGACTGAAGGTGGCAGAAGAAGAGATGGTTAGATAGCATCACTATGAATGGACATGAATTTGAGCAAACTCTGGGAGATAGTGGAGGACAGAGGGGCCTGGCATGCTGCAGTCCGTGGCATCACAAAGAGCTGGACATGACTTAGTGACTGAACAACAACAGTCACCACTCGTGATTAATTGTAATCATGTGCCATAAAGTCATGGCAAACAATGAATTAGTGAACACCGAATTCGCTCCTGAGGGAAATACATTTTCATCAACCAGTCAACACATGTTTTATCTGTGTTTCTGTTTAAAGACACCTTACTGAATACATGTGTTTGTTAGTCACTCAGTTGTGTCTGACTCTTTGTGACCACATGGACTGGGGCCCACCAGGCTCCTCTGTCCATGGGATCCTCCAGGCAAGAATACTGGAATGGATTGCCACTTCCTTCTCCAGGGGATATTCCTGATCCAGGGATTGAACCTGGGTCTCCTGCAGTGCAGGCAGATTCTTTACAGTCTGAGCCCCCAGGGAAGCCCCATAGGATATACTTGATTCATTAACATTGAATTCACAGACAACAACAGCACTGTAACCCTTCCTGAACAAGGCTTGCCTGACACATGCATTTTCTCCATAAGACACATCCCAGCCTTTTTGCACTTGGGAACACCAGACAGCTCTTTAGCAGTATGCGTGGCAGCTGTCCAAAACAGCAAAATCACAACCCAAATCACAGAAATGTGGAAAACGTGATGCTAAATACACTATGAAAGGGACCCTCGTCAAAGTCTGAGCAGAAACAACAGAGTGTCACCTTGATAGACCTCAGCCAGGAAGGTATGCGTTTGACAACTCAATTTTTTTTTTCAGGTTTATGTATGTCCATAAATGCCTGGGAAAGAGTGAGTAACAATTTGATGATAACAGATAAGTCTTAGCAAGTACAGTAAGTAATATACGAACCTTCAAGTCGTGAGCTTTCAAAGATGGAAACGCACGTTCGCATGTCCAATAGTATACATTTGGAAGTTTGTTCATGTATCTGCATTCTCTACAAGTGGTGGTGCTTTTGTGTACTTTAGAGTCTTATATATAGTAGTGCAGTGTGTTTATTTCAAGCCCAGAACCTTCCACCAGTGTCAGATATGAGTGAGATCGAAGCTTGCCCCTCCATCTCCTATTGCTGACGATCCTTCAGCTCTACCATCTCCCACCTTCTCTCCCTCCTGCAGTCAGTAACTCTTCTTGCGTCTTCACTCAGTGCCAGCCCATGTATGCAGCTGTTGTATGGTTTTTCCAGTGGTCATGTATGGATGTGAGAGTTGGACCATAAAGAAAGCTGAGCGCTGAAAAATTGATGCTTTTGAACTGTGGTGTTGGAGAAGACTCTTGAGAGTCCCTTGGACTGCATGGAGATCCAACCAGTCCATCCTAAAGGAAATCAATCCTGAATATTCACTGGAAGGACTGATGCTAAAGCTGAAACTCCAACACTTTAGCCACCTGATGCGAAGAACTAACTCACTGGAAAAGACCCTGATGCTGGGAAAGATTGAAGGCAGGAGGAGAAGGAGACCACAGAGGACGAAATGGTTGGATGGCATCGTGAACTCGATGGATGTGAGTTTGAGCAAGCTCTGGGAGTTGGCAATGGACAGGGAGGCCTTGGCGTGCTGCAGTCTATGGGGTCTCAAAGCATCGGACATGACTGAGCGACTGAACTGTACTTTTCACGGTACTGCACTGTAAAATGAAAAATGTTTACTTTCTGTGTTTGTTCCTTATGTATTATTTGTGTGAAAAGTATTATAAACCTATGACAGTAGAGTATTATATAGCCAATTGTGTTATTTGGGTACCTAGGCTAACTTTGTTGGACTTAAAAACAAACTGGACTTACAAAGGCACTCTTTGAACAGAAGTCTTTCTTAGGTAACCGAGTTCGCAAGTGTGGGATCAACAAGCCATGATGGTTGACAATAGTTTCTCCACTAGCAGTTCTGCCTTGAGCAGGAGAAGCACCCGAGCCCATTTCCCCATCTGTAAAATGGGGCTTACATTGCCTTCCCCCAAGGTTGCCAGGGAGTATGAGGCTGTTGACTCAGGGAAGCAGGTGAAACGGGTTCAGAAAACTTTCACCCCTTTCTGCCTCTCTCCAGATGCATGGTGGATTATCTCCCATCCCTACACTGATGAGAAGCCTCAGTGAGGCTTAGTGATTATTCAAGGTCACACAGCTTAAGAGCACCTGACCCAAGATGCTCCTCAAAGAAGGACTCATTTGAAGTCCCCCAACCCACTGCCCCGATAACTGCAACAGGAATGGACTTGCTTGTGCATGTTCTTTTTCTTCCCTTCTCCTCCTCAATTCCTCTTCGCTCAGCCCAGGGAGACCAGCCATAGGGAGGAAGAAAATGAGCCGATTAGTCTGGGCTGGGCAAATACCATTACACAGCAAGCCTGCCGGTAGGGAGTTCATGGAGTCAAGCGTAGGCATTGAATCCCAGCGCATCACAGCACTGAAGTCATCTTCATCTTTTAGCTTCTTTCCAGGCCATTCATTCACCAAATAGACAAATATCTGCATTTTTGTAGATAAAAATGAATGCAGAAGGAACCATTTCCAAAGATAGATGACTGTCCTTTTTCCTTCAGCAAAGTTTAAAAAGGTAAAAATTATCATATTATGGGCTCAGTGGTCACGGAGAGAAAATGAGGCCACTGCTCAACGGGGGAAATTGCTCTCCTTGCTCAGGAATGTTTTAGCATTAAATTAACTCTCCTATCTCCTGCCTGCTAATAGGAAAGCTCTCACCTCTCTGTTTGGCAGGGGATCTACATTTGCATTTAGATGGAGCTGTTGTAAAGATGGCCCTGCACAGAGGCCTCCATCCCTTATTTACAATAGCAGCCGAGTGATAAAATGATTATCACATAAGAGGTTGTTTCACTGGTTTTGATAGAGCCAGAACCAGAATGGGAAAACCTGTCATGTGAATTAGTCAATGAAAGGAAAGGATAGTTTTTCCACCTGGTGAGAGCTCTGAGGCCTCTTTGACAACCCTGAGGCATGCTAGCTCCCTGCTGTCTGACAGAACACGGCTGTCCAGACACTTATTGTTGTTTAGTTGCTAAGTCAGGTCTGACTCTTTGCAACTTCGTGGACTGTAGCCTACCAGGCTCCTCTGTCCATGGGATTTTCCAGGCAAGAATACTGGAGGGGGTACCATTTCCTCCTCTAGGGGATCTTCCTGACCCAGGGACTGAATCGCGTCTCCTCCATGGGCAGGCAGGTTCTCTGCCACTGAGCCAGCAGGGAAGCCCTGCCCAGACACTGGCTCCCTGTAAAAAGGCAGCAGAGGCTGCTGCTTCTTACGCTCCTGCTACTTCCTGGACAGATTCCACGTTACAGTTTGCAGATCTCTTCACATCTCATAGCAGAAGGCAACATGCGGATTGTTGTTCCCAATTTTTGGATGAGGAAACTGAGGCTTGGAGCTGGGGTGCAATGATTCTCCCTTGGCCATATGAAGAGAATGAGAGTTTGAAAGCAATTCTAATGCCAACATAATGCATGATCTTTTACCAACACACCTCCTTAATCATCCATCCATCCATCCTCCTCCAAGCATCTTCTTAAGCTCCTAGAACAGATCCCGCTGACGTGGGATCCAGAGAACTAAAAGCTGTTCTGATTTCTGCAGTTCATTGTGTGACACTGGGTAGCTCCTCCTACACTCGCACCTTTTTCTAGTCTCAAAGTTTTTATCTATAAAAGTTAAAGATTTGGACAAACGTATCAGTAAGAAAAGCTTCCATCTCCTGTATAAGTGTTGCAGCTTGTTCCAACATACAGGAGCCTGTCCAGCAGACTAAGAAAATGTTCAGCTGTCAAGGGAATGAGTCCATTCCAAGCTCCAGAGCAGTGTTTCTCAGGCTTAAGCTGCCATCAGAATCACCTGAAGGGCTTGTTAAAATACAGTATGCTGGCTCACAGAGATTCAGATTCTGTAGGTCCAGGACAGAGCCTAGGAATTTACGCTACTAACAAGATCCTGGGTAACTCTGATGCTGCTGGTCAAGAGATGGCACTTTGAGCATCATTGCTTTAGATGTAAGAAAGTTCATACCACTGCAGGAAGGACTCTGACTTGTCATTTTTTGAGCCATCACTAAAGCTTTGCCCATTTCTGCTGTTTTCCCCACCTGTGATGACTTTAGATGGTACAAGCCCAACCAACGGGATATCTCACCATCCACGTGCCCTTATTGGCTAGGGAAATAATGCTTACAGCAACTGACCACACCAACAGATGGGCAACTGGTGAGGCAGCGGTCTTGAAACATTTCAATGGGAAAATTCTTACTATTAATACTTTGCAGAAACTATAAAACCAAGTCAAGCACAGTCTTTGGAAAGCTGGTTGTCTGTCCTGTGCTAAATAGCAGTTTAACTTCCCTTGATCTGGTGATAGATTCAAAAAGAGACAGATTTGATACGTAGGATGGATAACCAACAGGGTTGTACTGTAGGGCATAGGGAACTATATTCAATAACCTGCAACAAACCATAATGGAAAAGAATATGAAAAAGAATATACATGCTAGTGGTAAAGAACCTGCCAATGCAGGAGACAAGGATATGACCCCTGGGTTGGAAAGATCCCCTGGATGAGAGCATGGCAGCCCACTCTGGTATTCTTGCCTGGAGAATTCCCTGGACAGAGGAGCCTGGCAGGTTACAGTCCATAGAGCCACAAAGAGTCAGACATGACTGAAGTGACTTAACGTGCATGCACACATATGTATATGCATAACTGAGTCACTTTGCTGTAGAGAAGAAATTAACACAACACTGTAAATTAACTATACTTCATTAAACTTTTTTTTTTTAAAGATAGATTTTGGCCCAGATCAACCAAATGGATCCAGAGGTGAAACATCCAAGAAGAACTTGTCAACTTAAAAAATAGTCACAACCTAAACGCTGAGAGTTCTGTTTTATTCAGTGAGAATTTTTAAGATTTCAAGCCTGGAAGACAGCATCTCAAGTTAACCCTGAGAGAACTGCTCTGAGAAGGTTAAGGAAAGAGTCAGGTTATATAGAAGTTTTGCAACAAAGGGCAGGTTGTCTGAACAGCAAAAGCATTTTCATGAATTAAAGAAAACCAAATATCCCAAGTTAAGGAGTTTAGTGCTTCTGTATGTATGGGAAAATGCTTACTGAAATCATTCCTTTCATGGGCATCTCAGCTATTCATCTGGTCCCATCACTTCATGGCAAATAGATGGAGAAACAATGGAAACAGTAAGAGACTTTATTTTCTTGGGCTCCAACATCACTGCAGATGGTGACTTCAGTCATGAAATTAAAAGACACTTGCTCCTTGAAAGAAAAGCTATGACAAATCTAGATAGCTTATTAAAAAGCAGAGACATTACTTTGCTGACAACAGTCCATCTAATCAAAGCTATGGTTTTTCCAGTAGTCATGTATGGATGTGAGAGTTGGACCATTAAGAACACTGAGCACCAAAGAACGGATGCTTTTGAACTGTAGTGTTGGAGAAGACTCTTGAGAGCCCCTTGGGCAGCAAGGAGATCAAACCAGTCAATCCTAAAGAAAATCAACCTTGAATATTCATTGGAAGTACTGAAGCTGAAACTGAAGCTTTAATACTTTCGCCACCTGATGAGAAGAGCCAACTCATTGGAAAAGACCCTGATGCTGGCAAAGATTGAAGGCAGGAGGAGAAGAGGATGTCAGAGGATCACAGATTCAATGAACATGAATTTGAGCAAGCTGCAGGAGATGGTGAAGGACAGGGAAGCCTGGCGTGCTGCAGTTCACGGGGTCGAAAAGAGTTGGACACAACTGAGTGACTGAACAACAGTCAGCTATCCTGGGCCAGTATCCCATGCTTTTCACATTGCGAGCTCCCTTGGGCTCACCGTAGGGAGTGGCTGCAGGCTGATGGTTGTTAGATCAGAGGTATTTTCCTCCTTCCTGAGTGCCCTTAGGCTCAAAGTGGACAGCTGGAATTGCTGATGACTGTGACATCCTTCTTTACTGATATGGCAGGAAATAGTCCATTTTTCAACCTTCACAGCACGTACTGTGCTGTGTGTTCTTCTAGACCCAGAAAGTGGTCTTGCCAATTGGTTTCTGTCTCACAGCATACAAACTGGAATCCACTCATACATCCCAGCCTGGGAGAGCATGATTGGGAAAAAAAGAAAAACCAACTCCTCCAGTCTGTGTCTGGGTATTAAGAACTCCTAGCAAAATAGGATCATGAGATGGTGTTCCAGGCTTCCAATGAGTGCTTAATTGCTCAGAGAAGTCTGACTCTTTGTGACCCCATGGACTATAACCCACCAGGCTCCTCTGTCCAGGGGATTTCCCAGGCAAGAATACTGGAGTGGGCTGCCATCCTTCTCCAGGGGACCTTCCCGACCCAGAGACTGAACCCACATCGTTTGCATCTCCTGCACTGGTAGGCTAATTCTTTATCACTAGCACAACCTGGGATCACATGTAAGGGAACTTTAACTCATCATCTAGTGTGTATAAATAATTGCTGATCCTTAAGCTGAAATTTCAGCTTTCATTAAAGCATTCTGCCTTGACAGTACCTAGAAAACGAGGTCAGCAAAGATGCCTGGGTAAGTGAATGAGACTGAATGGCTGTGCTGGACTCGGGGAAAGGGAGAGTTAAAAGATTGCCACCTGCTACTGTTGCTTCCACCTCTGGCCCCCACTGCGAGGTAATGACCCCTGAGAGAGAAGGAGGAAGGCCAGACAGAGTGTGGAGGGGAAATGCAGATGAAAAGAAATCAGAACGCTTTTCCTTTCATGTTTCAAGTACCAAATTATGCTTGACATTTGAATTTTCCCCAAGGCTCACTTCCATAAAATCATGCCAAATTACCTTGAAAGGGTTGGAGCTTCCCGGAGAGACTTTTGACTGTAATCAAACAGGTCTCCTCCATTGTTCCAGACACTCTGAAAGGATGTGGAGGAGAAGGGGTGGAGGGCAGGTGATGGGAGGCTGGCTAAGGAATGGTGTGGAGGCTGCAGTTGTGATTAGAGACCCACCACTGTAAGACTGGACATAGAAGCAGCAGGTATCCTAGGATGCAGGCATCCCCAAGAGCTGGGAGAATATGAAGAGACAAAACATTCTAAGGCAAAGGGATGTGTAATAATCATCATACTGGCTAACATTTACGGAGGTTGATTGCAAGACCACCTGGAGAAAGAAATGGCAATGCACTCTGGTATTCTTGCCTGAGAAATCTCACGGACAGAGGAGCCTAGTGGGCTACAGTCCATGGGGTCACAAAACAGTCAGACAGGACTTAACGACTAAACAACAACAATATTGCAAGACAGGCACTGTGCTGAGGCCCCTACTCAAAATTTGAACTTCATGACGGCCAGGGGCTGTTATTATTCAACCTCTGAATATGAAAGCTGGAGACAAGAAAAGATGAAGTAATTAATCATCTTCCAGATGCCAAAACCTGAGCACAGGTGCTATTGTATTGCCTAAATGACCAGGTGTAATGCTAATGCCCCAGGAAGAGGAAAGGGACAACTCAGTACCAACATATTGTGCTATGCTCTACTGTGATAAGTCACTTCAGTCGTGTCCAACTCTTTGCAACCCCATGGACTGCATCCCACCAGGCTTCTGGGTTCATGGGATTCTCCAGGCAAGAATACCGGAATGGGTTGCCGTGCCCTCCTCCAGATCTTCCTCACCTAAGGATTGAACCCTCATCTCTTATATTCTCCTGCATTGGCAGGCAGGTTCTTTACCACTACTGCCACCTAGTATTGAATATCAAACTATCAATGGGTGGAACTTGCCCAGAGGCCCAGTAGATGCTATGCCTCCAATGCAGTGGACACAGATTCAATCCCTGGTTGGGGAATTAAGATCCCACATGCAGTGCAGTGTGGCCAAAAAACTAAAACTCAAAAATATCAATGGGCATCAGTATTTAACTGAATCAACCAAATCACCTGGTTTCAGGGGCTTCACCTAGACTAACTTACATTCACTGACTGGTCAGAAACCACTCATTCTATCACATCTTTCTCCTGCTGGACACACCAGTGTCAATGTTGGATGGGCATGGGCACCAGGCTGGGAAAAATCTTTAAGACCAGTAGAAGCTCACTGATGCAGGAGGCCTTGGCCCTCCCCAAAAAGTCCTTCTGGATGTTGCCTCAGAAGCTGGACCTGCTTCCTGTGGACTCCTTGCTGACTCTATCTCTGAGTCGCCCGTTCTTGTGGGTGACTGGTTTACATTCTTGCTTTCACTGGACTTGGTTCTTTGCTCTTTCCAAGCAGCACTTCCTGCCTCATGCTCTGACACCACCTTTGTTGACCCCCACCATTTATTCACATGGATTCATGCTGAACACTACTAACACTTCTCCACGCCAACTCTTGACCCTTCAGCAGTTCTGCCAAAGTCATCTTTCTAGAAGCAAATCTGATCATACCAACTGTCTGCTCCAAACCCTCCCATAGCTTTTGAACTCTTCTGGGATCAAGCCCAGGTGCTTCATGGGCTGCACAAAGACATTCGGGCTCTGGTCCCCAGGACCCACCTCTCTCCAAGCCCTGCTTTTTCCTCCATGCTCCACCCACTGTCCACCACCAGCACGTCTACAAACAGACAGTGCTTTCTGTATCCCCCAAAACTTTGCGGGACACCTGCTGGACACACCAGTGTCAATGGCTCAGATGGTAAAGATTCTGCCTGCAATGTGCGAGACCTGGGTTTGAACCCTGGGTTGGGAAAATCCCCTGGAGAAGGGAATGGCAACCCACTTCAATATTCTTGCCTGGAGAATCCTATGGACAGAGGAGCCTGGTGGGCTACAGTCCACGGGGTTGCAAAGACTCGGACACAATGGAGCAACTCACACGTTGACACTTTCTTGTCCTCAGGCAGATAAAGTCGTGGTGGTGGGAGGAGGTGTGTTCCAGGCAAGCCCCTGCCCATTCTTCAGTTCTCACTTAAATGCCACCTCGTAGGCACAAGACCCATATATCTCTCTGAGCAATTAACAACACGAAACAACCACCTCCACCTCATTTCTACCCACTGGAAGTCCCCATTGGATTGACAGAGGTGACTAAGCGGGAGTTTCAGCCAAGTGTGACCTCTGAATAGCCAACACATGGAACCAACCAGTCATCCAGAAAAACATCCAGGGAAAAGTTCTCTAGCAGGAAGCAATTCTCTAATAGCATGGAAATCAAAGTGAACATTACAGAAAATGCCAGCTCGAACTCCCAAGTTAGAGTGAGTGCTTCCGAGTTTGCGCTCTAGAGGAGCAAACTTGGAAAGTACTGTGTTCACTGCTAAGCAGACTTTGCTCAGCTTCACGGTAGAGACAACCCCAATGAGGTGGTGTGCCATGTGCCCCTCCCCCAGCAGATGGATGCCTGCCTCTGTAGCTTTCCTCCAGGCTTAGATGTATCAGTTCAATCTACACAGCACGTGTCTTTATATTCCTGCCTAGAAGCCTCTCAGAACCCCAGACCAACTGGCTGCACCTTGCCTTTCTGTCCGCAACTTCCACAGAGAACTGAAGTGAAGTGAAGTGAAAGTCACTCAGTCATGTCCGACTCTTTGTGACACCATGGACTGAATAGTCCATGGAATTCTCCAGGCAAGAATATTGGAGTGAGTGGCCTTTCCCTTCTCCAGGGGGTCTTCCCAATCCAGGGATCAAGCCCAGGTCTCCCACATTACAAGCAGATTCTTTACCAGCTGAGCCACCAGGGAAGCCCAAGAATACTGGAGTGGGTAGCCTATCCCTTCTCCAGGGGATCTACTCAACCCGGGAATCGAACCGGGGTCTCCTGCATTACAGGCAGATTCTTTACCAGCTGAGCTGCCAGGGAAGTCCCTACAGAGAACTGGGCCCCCACCTATTTTCTGGCTTCCACTCCCACTGAATTATAAGCACCAAGGTGCTCCCAGTCTGTGGTTGCTTAGTTCTTCCTGCCTTGAACTCTATACTAACCCAAATCAATCCTACATCTTCACTGTCCCTTTGAATACCCAAATTTGAACTTCTATCTTTTGGGGATAAAGTCCTGGTTCACCTAAACTGGGGCTCACCTGCTCTTGCCATCTTCCCCAGCCTTTGACTCAAAAAAAAAAATTTTTTTTTTTATTATATTCCCTCTCTCTCTCTGCAGGACGTATTGAGGCAATTTGCTAATGCCTCGTGACATCACTCAGCTTGGTGTTTTACAGAAATAGGTTTTCAATGAATATTTGATTTGAAACATGAACGGTTTTACTTCCCAATGATGAATTGTGACTATGAGATGGGGATGATCACTGCTAAGAGGCCCCAGTGGATGGCTGAGCTTAGAGGGCACACCAGGCTCTGGCCAGTTCTGCCCCAAAGTGGGACTCCTTTATGGGAAGTCTCTGCACTGGTGCTCCTGTTGTTGTTCAACTGCTCACTCATGTCCAGCTCTTTGTGACCCCATGGACTGCAGCACACCAGGCTTCCCCGTCCTCCACTATCTGCTGGAGTTTGCTCAAACTCACGTCCATTGAGGGTGATGCCATCCAACCATCTCATCCTCTGTCATCCCCTTCTCATCCTGCCTTCAATCTTTCCCAGCATCAGAGCCTTTTCCAGTGAGTCACTTCTTTGCATCAGGCGGCACAGCCATGAAATTAAAAGATGCTTGCTCCTTGGAAGAAAAGCTATGACCAACCTAGACAGCATATTAAAAGGCAGAGACATCACTTTGCCAACAAAGGTTCATAGAGTCAAAGCTGTAGTTTTCAAAGTAGTTGTGTACGGATGTGACAGTTGTCACTTCGGTGCACCTGGCTAAGAACTTCCAGGAGCTCCACCAGAGTTTTAAGTTCTTCTACCCAATCTTCCTTCCTCCTTTCTTCTTTCACATGCATCAGGCCTGTATAATCGGGCCGCTTTCCCCCCCCACACCAGCAAAGCCTGAAGGCCCCACAGGCTCCTCCTGTCCTACTTGTAACTACACCTACTCCTTTTTAGGAGGGTCAGCCCTGAAACAGTATCATTCCATCATTCCACAGACAAGGACACTGGGATTCAGAAGCTAAATATCATGCCTTAGGTTGTAAGCCAAGATGATACGGAACAGAGAGAATTTACCTCTTGAGAGATGAACATCACAGTCTAAAGCAGCAGTTCCCAACCTTTTGGGAGCACCAGGGACTCATTTCATGGAAGACAATTTTTCCAGAGACGGGGTGAGGGGGACGGTTTCAGGATGATTCAAGGACGGTAGGGTTAGAGAATCTGATCTGTGAGAATCTAATGCTGCCACTGTTGATCTGACAGGAGAGGAAGCTCAAGCAATAATGCAAGTGCTGGGGAGAGGTTGTAAATACATACGAAGCTTTGCTTGCTCGCCCACCCGCCACTCACCTCCTGTGTGTGGCCTGGTTCCTAACAGGCTATGGACCGGTACCAGGTACCAGTCTGTGGCCTGGGGGTTAGAGAAATCAAAAGTGTTAGTCGCTCAGTTGTGTTCAACTCTTTGTGACTGCATAGACTGTAGTCCACCAGGCTCCACTGTCCATGGAATTCTCCAGGCAAGAATACTAGAGTGGGTAGTCATTCCCTTCTCCAGGGAATCTTCCCGACCCAGGGATGGAACCTGCATTACAGGCAAATTCTTTACCATCTGAGCCACCAGGAAAGTCCATGGCCTGGGGGTTGTGGTCTGCTGGTCTAAAGCTTGACACCTCTGCCCCTGTTAGTGGATGAATTGTCCAAGATTCCAGATAAGGATGGTTGAGGCTGAATCTGCTATGGTTTGGGCTGGGCATATATGAGAACCAGCAACATTCAGGTCTGTGCCAGAAATCAGCAAGCAAGCAGAAGGTCCAGTCTGCCACCTGGGATGAAGCAGTCAACACAAATATCAGGAGATCATTAGGAATTATAAAAGGAAAATTTTGAAGACTTCAAATCCAGAATGACAATCCACAAATAATACATAGCAAACAGAAAGAAGGAAGATGGGGCTGGCCAGAGTCACGTTTCCAAGGAGGTCCATGGACCAGAGTCTCTTTCACCTTGGGCTGCCTGGACCAGCCCTCCATCTCCTGACACTGCAGAGGTAACCTGGACAGATGGCACTTGAGAAAAGCCAATTTCCCTCTGTGCCTTATTTCCTTCCAGTTAAAGCAGCAGGGTTCAAAAGCACAATATGGATGACCATTACTGAGCTGACATCATTTGGTCATTTTTCAAGTTGATGGGACTTTGAGAGTGGTGCATCATTTATAGGCTCATGAACCGCAGAAAACAGAAAGTGTAATTGAGTAACACCTCCCACTGCATCTTCAAGGCTTCCCAATGTTTCAGAGCATGGGGCACTCTTTATCATCAAAAATACCTAAAGAACCTTATCCTCCAAAATGGTAGTCATTATACCCTGTATCTATTGTTTAAGGAAATAGGAAACAACTGCTATGAATGAGGCAATTCTTTAACATCTGCATTTCATGAATCTCAAAATTCACAGTGATTAGAAAATTGGTAATACTTAGATGGGCAAGATATGTTACCTATTTGGTTGTAAGACAAGGCTTTTCTGAATGGTAATCTTTGAATATATGGTATTATACTGCATTGCAACAACAATCTAGATGAGCCCCATGTTACAGAAGGAAAAACTGAGGCACAGAGAAATCAAATAAGTTGATAAAGGCCATGTGGTGGAACTTTGGTAACATCCAAAGTTCTTTCCAAAACTGCCAAAGGGTCCTAAGTGTGGTGTGTCAGACTCTTCCCTGGCCGTACATGTAGAAGACAAGCGAACTTCAACTGCCCAAAACAATATTGTCTGGATTTTAAACAGAAAACAGTCAGTTTTTTAAAAGGAAAGTATTCCCAAGTCTCCCTGTCCACATTTCCCCCCACCCAAGCTGACCTGGCTACCCTCCCTCTGTCTACATCTCTGTACAGCTCAGAATCCTGTCCATCTGCTCCAGTGGGAATGACCTGGAGATTAGCCAAAGTGGCCTGGGTCTCTCTACACCCTTAACATCCAGCACAGAGTAACAGTTTAGTAAATGTTCCATGACCGTGGAATGAAGGAATCTGAGAGGCCAAGTCAGGATAGAACTTCTATGGACCAGAACAAAAACTCAGAATAAATCCAAGTCACTAAGCCACTAATTCAAGTCCTAAGGCCCTGTACTTTGCTCAGACAGAAACTGGAAAACCCCACAGAGTCCTGACCCTGGGCCTGTCACTCAATGACAACCCATCAGTTGACAGCAAGATAACGAAAACCTGATCTCGTGGTCGTCAAAAACCAGTGGGTGTTGTTCTGAATATACCAGCATCATGAATTTTTAAAAAATGACTTGCAGACTCACTATACTACCAGGCTGTGCATACCAAATGCCAAACAATAAATTACAAAGTGGAGTGGGGAATATCAGACAAATGGGTGTTTTGAGTACCATAGAGAAAAAATTTCTCCAGCCACAGCCATCTGTGTATCCAGACACAACAAACCGTTCTGTGCTTTCATTCTGAGCAGAGAGCACTGATCAATTGCCAGGTTGTCAAGCTCTTTAGAGTCTGTTTTTAAACTCAAAGGCCTGACATTCCAGAGCATAAGTGTTGTGGGTTTGCCTATGGTGGCCTGGTGTGTGTGCAGTGTGGCAATTCCAGACGTGTCAGCAATTCCCCACCAAAGGGAGGATTGAAATGATGGCTTTCGAGCCAGAGGATTCCGCATCCACATGCTTGCCTTGGCGTCTACCTTCCTCTGGAAGGCTTGAGGGAGGTGATGTGACACCATGTCCTGTTTATGAACTTACCGCAGCAGCACCCTGGCCTGCACCCTGGGGAAACTTGGCTGCCAGCTTCACTCTCTTCATCAGTCTCTCATCCACTGGGAGCTGAGTGCTGGGCAGTAAAAGTGAAAGTGTTAGTCGCTCAGTCACGTCCAACTCTGTAACCCCATGTACCATAGCCCACCAGGTTCCTCTGTTCATGGAATTCTCTAGGCAAGAACACCGGAGTGGGTAGCCATCCCTTTTTCCAGGGGATCTTCCTGACCCAGGGGTCAAACCGGGGTCTCCTGCATTGCAGGCAGATTCTTTACCTTCTGAGCCACCAGGGAAGTCCTGAATGCTGGACAGAGATGAGCCAAGGTTCTCTCTTTTGGAGAAGTGTCATGAGGGAAGGGGCTCTCCTGGGGAAGATCAAGGAGATCATTCTGGGGATTAAATTGAAAAGGTTTTACCCAGTGTGGGACTTCTTCCCTCTGTCTGTAAAGCTTCTCTGCTTTCTCTCTACAATATACACAAACCCAAGTGACTGCAACTTTCTAGAACTATGGCTGCCAGCTGCATTAATAACAAAAATAGCTGACACGGATTGAGCACTTACCAACTGCTGAATTCCTTCCATGCTCTCCCAGCTTGCCACCAGCACAGAAGTGGAGCCCACACCAGGGAGCACAACAGCAGGACCTGAATGGGAGGAGTAGATGCTGATGTGTGGGAACCAGTCTAGGAGGCACCCCAGAGATGAGCAGCAGCAGCAGGGCACCAGCCCTTCCACTTTTCCCCATTCAATCCTCCAGCCAAACTCAGAGCAGCTCAGAACAACCCGGATCTTCCCAGCTGCAACCTTTGTGCTGCTCACTGTTTGCTACCTTGATAGCCATGCTCACTCCACTCTGTCCATCAGAGTCTGGGAGGCTTCATTCTCTGCTGCCCTAGGCTGCCTCAATTTGTTCTTTCTCTGTGCGTCCAAAGCCCCTCGGAGAGGCAGAACATAATCACTATGCAGTCTGCGGCCACCTCACAAGAAGGGGAGCTCCTTGAAGGTGTGTGCGTGCATGCTCAGCTGCTTCAGTCGTGTCTGAATCTTTGTGGCCCTTTGGACTGTAGCCCACCAGACTCCTCTGTTCATGGGATTCTCCAGGCAGGAATACTGGAGGGGGTTGCCATACCCTCCTCCAGGGGATCTTTCCAACCCAAGGATCAAAATCAAGTCTCCTGTGCCTCCTGCATTGGCAGGTGGGTTCTTTACCCACTGAGCCACCTGGGAAGCTCTCTTGAAGGTAGGGACCAGGAATAAATCATCATTGGTCCCTGACTTGGAACAAAATAAATACTTAGTAAATACTAGTTGAAGAGAACTCCCCTGGTGGTTAAGGCTTCACCTTCCAATGCAGGGGGTGTGGGTTCAATCCATGGTTGGGGAGCTAAAAGAACAAAACATAAACAATAGAAACAGTACTGTAACAAATTCAATAAAGACTTTATAAATGGTCCATGTGTAAAAGACCTTTTAAAAAAAATACTAGTTGAAGTCTTCCCTGGTGGCTCAGGTGGTAGAGAATCCGCCTGCCAATCCAGGATACAGGAAACACAGGTTCGATCCCTGATTTGGGAAGATCTCCTGGAGAAAGAAATGGCAACCCACTCCAATATTCTTGCCTTGGAAATTCCATGGACAGAGCAGCCTGGTGGGCTACAGCCCCTGGGGTCAAAAGGAGTCGGATACAACTGAGTGACTAACACAGTTGAAGGACTAGAAAACACAGCTTTGTTATTATTTTAGATACAAGAAAAAGGTCCTCTGACATTCTACAGACTCCAAAGCATTCCATAATTATACACTAATAAAAATATAATTTAATGAAACAATGCTGTATCAAAGACTTTATTTTTTTTTCACTCCCGTCCTCTTTGCGGTATGAAGAAATACAACTCAAGAACTGCTTAAGAGATCAATTTTCTCCTTGGTATCCCTTTTCTTACCCTTGCTACCATCCTGAAAGTAAAAGTGAAAGTGTTAGTTGCTCAGTCGTGTCTGACTCTTTGAACCAAGCTCCTCTGATCTTGGAATTCTCCAGGCTAGAATACTGGAGTGGGCAGTCATTCCCTTCTCCAGGGGATCTTCCTGACCCAGGGATCAAACCTGGGTTTCCTGCATTGCAGGCAGATTCCTTACCACCTGAGCCCTAGGGTAGCCCATTACCATCCTGCTGCTGCTGCTGCTGCTAAGTCCCTTCAGTCGTGCCCGACTCTGTGCGACCCCATAGACAGCAGCCCACGAGGCCCCGCCGTCCTTGGGATTCTCCAGGCAAGAACGCTGGAGTGGGTTACCATTTCCTCCTCCAATGCATGAAAGTGAAAAGTGAAAGTGAAGTTGCTCAGTCGTGTCCGACTTTTAGCGACCCCATGGAGTGCAGCCTACCAGGCTCCTCCGTCCATGGGATTTTCCAGGCAAGAGTACTGGAGTGGGGTGCCATTGCCTTCTCCCAGTCTTGGGCTATTTGTCCATATAAATTTCTTTGAAAATTTCAAAATTCACTGAAATAGGCTAACAGCAAGTAACCAGCTAATGATTGATAGTAGCCATTTTTAAAATAACCCATTTTTGAGCTGGTTGTAGCTCAGGCCTTGTTGGGTTTCCCGGCTGTTTGAGATGGCAGTCTGTACACATAGTCACGGCCTCTATAATTATTCCCAAATGCAATTACATTTCCAACAGGAAATCCTTCTCTAGAAGTCATCCCCAGCCCAAGCAGCTGGACCATTAAGCTTGTGGAACACTGGGTGAAAAGGTCAAAGCCTCGTTTCCATCCTAGTGGTGACTCCAAAGTGGAACAGTGCTCAAAAATGTCAATAGTAGTGGGATTAGAGTTGAGATTTTCTTATATTTTTCTGTTTCCCTTTCAGCGTAATGAGGATTTACTATTTTGATCATAGATATGATTATACATTGTACTATAGGCATAGTACTCGTGAGTATATCATGTGTGTGTGCCAAGTCACTTCAGTAGTGTGTGACTCTTTGTGACCCTATGGAACCATAGCCTGCCAGGCTCCTCTGTCCATGGGATTCTCCAGGCAAGAATACTGGAGTGGGTTTCATGCCCTATTCCAGGGGATCTTCCCGACCCAGGGATCGAACCCGAGCCTATTACATCTCTTGCATTGAAAGCTGGATTTTTTACCACTAACGCCACCTGGGAAGCCCTAAGTATATCATAGATACAGGTAGATCTAATGATACGATTGTAAAGAATCTGCCTGCACTGTGGGAGACCTGGGTTTGATCCCTGGGTCAGGAAGATCCCCTAGAGAAGGGAATGGCTACCCACTCCAGTATTCTTGCCTGGAGAATTCCAGGACAGAGGAGCCTGGTCTATGGGGTCGAAAAGAGTCGGACATGACTAAGTGACTAACACTTTCACTTTTCACTGTACTATAGACTATACAATTTTATAATTACAAAAAAAAAAATTTGTAAATGGAGGACAAACTCAGTTTAAAAGTAAAGAAGCAGGACTGAAATCTTTACATGTAAGTCAAAAAGACAAACCAGAGTAGGAGCATAAGATGAATCCAGGATTGAATCTAAATCAAACAGACATACCTCAGAGACCATGCATGTGTTCTGCATGGAACTAGCTCTAAGGTTTCCAGCAGCCAATGGTGAAAAGAGATATCTGAGCAATTCCCCAGGTATGACCTCATACAGGAACAGACCAATTAGAAAATGGCCAGCATTTCCACACTCTGGGCCCAGTGGAAAAATCTCATCAAGGTCTTATATGAAGGCTAGTTCTGCTAGTGGTGAGCTGAATTTTTCTGTTGGCCTGAGCTGACCAGCCAGGTTTTGCAGACAGCTCATCATTACCCCCTTGGGTTTGCCAAGTCAAGAACACATATCCCCCAGGGTAGAACCACCCCAGGTCCAGCCTTTCCATCATTTGTCATCCACCCCATCCTCTCACGGTCCTTCTGCTGACACTCGGTCCTGCTCTAGTTTCTCTTCCGCCCCCTCCTCCCAGTTCAATCCGGCATTTAGCTGCCTTCCCAGTTCTAGACTTGCTCCTCAGACTCAGTTGAGCCTTTTCAGTTCCTGGTGGTGAAAAGCTTCTGCAAACTAGTCAGCCAATCTTCAAAGTCCCTGTGCCTGTCGGGGAAGGAGAGGGTAGGACGAACTGGGAGAGTAGCATTGACATATAAGGACTTCCCTGGTGGGTCAGCAGTAAAGAATCCACCTGTACTGCAGGAGACACAGGAGACATGGGTTTAATGTCCAGGTCAGGAAGATCCCATGGAGAAGGAAATGGCAACCCACTCCAGTATTCTTGCCCAGAAAATCACAAGCTCAGTGGAGCCTGGCAGGCTACAGTCCATAAGGTTGAAAAGAGACATGACTGAGCACGCACACACATATTGACATATATACACTGGTGGTGGTGGTGGCGGTTTAGTCGCTAAGTCATGTCCAACTCTTGCGACCCCATGGAGCCTGCCAGGCTCCTCTGTCCATGGGATTTTCCAGGCAAGAGTACTGGAGAGGGGTGCCATTGCCTTCTCCGAATATATACACTACCATGTTTAAAATGGGTAGTGGGGAGCTGCTGCATAGCACAAGGAACTCAGCTCGGTACTCTGAGATGAGCTAGAGGAGTGGGATGGGGCAAGGGAGGAAGGCTCAAGAGGAAGGGATATATGTATACATATAGCTGATTCATTTTGTTCTCCAGAAACTACCACAACATTGTAAAGCAATTATACTCCAATTTTTAAAAACGTCTGCATGCCTGTTACGGCATGGTCTGGTCCCCCTCCCATCCTGCCCTTCACATCAGTCACCTTCAGGTGAAATCAGAGAAAATAAATAGTTGCTGCCTCACATGATCAGATGGTGATCTAGACCAGTGCTCCCCAAAGCTGGCACCTCAATCAGTGCTGGCCCACTTGATCCACCAAGAGACACAGGCAGAAGCCAACAGCAAGCTTGCCAGAGCTTTGATGGCACTGCCAGGACAGCCAGCCATGGGAGCACTGAATTTGCTCCTTGTGCAAAGTATAGACCAGCTCAGGTGTGGCTGCCTCAAGGTGACTCACACACGGGCTAAGCTGCCGCCAACCAGTCGTATGCTGGAGGAGCACTTATCAGTGCCTGATGGAGTGGGAATCTTTAGAAAGGTCCTTCCCCAATTTGGTTTGGAAGTACAGTCTGGAGCCTTGCAATCAGTCTCTTGTCTGAGCATAATAGCACCGTCAGGAATCGAGTTCTTACTACTTTCCAGACACGGTGTGAGACAAATTGCCAGTGTTTTTCCATGTAATCACACCCACTCCAGGAGGTAAGTACTACTACCATAGTCCCCATTTCACGGCTAACACAACAGAGTCCCTGGGTAGTTCTGCATCTTCCTCTAGGTCTTGTTGTGCGGATGGCAGAGGTAAATGTGCCAAATCTGCTTGAATCTAAAACCCATGCATCTACTATTGCCCTCCACAGAGTAGCAGGACGACGTCTGCGGGACTTAAGGAATCGGCAGGAAACCGCAGGCTGTTTGTCCTTAATGAGGAGCAAGTAATAGGTAGCTTCTTCCCCTGCCTTCCCTACCTCAGTTCTTTACACTTAGAGCTTGTTATTCCTGATTTTAAAACAATTGTTCCCATGGCAACACCCTGGCAGCTTCTCTTAGCAACCATAGCCATCTTTCACCATTTTCACAAAGTTGGTTCAAATACAAAATTGCTTTTTGAAAGAGTTTTCGGAAGCAAAAACCAAGGTGATCAGTTGACCAGAGCTTGGCTTTTTATACATCTTAAGAAAATCAAGTGGCAAGTTTCATACATCTTAGGAAAAACAACTTTCTAGCGGTTTTTCAACTAGGTGAAAAGAGAAACACCCAGGTTTGCAGGTCAGGATAGTGTTTGAAACCTAAATAATATGCAAAAGCTCAGATGTGAAATTTTCCTCTGGTTGACAAAAGTTTCACAAACTGAGAGTATTTAAGGTTCACAGTTTTTAAAATTAATTTTTTACCAGAGTATATTTGCTTTAGAATGTTGTTAGTTTCTACTCTACAGCAAAATGGATCGGCTATACGTATACGCATATCCCCTCTTCCTTGGATTTCCTTCCTACTTAGGGCACTTCAGAGCACTGAGTGGAGTTCCTTGTGCTATACAGTAGGTGCACATTAGTTATCTATTATATACATAGTATCAATCACGTGTATATGTCAATCCCAGTGTCCTAATTCATCTCACCCCTCTTCCTATCTCCATGCTGTGCATATACTTGTTCTCTATGTCTGTGTCTCTATTTCTGTTTTGCAAATAAGATAATCTATACCAAATTTCTAGATTTTATACATGCGTTAATATACAATATTTGTTTTGCTCTTTCTAACTTCACAATGTATGACGGTCTCTAGGTCCATCCATGTCTCTACAAATTTCATTCCTTTTTTATGACTGAGTAATATTCCATTGTATATATGTACCACATCTTCTTTACCCATTTCTCTATGGATGGACATTAAGTTGCTCCTGCATCCTGGCTATTGTAAACAGTGCGCCAATGAACACTGGGGTGCATGTGTCTTTTTGAAATTATGGTTTTCTTTGGGTATATGCCCAGTAGTGGGATTGCTGCATCATACAGTAATTCCATTTTTAGTTTTTCAAGGAATCTGTATTAGTTCTTCATTGCCACTGTGACAATTTGTTGCCAATTTAGTGGTTTAAAAAAGCCCCACAAATGTAACATCTTACAAGTCTGTAGATCAGATGTCTGACATGGAAGTCACCAGGCTAAGATCAAGGCGCAGGCAGGTACATTGCTTTCTAGAAGCTCTAAGAGAGAATCCCTTGCCTTGCCTTTTTAAGCTCCTAAAAGCTGCCTGCTTGCCTTACATCATGGCTACCTTCCTCCTCCTTCAGAGCCAGCAACATTAAGCTGAGTCCTTCTCAGGCTGCCATCTCTCTGACAGCTCTGCCAAATCCCTCTTCCCCTTGCAAAGACCTGTGATTACATCCAGCCCTTGGATAATCCAGGCTAATCCCTCTATTTTAAGGTCATCTGATGGACAGGCTTCATTCCCTCTGCATCCTTAATTCCTCTTTGCCATGGCACCTAACCCAGCCACAGGATCCAGAGATTAGGAAGAGGATGTCTTCGAGGAGCTATTTTTCTCTCTACCACAGTGGATACAGCAGCCTACACAGTGTTTCCTAATGAGTAAGAGAATGTGGGCACATGGTGGACTAACTCGTGGCATCTCCTCACCTGCAGACACCATGCATCTCTTTGGCCTCTTTCTGTTGTGTATTCTGGCTATCAGCTAAAGTATGTACTTAAAATAACAAGTGGCCAAAAGTCTCTTCCCCAATCTTTACCCCAAATGGCAATGGTCAGTGATGAGCAAAAGGTCTGTGGAGCAAGACTAAGCCTCTTAAGCATGTGTTACCTGGACATGGAGCTGGAGTTGGGGCCACTACCAGGTTGCCTACTAGGGCAAGACAAGCTGGCAGCGAGCAGCTCAGGCTCAGAGCTGCTGACATGGGCAGCTGACCGTGATGGATGTTGGAGAAAGGGCTGACTCCATGAGGTAAAAACCTTCCCTGAAACACAGCGACAATTATCCCGTAAAGACATTTATGTAGTAGGACAGAAAACAAATCCCCATTGTGATCAATACAAACAAACTGAAAGCTGTAATTTTCCAGGGACAAACGGCTTCCAGGGTGGCTGAAGAATGCACGAGAACGTCAAGTCCTGTGTCCGGTTCTGTGCTGACACCTTGGAGGAAAGTGATGGGGGCGAGGGCCCTCAGGAGTCTCCCTCCCCAGCTCGGGAGGGGAGATAGAGTTTCCAGCAAAGCTAATCTACAATGGCAAACATGCTATGCAAAGGGTCAAAGAGTTGTGAGCTGCTTTTTAAAGAGTCAGAGGAGTTTGGAAGAGATGGAGTCCCTGTGACCTGGGGAGAGGGCAGTGAGGGGTCGGTCAACAGAGGTGAGGAAGCAGCAAGCGGTCGGCGGGGAGTAGGGCTCTGTCTCTTTCCAGCTGCGTGCTTTGGCAACTGACTTGACCCCAGGTGACTCAGTGTCCCTGTCTGTGGAAAGGCAGTGATATTAGAACTCTTGGGTTTACCTGTTGAAACAAGACCCCGTGCACAACACTGGGAACATAGTAGATATGCTATGTATCGTTTTTTTTTTTTTTTTTAACGATTTTAGATGTGGGCCATTTTTAAAGTCTTTATGGAATTTCTTACAATATTGCTTCTGTTTTATGTTTTGATTTTTTGGCCCCGAGGTATGTACGGTCTTAGCTCTCCAACCAGGGATCGAACCTGTACCCTCTGCACTGGAAGGTGAACTCTTAACCACTGGGCCACCAGGGAAATCCTTGTATTTTGTGGTAAGAACACAGAGCATGAGATCTACTCTCTTAACAGATTGATGGTGGTGGTTTAGTCGCTAAGTCATGTCTGACTTTGTGACCTCGTGGACTGTAAGCCGCCAGGCTCCCCTTTTTCACGGATTCTCAGGCAAGGATACTGGAGTGGGTTGCCATTTCCTTTTCCGCTCAACAGATTAGTAAGTGTCGAATCCAGAACTGCTATCTGTGGGCCCAGTGCTGTACAGCAGATCCCTGGAGCTCACACGACTTGCGTGACTGACTTGCATGCACCCTGATTGGGGAGTCTCTACTCAGCGTGCTGGCCCTTGGGCTGCAGCTGTGATTGTTGAGTGCACTTAAGGCTTCCTAGAAAGATGATGGGAATGAGGCTGCACAGTAAAGGGTTGGCTAACCAGTGAGGAAAGAAAGAAGCAACCACAAAGGTGAGGCAGTGAGAACCAATCAGAACAGGAAGAGCCAGGCAGGTAGTCTGTCTGACCCTGCTCACATTAGGGATGGAGCCTCTTCTCAGCAAAGAGGTCAGGATCAAGTTGCAAAGTGGTCTAGCTACTGCTGCTTCGTCGCTCTGTCATATCCGACTCTCTGCTGCCCCATGGACTGTATCCCGTCAGGCTCCTCAGTCCATGGGGCTCTCCAAACAAGAATACTGGAGCGGGTTGCATTTCCTACTCAGGGGATCTTCCAGACCCAGGGATCGAACCCCTGTCTCCTGTGTCTCCTGCCTAAAAAAAACCCCTAGAAAGTCCCTATGTGAGTGAGATCAAAAAATAAAAAGAGAGACATTAGGCCATCTGAAGCTTGCACAGTGGGGGATATTCTAGAATGCATGGTTTTCTAGAAAAAGTCAGACACGCTGAGCCCATTTCCTCATGCACAAGGTAAGGATGGCTGTCACCTACCTCGGAAGGTCAGGAGTGAGGGTTCAATGGGGAAATGTCACATACCTGGGGCTGATTCATGTTGATATATGGCAGAAACCAACACAGTATTGTAAAATAATCATCCTCCAATTAAAAATAAATTTTTAAATAAAAAAATTAAATGAGGAAATATCTTTAAAGTGCTCAGCACAGTGTCTAGGGTATAGTAAGTGCTCTAAAGTATTAATTATTATTATTCCAAAGGGTGTGTAATCTTTTTAAATAGTTTTTTAATGTGTTTCTGTTGATTTTAACAGTGAAACATTTCATCTCTCCCACAAGAAGCCTCATGTGGTAGAAGAGGGCAGGCCTGGTTGACTTGGGGGGTCAAGGCCCAGAGCCCACCTTGCTCGCCTCCTCTCTGCCCCCAGGGCACCTGCCTGGAGAAAGCGTCCCTGTAATGTGGAGCCCCATAGAGGAGGGTGCCTTGGCCAGGGTCCACCTTAGGACCTCGCCACCTGGAGCTGAAGCTGGTTTCCTAATGACCAGTTCATCGCACAGCCAGTTCGCTGAGTCAGTTTGATAAAAGTCAGTGCACCTGTCATTCCACCAAATGTTGAGTCATCAGTGACTTCTGTCTGAGTTTCCCAAATCATCAAAAATGTGCTCCAGTTTTAACGACTTTACTAGCTTTAGAGCAATTCATACTGAATCCATGGGTGTTGCTGTGAGGAGCCGGAACTCCTTAGCCAGGTTCCTTCTCATCCTTGGCACAACCCTTAGGGCTCGCTCTCGCTGGCCCCCAGTTCTACCTCCTGTACCACCAGGAGCCACTCGCTTACCAAGTCCCTGCCCTTTGGAGCTCCAGGTTTCCCGACCCTTACCCTTGCCACCTTGGTTCACCCTGCCCTGCCCTCTGCTGCTCAAAGGCACTGTGGGGTCTGCAGCCCAGGCCATGTTCTCAGCTGACCCCTCTCTCCACCTTCCTCCAGCAAACCCTCTGATCCGTCTCCGGAGCCCCAGTCACTATGGGAAGCTTGGGGACAGACACACCATGAAGAGTTCCTAAAATATTCTGAAAGCTGATCACCTAAAACTTCCCGGAAATCATCTAAACCTCTTGTTTTAAGAAATCAACCAACAGTTTAAAATAAACACAAGTTTAGGAAATTTTGCAAATTCTTTGAATTTGTTATCTGGCAAGTTAACCATATGATGAATTCTTTGCCGTTCTATTGTTTTTTGGAAAATTGACCTAAAACTGGAACACAGATTTCTAGTCCAATTCACTTTCTTCTAAATAATACTTCTCAGTACTCATTTGTAAACACAATCAGTATGTCTTTATTGGTATGGTTAAATTTGGTTTCTCTTCTCTCTTTATTTTTGGCAACTTGGTTTTTGCAAAATGCATTTTCTCAATTTTTTTCAAACTTGCTTTCTTTTTTAAAATGCAATGTTTTTAAGATGCTAATGGCCTCATTTTAATTTGCACATATTCTTGTTAATAATGAAATCTCCTTAATGTGAGTTAAAACTAAAAGCCTGTCAGAGTAATTCACAAACATTTAAAAACTCTGTAGCAATTCTAGGAGGATTCCCTGTTAATATTCTTAAGGACTTTCAATGGATATACTAAGTGGGCCTTGGTATTAACAGAAATAGCAAACAAATTAAAATTGGACTCTTAGTAACAATTGGAAAATAATGAATACGCACAGCCTTCAGCATGCAACTGAATCTAGTTGCACAAGAGCCTCCTACACTTTAAGGATGTCTTTATTGAATAACCATCATGCTAATAAGTATCACTTAAGACTGGTATTGAGTCACCTGACTTCTCTATATTTCTTGCGGGAATGCACAAGAGAGCAACACCAATCAAATTTAAAATAATGCAAACCTCATTTGGCATTGAGGCTAGCTGCAATCTCTATTTGCAGCATATAGTACATTTTCATGTGAGCAATGTAATTTGCAAGGAATTAAAATTCCAGCCTAAGAGACATCTCAAATCCATTCTCAGGCCTTGGCGAATATCCCGATGATCCATGAGAAATGTCAGAATGATCCGCCGTTTCCACAGTGGATTACAGCTTTGAGAACAGTGCCCACCGCTGCAAGGATACATAGCTCTTCAGGTTTAATCTCTTTGAAAATTCGGTTTATACTGAAAGAAAAACACTTTGCTATGTATTTGTACATTAAAAAAACAGGATTTAACATGGAGCTTTAATACATTATCCTGTTTAATCTTCACAACAATCTTTGGTGGTAGGTATTACAATCACCACTCGAAAGATGAGACACTTGAAGCTCAAAGAGGCTAAATGACATTCCCAAATTCACCCAGCTAATGAGAAGTAGACAGGCATTAAATTTAAGTCTCCTGGCTCTGAGCCAATAAGTTAAAACAACAAGCATGCATTGCTTATCATATACATAGACCCTCCTCTTTTTTTCTTTCCCCCCAACCTTTATTGAGATATAATTGACAAAGACCACAGTGTAAGTTGAAGTTGTACGACATAGTGATTTTATGTATGTATATATTGCAAAATGATCACCACAACAAGGTTAGTTACCATGTCCATTGCTCACACAGCTACAGTTTCTGTGTATATGGTGAGAGCTTTAAAAACCTACCCTCTTAGCAGCTTTCAAGTTTCTAATATGATATTGTGCTCACTCTCTTCAGTCATGTCCAACTCTTTGCAACTCTATGGACTGTAGCTGGTCAGGCTCCCCAGTCCATGGAATTCTCCAGGCAAGAATACCAGTGTGTGTTGCCATTCCTCCTCAAAGCGATCTTCCTGACCCAGGGATCAAACCTACGCCTCTTACATCTCCTGCATTGGCAGACAGGTTCTTTACCACCAGCACCAGCTGAGACGCCATTAGTAGCTATAGTCACCATGCCATGATCTTTATAATTAGACGTTTGTACCTTCTGACCACCTTCACCTACTTACATTTATCTAGCAGCAGCTCTGCATTACAAGGACAGAAGTGGGTAGTTGCAACCGAGATTGTATAGCCCACAAAAATGGAAAATACCTTTGTAGAAAAAGTTTCCTGATGCCTCTGCTGAAAATAATGGCAAAAATGACAGTCAACTCGTAGCCCTCCTGAGAAGCGGGGGAAAAAATCCTGTGGGAATCAAGGACTTGCCTTCCAGTCTAAGCTATGGTACAGGCTTAGCCTTCTCATGCCTGTGCTCAGCTGCTTAGTTGTGTTCCACTCTTTGCGACCCCAAGGAGTGTAGCCCACCAGGCTCTTCTGTCCATGGGAATTTTCTGGCAAGAATACTGGAATGGGTTGCCATTTCCTCTTCCAGGGGATCCTCCTGATCCAGGGATTAAACCCATGTCTCCTGCATTGGCAGGCAGATTCTTTACCACTGAGCTACCTGGGAAGCCCAGCTTAGTTTCATATATTGGACAAAGCAATTCCCTGTCTGGACCTCAGTTTCCTTATCTGTAAGATAAATTAGACTAAATCACGACTTTTAAATCAAAGCTCTTTCCCTCAAAGCTGTCTATGGTAAGCGCTGTGTGTACAGCAGACACAAAGCCGTCTATTTGGATAAACAGCTGGGGTTGGAGGCTACAGTCCTAACCTATCACCTCCCAACCTGCTCATGTGCTCAGAGCTTTGGTGGGGGCGGGGAGGGTGTGTCTCACAGTCCCCCACAGCCACAAACACAAAGCCCACTGAGCTAACCAGTCTCTGTGTCCCTTCCACAGTCGATGTTCATGATTTGGAATCCATGGCACCTTGTAAAACTCTGATTTAGAACCCTCCAAAACAAATCTTCATCTCTGAGAATTGTCTTCATAACCAAACCACAGCTGAGATAGACTGAAAAGGAAATGCATACATACACATCTGCCATTTCCCCTACTTAGCCATAGGACAGCCTAACGTGTATCTTTCTGCTTTCTGGAACGAGCTGGCACTCTCTGTGATCTGTCTTGAGCATTTTAAAACACAAAAGCAGAGTGTCAGCCTTGGGGAGCTATACAACATGAGGGATTGTCACTCCAGCGACAGCACTCCTGGGGACAGCGCTGCTTCAAAAGGCATCAGGAGGTAATGACACTGCGAATTATTTGTTGCCTGAGCAGGGACTAGTTTGAGCAGCTCACAGGTGCATTGGAACTGCATCAAAGAGTGTTTTGGTCCCTAAGTAGGGGGCTTTGGAGAAAGAGAGCTGGCCAGAGATTCTAAGAGCCCAGAGCTCCGGACAAGAAGACAGGGCATTGGCACAGCCTTCCCTCTGACACTCTCCTCGCACCCGAGTCAAGTTTTCTGGCCTTTCTGGGACTGTGACGTGATTGGCTGCACCAGAAGATAACTGTGGGTCAGGCTTTGTGCATACACAGCTCAATTAATGCTCACTAACTCTCCACACACATCTGATCTCCATGTCATGACAAAGGTAGGAGACTGAGTCTTACTAAGTTAAATAACTTACCCTGAATTACATAGCTAGTCAGTTGGGCAGCAAGGCTTTAAACTAGCTATCGGAAGCAATTTGTAAAAAATGGTTCCGGTATATATGTGTAACTGAATCACTTTGATGTATACCTGAGACAAACACAACACTGTAAATCAACTATTTCAGTGTTGCTATTTTGTTGCTAAGTCATGTCCCACTCTTTGTGACCCCCATAGACTGTAGCCCGACAGGATCCTCTGTCCATGGAATTTCCCAGACAAGAATACTGGAATGGGTTGCCGTTTCCTTCTCCAGGGGATCTTTCCGAGCCAGGGATCGAACCCACGTCTTGTGCATTAGCAGGTGGATTCTTTACTGCTGAGCCGACCAAGGAAGCCCCTATACTTCAATAAAAACATTTCAATTAAAAAAATTTAACAGCCAAGGTATGGCTGTGAAGTCAAATAGCTTCTGTTTGGACCCTGTTTGTGCCACTGTCAGGTGTGACACTAGTCAGTTTGTTTAAATACTTTGATTTATCTATAAAATGAGCCTGATGGTGCTACCTGCCTCATAGAATTTAGAGGATGACATGATTTTTACAAGATACCTGGTAAAGGAACTTCCCTTGTGGTCCAGTGGTTAACATTTCACCTTCCAATGCAGGGGGTGCAGGTTCAGTGCCTAGTTAGGGAGATAAGATCCCACATCCCTTGCAGCCAAAAAAATTACATAAAACAGAAGCAATATTGCAACAAATTCAATAAAGACTTTTAAAATGGTCCACATTAAAAAAAAAAACACTTAAAAAAAAACAGCTGGTAGATACTGAGTCATAATTACGGTCGCTATTACTTGTTGTTCAGTAGCTCAGTTGTGTCCAACTCTTTGTCACCCCACAGACAGCAGCACGCCAGGCTTCCCTGTCCTTCACTGTCTCCCAGTTTGCTCAAACTCATGTCCATTGAGTCAATGATGCCATCCTACCATATCATCCTCTGTTGCCCCATTCTCCTCTGGCCCTCAACTTTCCCAGCATCAGGGTCTTTTTCAGTTGAGTTGGCTCTTCGCATCAAGTGGCCAAAGTATTAGAGTTTCAGCTTTGGCATCAGTCCTTCCAATGAATATTCAGGATTGATTTCCTTTAGGATTAACTGGCTTGATCTCCTTGTAGTTCAAGGGACTCAAGTCTTCCCCAACACTACAGCTTGAAAGCATGTATTCTTTGGCGCTCAGCTTTCTTTATGGTCCAACCTTCACATCTGTACCTGACTACTGGAAAAACCATAGCTTTGACTAGACAGACTTTTGTCAGCAAAGTGATGTCTCTGCTTTTTAATATGCTGCCTAGGTTTGTCATAGCTCTTTTTCCAAGGAGCAAGCATCTATCAATTTCATAGCTACAGCCACCAGCCACAGTGATTTTGGAACCCAAGAAAATAGTCTGTCACTGTTTCCATTGTTTCCCCATCTATTTGTCAGGAAGTGATGGAACTGGATGCCATGATCTTAGGTCACTATTACCATCACCTAGCTAATTCCAAAATCCATGTTGCTAGCCACCCTGTAAAAATCAAGCTTCCTCCGTATCTCTTCTCCGAGAGGACTCTTATCAATGTCTCTGATGAGCTACATCAGGTCAGGCCAGTGATAGGTCAATTCTTCTTCCTCATTTCATCCCTAATCTCTCAGTAGCATTTGATGTTGCTGAGCACCTCTACCTTGAAATATTAATAGTGTCTTGTCTAGCCTTTGACACCTTTGACACCACATTCTTCTGGTTTTCCTCCTTCCTTAGAGGTCACTCATTCTCAGCCCCCTTTGTTAGGTCCTCCTCCTTTCTCAGACTTCTAAAGGGAAGAGATCCCCAAGGTCTCATTCTCATGCCCTTCTCTTCCCACGGACACTCCTTTGTTGGGTTATAACGTGTGGGCCCACACCTTCAAATGAGCTGGCAACTCTCACATTTCTCTCCCAACCTGGAACTATTGGAGCCTCTGAGCTCCAATAGCCTCATGTTTCTACTTGGATGTCTCAAAGGCACCACACACTTAATGTCCTAAACATAGATGCTGGTTTCCTTTCTATTCAAACATCTGTCCTCCTTCCAATCCATGTCAATGAAGGTGCCACCACTGGCCCTGTTATTCAGGCCATAAACCTGTTAATTATTCTCTTTCTCTCACATCCATATCAAGTTCATCAGTAAATTCTCTTTTTGTACCTTATATGCTTCCTTTTGAGTGTGTTTTTTTCTTTTAAAAATTTCTTTAATTAATGTGTTTTTAAGCACCTGTGCTTAGTCGTGTCCGACTCTTTGCGACCCCGTGGACTATAGCCCCCCAGGCTCCTCCGTCCATGGGATTCTCCAGGCAAGAAGACTGGAGTGGGTTGCCATTTCCTCCTCCAGGGGATCTTCCTGATCCAGGGCTCCAACCACCTCCTCCCCACTCTCCTCCACTACCTGACCCTAGTCAGTCAAGGTATAGGCTGAGCTTTTCTGGACTGGCTAACATTCATCTATTTATAAATGATGTGTCCAAATGACAGTCCATGAAGGAAACTCTGACCTGGGGAAAAATAGGTGACCTGGAATCAATCAAAGACTATTCCAGGACACAGAAATGGACTCCATGTGACAAATCAGACTAACAACACATGTCCAGGAAGGTACGGCAAACTCAGTTCCAGATGGTGAAGGTGAAGTTGCTCAGTCATGTCCAACTCTTTGCGACCCTGTGGACTGTAGCCTACCAGGCTTCTCCATCCATGAGATTCTCCAGGCAAGAATACTGGAGTGGGTGCCATTTCCTTCTCCAGGGGATCTTCCCGACCCAGGGATCGAAACTGGGTCTCCCGCATTGGAGGCAGATGCTTTAACCTATGAGCCACCAGGGAAGCCCAGATGAGACGAATGGAAATGCCAAGGGCTCCAATTAGAAAGGCTTGTGAGAACCATGACTCAGGCTTCGAGAATACACCCATTCTCTGTGTTGACATTCATTTAACAACAGATATTTTTAGGATTCAGGCTTCTCTGATAGCTCAGTTGGTAAAGAATCTACCTGCAATGCAGGAGACCACTTTTTTCACTTTCATTTTTAGGATGCACTTGCACTACCATGGAACCATTTCATATCTATGTTTGGTTATCATAGAATCAAACCACATCAGGTCAAAGGACACTAAGCTTCAGACCTCATCTAGGATCAGATGATTCTCACCTTAAGACTCAAAACCTCTAGATGGTTCATGAAGGTATTCTATGCATGATTTTTTAATATATGTTTCAGGAAAACTTGGTCGAACTCATAAGACTGTTGCAAAAACCAAATGCTTAAATATCTTCGCTTCTTTTCTGAAGTCGTATCAACTCAGTTTTACACCACATACATCAGAATCCCTTTCTCAATTTCTAAGATTAATAAAAATGAAAAGACAAATCTGTATTTATGGTAAAGTACAATTTTCAGGATTTTAAAAGCGTAACTCATGCAAATATAAAATGAATCCTTGTCAAAGATTTTATTCTACTCATTAATTACTGAGGGAAGCAGCGAGATGTTAAGACTGGTTCAAATAGCATTTAAGGGACCAGGTCTTTATAGGCAATTAAGTAAAGGGCTATTAGGATAACATTTCTGGACCAGATACAAATCCTTAAATGTCCACTAGGGCAGCAAGCTATAAACTTCAGATTTTCTGTTCCATTGGACACAAATCATTTGCATCTATCCTGGACAAAAATCTACAAAAGTTAACATGTAACTTCACTCAATTTGAAAACTTGAATCAATATTCAATAATAAGTTGAACAAGATAACCCCCTCCAAATTTAGATGGGCCTGTGCTCTATGTCGGAGAAGGCAATGGCACCCCACTCCAGTACTCATGCCTGGAAAATCCCATGGACGGAGGAGCCTGGTAGGCTGCAGTCCATGGGGTCGCTGAGGGTCGGACACAACTAAACGACTTCACTTTCACTTTTCACTTTTATGCATTGGAGAAGGAAATGGCAACCCACTCCAGTGTTCTTGCCTGGAGAATCCCAGGGACGGGGGAGTCTGGTGGGCTGCCATCTATGGGGTCACACAGAGTCGGACATGACTGAAGTGACTTAGCAGCAGCAGCAGCAGTGCTCTATGTATCAGTCCATTTTTTGCCTTATTTTCAAATTATGGACAACTCAGAAGTCTCTCAACTACCTTCATCATATCATACATAATCTCCAAAGTGGCTGGCATCAGTATCTTTGGCTTGCTTACTTATATACATGGGGGAAAAGAAAGATTACCAGACGTGATGCCTTGAATGTGCTTTAGAGCCCTTCTGAATGGAGCAAACTTCTGTGTTGAAATTTTTGTAAGAAATCCTAGACTGGACTTCTGGAAACCCCTACTATTTTTCATCTGTCCTAAGGCTAGGAAAACAAGTGCAAGACACTCTCTCCACCAGATTTCACCTGGTGGTATACGTGCTTATATTTGGGGATGAACCCCTCTCTTTTTAATATCCCCCAAATTTGTGACATCCCTGCCCTAGCAGGGTCCTCAGATGTGCAGCTGACACCACCCTTATGGCAGAAAGCAAAGAAGAACTAAAGAGCCTCTTGATGAAAGTGAAAGAGGAGAGTGAAAAAGCTGGCTTAAAACTCACCATTCAGAAAGCTAAGATCATGGCATTTTGTCCCATCACTTCATGGCAAATACATAAGGAAACAATGGAAACAGTGAGAGACTTCATTTTCTTGGGCTCTAAAATCACTGCAGATGGTGACTGCAGCCATGAAATTAAAAGACACTTGCTCCTTGGAAGAAAAGCTATGCCCAACCTAGATAGCATATTAAAAAGCAGAGATATTACTTTGCCAACAAAGGTCCGTCTAGTCAGGGCTATGGTTTTTCCAGTGGTCATGTATGGGTGTGAGAATTAGGCCATAAATAAGGCTGAATGCCTTATAAATAAGGCAAAACACCAGGCTGGATGAAGCACAAGCTGGAATCAAGATTGCTGGGAGAAATATCAATAACCTCAGATATGCAGATGACACTACCCTTATGGCAGAAAGTGAAGAGGAACTAAAAAGCCTCTTGATGAAAGTGAAAGAGGAGAGTGAAAAAGTTGGCTTAAAGCTCAACATTCAGAAAACTAAGATCATGGCATCCGGTCCCATCACTTCATGGCAAATAGATGGAGAAACAGTGGAAACAGTGTCAGACTTTATTTTGGTGGGGCTCCAAAATCACTGCAGATGGTGACTGCAGCCATGAAATTAAAAGACACTTTCTCCTTGAAAGAAAAGCTATGACCAACCTAGACAGCATATTAAAAAACATTACTTTGCCACAAGCTATGGCTTTTCCAGTAGTCATGTATAGATGGATGTGAGAATTGGGACTATAAAGAAAGCTGAACACTGAAGAATTGATGCTTTTGAACTGTGGTGTTGGGAGAAGATTCTTGAGAGTCCCTTGAACTGCAAGGAGATCAAACCAGTCAATCCTAAAGGAAATCAGTCCTTGATATTCATTGGAAGGACTGATGCTGAAGCTGAAGCTCCAATACCTTGGCCACCTGATGTGAAGAACTGACTCATTGGAAAAGACCCTGATGCTGGAAAAGAATGAAGGCGGGAGGAGAAGGGGATGACAGAGGATAAGATGGTTGGATGGCATCACCGACTCAATGGACATGAGTTTGAGCAAGCTCCAGGAGTTGGTGATGGACAGAAAAGCCTTGTGTGCTGCCGTCCATGGGGTCACAGTCAGACATGACTGAGCAACTGAACTGATACTGACTTCCACAGCTCTAGCAGAAGATGGGGTTCCTTAGTAATTGACACTAGAAGTCTGTTAGCCAGATACCAAGATGATTTCCTTGGGAGTGGTTTGTAGGCAATGACTCCATATAGCAGGTCAGTAATTGGGTTAGTTGGGGTTCTCTAGACAAACAGAACCAATAGGATAAACATATATAGGGAAAGATTTATCCTAAGATTAGGCTCACACAATTATGGAGACTAGGAAGTCTCACTTTCTGCCATCTGCAAACTGGAGGACAATCTAGTTTACTGAGTCTACTGATTCACATACTAATCTCCGTCAGACACATCCAGGAATAATGTTTAATCTAGTCACCCCATGGCACAACCACAAAATAATCATCACAGCAATTTTCCTTAAGAGTGTGTCTGTCATACCTAATTAAATGAGAATCCTCCTCAAATGTGACATCTAGTCATGACTTTGGCTACACAATTGATTTGTCCAATTATATTCTGGGAAAAAAAAAGAGGACAGATTCTAATGAACCCATGTCAAAGCTATATTGCCACAAAAAAAAAAAAGTAGACTCAGGGACTGCCCTCGTGGTCCAGTAGTTTAGAGTCTGTCTTGAAATTTGGGATGTGTGTTTAATTACTGGTCTGAGAACCAGGATCCCAAATGCCATGGGGCGACTAAGTCTGTGTCATGAGGAAAGATCTCACATGATGCAACTAAGATCTGACAAGACCAAATAAATATATTTTTAATTAAAAAATATGGAAGTAAGTATTTTTTATTATTTTTAATAAAGTATGTCTTTTCAGGAAAAAAAATATGGAAAGTCAGTAAAAACATTTATTTTTGAATGCTATGGAGTTAGGTAAGAATAAGATATCATAAAAGGTTTTACTTAGCTTAAAAGGAAAGTCGACCAAATTGAGGGTTAGTGAAGAAGGAGGAAAGGCTGTCTCATATTTTGTTCCATGTCCATAAAATGAAGAACATGAAAATATCAACACTACAGTATGTAAAATAGATAATCAACAAGGACCTACTGTACAATGTAGGAAACTCTGTTCAATACCTGCAATAATCTACATGGAAAAAGAATCTGAAAAAGCATGGATTATATGTATAGAGAATGGATATATATATATATTGATTATGGATATAGATTATTATGATTATTGATATAGAAAATGGATATATTGATATAAATATATATATATTGATTATGCCAAAGCCTCTGACTGTGCAGATCACAACAAACTGTGGAAAATTCTTCAAGAGATGGGAATACCAGACCACCTTACCTGCCTCCTGAGAAATATGGTCAAGATTTTGTCTTAGAATATAGTTGATAGTCAATAGTTGAGAACATGTTATGGATTCCGAGCATGATTGATCAGTCTCCAAGGCATTCTTATAACATGTAGGACTTCTGAAATATTTGAACTAATATCATTTTAACTATTGACTTCTTGACCATATTCAGGTCAAGAAGCAACAGTTAGAACCAGACATGGAACAACGGACTGGTTCCAAATCGGGAAAGGAGTATGTCAAGGCTGTGTATTTTCACCCTGCTTGTTTAACTTATATGCAGAGTACATCATGCGAAATGCCAGGCTGGATGAAGCTGGAATCAAGATTGCCGGGAGAAATATCAATAACCTCAGATTTGCAGATGACACCACCCTTATGGCAGAAAGTGAAGAAGAACTAAAGAGCCTCTTGATGAAAGTGAAAGAGGAGAGTGAAAAAGTTGGCTTAAAACTCGACATTCAGAAAACTAACATCATGGCATTTGGTCCCATCACTTTGTGGCAAATAGATGGGGAAACAATGGAAACGGTGAGAGACTTTTATTTCTTGGGCTCTAAAATCACTGCAGATGGTGACTGCAGCCATGAAATTAAAATACACTTGCTCCTTGGAAGAAAAGCTATGACCAACCTAGACAGCATATTAAAGAACATTAGTTTGCCAACAAAGGTCCATCCAGTCAAAGCTATGGTTTTTCCAGTAGTCATGTATGGATGCCAAAGTTGTACCATAAAGAAAGCTGAGTGCCAAAGAACTGATGCTTTTGAACTGTATTGTTGGGAGAAGATTCTTGAGAGTCCTTTGAACTGCAAGGAGATCCAACCAGTTAATCCTAAAGGAAATCAGTCCTGAATATTCATTGGAAGGACTGATGCTGAAGCTGAAGCTCCAATACCTTGGCCACCTGATGCAAAGAACTGACTCATTTGAAAAGACCCTAATGCTGGGAAAGATTGAAGATGGGAGGAGAAGAGGACGACAGAGGATGTGACGGTTGGATGGCATCACCAACTTGGTAGACATGAGTTTGAACAAGCTCCGGGAGTTGGTGATGGACAGGGAAGCCTGGCGTGCTGCAGTCCATGGGGGTCACAAAACTGAATTGACGTGTATATAAAGAATGGATATGTGTGTATATATATATATAGAGAGAGAGACAGAGAGAGAGAGAGAGAACCTAATCACTTTGTTGTATATCTGAAACTAACACAATATTGTAAATCAACTATATTCTAAGACAAAATAAAAATTAAATTTGAGAAAAAACTATCAACAATATTGCAAACAAACAATTCAAAGTAAATTTCCTTCCTCAGTCTATTCCATCCCATATAATTAATTCCCTTTCTGCTGGTGTGGGTAAGCAGTCTGCTTTCATATGTTAAACTGAAAAGGGTCCTTGAAATCCTAACTCTGTCTACTGATGCAATCTGAAAATTGGTTCAGCTATATCAGATCAGAAGCATGTGCCTTAGAGTTTATTCTTAGCCACATCAATACTTTAGAGTATTTGGTATAATCATTTTCTAGGAGGCTCTGAGGTCATCTTTTTTATTGAAGAGACAAATTCTAGCCTGTAGAACCTATGGCCAAGACTCAGAAGAAAGCAGCGACCTCCTTGATTATGAAACTGAATGACCCTTGTTAATGTACTACAGCAATCAATAATATCAGAACTTAGAAGAAAATTCTATATTGTGGTAGAGTGCATACCCATTTCGTCAGAATCTGATGGCTGTTTCCCCTGAGGCTGAGAATATGTTAAGGATGCCGAGTGTTATTGACCAGTCTCCAAGGCATTCTTATAACATGTAGGACTTCTGAAATATATGAGCTAATATCATTTTAACTATTGAAACTTAACCTAGGGTGAGCTGAACATCTCTTTTGATTTGATAGTTTTTCCCATGCAACTCTTATGTTAATGTAAAATTGATTTAGAGATTTGTATTCAGTGCTCAGTCATGTCCAAATCTTTGCAACTCCATGGACTGTAGCCACCAAGGCTCCTCTGTCCATGGAATCTTCCAGGCAAGAATACTGGAGTGGGTTGCCATTTCCTGCTCCAGATTTAGAGGTATGGAGACAACCACAACAAAAAAAATAGAAACCTAATTATTTCGAGTATCTTTTTTTATAAGGCACAAAATCAAATCTTTATGATTCCCAGGGGAACTCTTGAAAATCTAAAATATTGTGCTAGATGTAAAAAATATCCTGGAAATGTCATTTTATTTTTCTCAATTTAGGATCCAAACTTGGGAAAAATCAGAAGAGCTATCAGAGGAGATTTAGTCACTTGATTGAGACAGAATCATGGTTGCCTGAGGGAAACAACTTGGTTACCTATTTAGTCAAAGTGACAATATAATATTTTAAAGACAACCTGATTATAAAGAACCTGAGCTCGTGTGTATGGGGGAAAATCTTTGTTCTTTGTTGCTCTTGTTTTTAAATAATGAAAAACATGATAAAGTCAACACAAAGACCAGAAAATCATCCTAGTGAGATACAGAAGCCCTGACAACCACTGGTCTGTTTTCAGTCCCTATACTTTCACCTATTCAGAATGTCTTAAAAACGGAATCCTCCAGCACATAGCCTTTAAGTCTGATTTCCTTCACTTACAAGAATGCACTGAGCTTCATCCATGTGGTTGCAGGTCTCAGGAGTTTGCTGAGCAGGGTTCTACTGCACAGATATACAATAGCTTGTTTATCCATTCATAAGTTGAAGGATGCTTGGATTGTTTCCATTTTTGAACAGTTATGAATAAAGATTCTATAAATATCCATGTACTGGTTTATGCATAAACATGAGTTTTCATTTCACTTGGGCATATCTAAAGGGAGGTTGCTGGATCCTATGGTAAATGAATGAACTGCCAAACTCTTTCCAATGTGATTGTACTATAATCTTGCATGCCCATAGGAACACATGAGGGTTCAAACTGCTTCACGTCATGGATGGAGAGTCATTCTTTTGCAGGTGGGAGTCCAACTGCTACAGCATTTGTCAGTATGACTGTAATTTCCCTAGTGTTCCCTCTGTGTCTTTGTCAAAATCGATTGACCATACATGGAAGGGTCGGCACCTGGATTCCTCTCTGTTTCACTGACCTATGTGTCTATCCTTTTTGACAATATCAAACTGGTTTGAGGTTTTTCGTTTGTTTGTGTTTGGCCATCTGTTGCAGCAGGTGGAACCTTAGTTCCCCAACCAGCGATCAAACCTGCATTCCCTGCATTGGAAACAGAGTCTTAACCACTGGACCACCAAGCAAGTGTCTAGTGTATCTTTACAGTAAGTGTTGAAATCAGGTAGCGTGATTCCTTCAGCTTTGTTCTTTTCTAAAAATGTTCTGGCTCTTCTGTATTTGTTGCCTTTGTTAATGTTAGAATTAGCTTGACAACTGCTACAGAAGTCTTTCTGGGACAGGCTGGGGTTGACTTGAATTTATAAATCAATTTGGGAAGAATTGGCATCTTGACAATATTGTGCCTTCCTATCCACAAACATAAATCCATTTATTTAAACCTTCTTTTATTTTATTGACAATTGTACTATAATTTATGGCATAGAGATATTCTACATAATTTATTATATTTATACCTAAATATTTCATGGGGTTTTTTTGGTGTCATTATAAACGGTATTTTTTAAATTTATGAATGTTCATTGGTAATCCACATAAAAATACACTGATTACTATACATTAACCTTATATCCTGTCTCCTTGCTAAACTAATTTATTAGTCCTAGGAGCCTCTTTGTGAATTCTTTAGGATTTTCTTTATAGACAACCATGCTATCTAAGAGAAGAAGCACTTATTTTTCCTTCCAATCTATATGACTTTTATTTCTTTTTGCTGCTTTTCTTTTTCTTTATTGTGCTGACTAGCACGTCCATGACGATGTTGAATAGAAACAATTAGAACAGCCCCCACCAATACCAATCATACCTTTTAAACAAAAAAACTCACTTCAACCAAAATAATTTCAGAGAAAACTAGGAGGAGGGAAATTGAAAAGTCACTCTTGCACACAAACATTTCAGTAAACTATCAAAGTTCAGGAACACACAGGACAGAACTAACTAGAGCTTCACATCTCTGTGCTCCTTATAAATGGGATAAAAATGAACAAGGTTTCTTAATGGTGTCACCCAAATCCAGCCACTCCGTACTACATAAAAGTAATACGTCAAACATGTAAATTTAAAATGATGCTTAGTCATCAATGTTTCATTATCCAGTCTTAGAAAATATCTAGGTAAACAACAATTATCAATTAACTCAATTTAATATTAATTCAAGGTTTCAAGTTACCTGAAGATGTTGGAAATTATGTCCAAGCTGACAGACTACACTGCATAAATACTGCTATGAAAACATTTTTCACAATTATCACTTCAATTTAGTTAGACAAAATTTACATTTTTTATAATCTTAAAATCCTATGTATGGGTAATACTAGCTTATTTGATCAGCAAACTAGGTTAGAAAGTCCATGAGAAAAAATACCAAGATCTTCATAATTATAAAATCAAGCGAAAGATATATATATAGTTATTGCTTATAAATTAAGCCAAAGTTATTGAACCAGTCTAATTTTTCCAAAGATTTATCTTAACTATGTGAAGTTGAATTCCTTCTTTTTTTTAAACCACTTATCATTTATTTATTATTATTATTATTTTTTTTTACTTTACAATATTGTTTTGGTTTTGCCATACATCAACATGAATCCGCCATGGGTGTACACGTGTTCCCCATCCTGTTGAATTCTTATACTAACATGTTTATGAGCTAACATTTTCATTAGGAAGCATTTTAAAAATCTACTACTTTAAAGTGTAGTTTACCTATTTTTTGTATCTTTGGGGAATATGAGATTTATATGAAGTTTATCTATTTCTAAAAGCCAGTCAGATCAGAGTTCCCCTATTTTAAGACAGAATAATCTAACCTGGAGATAAGAAAACACTTCCTATGTGTAAAATGAGCCTTTTCTGAATCACAGACACACAGACAGCTCATAGCTTCCATTCTATAGCTTCAGCCTCAAGTCAAAAATAATCACAGAAACAAAAATTCACCAGTTCAGATCTCAAAGAACTGCTCTTTCCAGTGAGCATGACATGCTTCATTGATGTGCCCACAAGTAGACAAACATGCAAACAATATAAAAGCTTCTCAACCCAGAATGTCTGTCTCCCTGGCAGAGAATGGATAGCTCTCCATCATTCATTCACAAGAGATCATAAAGCCAAATTCCCAATTCTTGCTAACACCAAGAGGAATAACAAACCAGAGACTAAACAAAAATGTAAAATCTGTAGACATGAAACAAACAGAAGAGATCTAGAGAAATAGAAAACCAGAAAAGTTAGAGTTCTGTTGCCACTGAGATTCACTCTGCAAGCAAGAAAAGATGTTTCTTGTGATCAGCCTTTGAAATGCATTTTTCAAGCAACAAGGTTTAATCAGCTCTGTCGGGTTAGTCCACTTGGGCATCTCTGTAGAGCAACCTACAAAAAGCATAATTTTCAAAAAGATAAAATCTTGACTCTTGTGTAAATATAAAATGAACTCATGTCAAAGATTTTATTCGATTCATTCATTAATGAAGGAACCATAATGTGCTCATTGTTCAAAGAATATTTGAAGAGCTAGGTATTTAAAGATGATTTACTACAGAAATGTTAAGATATGATTTCTGGATTAGATACAAAACCATTTGAAGTTCAACAGGATAATAAACTGTAATACTTGGGGTTATCAGTTCAATCAGACAGAAATCACTTGTATCTGTACTGGATGGAAAAAATCTCCAAGTTAACATATAATGTCATAGAGTCTGAATCTTTAACCAATAGCAAGCAGAGAGTTGAACAAAATACACTCCCCACCTTGGGTGGGTGTCTTCATGATGTTTAAGGGACACGCTACTCACTTTATTTTGAAATTCTGAATAATTTTTCTGAGGGCTCTTCCCTGGTGGCTCAGATGGTACAGCAGCTGCCTGCCATGCAGGAAACCCAGGTTTGATCCCTGGGTTGGGAAGATCCCCAGGAGAAGGGAAGGGCAACCCAATTTTTCTGAACACTAAATAAAAGCTGTCCTACTTGGGAGTTGAAAGCTTCATGCCATAGTGTTCTTGGAGAGCAAAAATAGTCAAATTGATTGTTCTTGATTGATGAAAAAACATTTCCTTCCCTTTTTCCCAAGACCTCAAAGCTACTACAGGTCATGGCTGAGGCTAGAACTCAGCATTTCAATGCCCTCCATTCCACACCCATTGTTTGAAATACTACTCTCTCAAGAAGGTCGATGTGTTCGTTAAGACGCTTTCAAGACAGCAAATCAATAAAATGAAGGAAATAGATACTCAGTGTTAACTCACAGGCATCCATTAGAAGAAACTGATCGAGGTAGAGAAGATTAAAGAGATCTGACCTCTTTCTGAAAGGGTGGAAAGAAGTTCATAACAGTAAAACGCCCTGTGTCATCCACCCCACTCTCCCCTCTGGCCCAGAATGCCTCCTTCCAAAGATACCACAGATCCCACCCTGAGGAATTTCCATTCAGCCAAGTCCCTGGCCTGGTCAATGATCCCGGAAAGCCAGGGTGGGATAGATCTGGATCCCAAAATGAGACTTGTGGATTGGGTTCTCAAGCCCTCCCCATCCACCCTCTGTAGCATGGCCCAAGGAGTGGGTTTTCTGTTCTGCTTGATTTCTGAGGGTTCCTTAAATCACCCTTGGATTTTTCAGTTTAACCTTCTCTCTCTGCTTGACAGTAAGGCATATACTTTTAACATTTATGTAACCAAATAAAACTCAGGTGTAGATAAGCATATGAAAAAAATGGTACTTAGCCTAGTGAATTGTTAGAAAGTGAGCATCTCTATAACCATCACCCAGATCAAGAAATAGAATTGAGTCAGCCACCTCAGAAACCTGATTCCTTCCACTAAAAGTTACCTTGCTGGACCATGTTTAAGTGGAGTGGAATAGAAAAAATGGTGGGTTTGCTCAGTGCTAAAGACTCTGCCTGCCAATGCAGAAGATGCAGGTTTGATCCCTGGGTTGGCAAGATCCCCTGGAGTAGGTAATGGCAACCCACTCTAGTATTTTTGGCTGGGAAATCCTATGGACAGAGGAGCATGATGGGCTACAGTCCATGGGGTAACAGAGTCGAAAATGACTTAGCAACTAAACAATAACAACATACAAACGAGCTAAGCTTTGTATTCTAAAACTTCTGTTTCATGTAACTTTTACGTCTAAGTGTTGATACTGGGCCACAATTTCTCACTGCAGATCACAATCAAAAGAAGTTTGATAGTCACTGCCATTGATATCACCCCGCCTACCAGATCACCAGCAGAGAAAAGAAAATACTGCAAATTTTGTCAGCTCCCCCCAGAGCAGAGGTAAGTACAGGCTTCATTTCATTTTTCAATGACTGTAGCATTTTCCTTTCCCACCTATCAGAATATTTCAGAAAAAATAAAATATTTTTAAAGAAGATAAAATGTCTGTCTAAGATATGCAAAAAAAAATGAATTTGGAATATTATAAAGAAAGCAATTAATCCACACTTAAAACTAATCGCCTAACCCACTGGGTCTTTAAATTATTCATTAGTGCTATTTAAAAATAATTGCAGTTTATGAGGAAAACCCATTATGGATTTCTTTTAAGAACTAAAAAGAAAGGGTTTCCTTTTTTATTTACCAACTGCTTACGGCCCTGGAAACCAGCTCATTTTTTAAGCCAGTTTAATAGTCTCATGATCCCCTCCTCAGTCTAATCAGCTTTAACATTTATCACAGCAACACTTTGTGAAGGTCCCTGTAATAGATTCTGAACTCATGGAGAGTATGATGATATTGTTCTAAAAGAATATGAAAGATGGGTCTGGAAAGGAAGAAAGGAAAAGGCCTCTCAGAGAACAAAGCAGGAAACCAAGATGCAAGGGTATTCACAGGTGGCTCAAGCTGGTCCCTGCACTTCCGGCCAAATGGCTGAGGTTTCTCACACTGTTGGCTCCTGTCAGCCAGGACTTGTGAGGCCTCCCTCTTCTCTCCTCATTTACTTCTTGCCTCCAGTTCCTTAATTTCTCCATTTCCTTCAAAGAACACTCCGAACTATGGCCATGAAATGGTAGGACTACAAAGGACTTCTGTCTAGTTTGGTGGCTTTTACACTGTGTTCACCAGCACCTCAGAAGTTCCCAGTAGCAAAGGACTGATGAGCCAACAGGGCTCAGTGATTCCCCAATTCCACGACGACTCCCCACTCCCCAGGATCCATCAGAAGAGCCCACTTTGAGTCATCTAAGATTCCACTCGAAGGAAGCGTTTTTCTGCTAAAAACAAAACTCTAAAGTGATTCTCAAGGTGTATCTAAGAATACCATTGGAGAAGGAAATGGAAACTCACACCAGTATTCTTGGCTGGGAAATCCCATGGACAGAGGAGCCTGGCGGGCTACAGTCTGTGGGATCACAAAGTGTCAGACATGACTGAGTGACTAAACCACCAACCACTAAGAATACCATAGCCCGGCAGAGGACGTGACTTGCCCAAAGCAGGACAGCCACTCACGGAACTGGGAGCCAACCTGGCCTCCTGACTCCAGGTCTAACGATCTATGCCCTCCACCAGGCAAGGTACACCAAAAAGAGCACGAGCCTCGGGTCCAGAATGATCTGGATATAAATCTGATCTCGTTTTTTGTACTTTGTTGTTGTTCAGTCGCTTAGTCGTGATTGACTCTTTGCAACCCCATGGACTGCAGCATGCCAGGATTCCCTGTCCTCCACTATCTCCCAGGTATGCCCAAACTCATGTCCATTGAGTCAGTGATGCCATCCAATCATCTCATCCTGTGTTGCCCCCTTCTCCTCCTGCCATTGATCTTTCCCAGCATCAGGGTGTTTTCCAATGAGTTAGCTCTTCGCATTAGGTGGCCAACGTATTGGAGCTTCGGTTTCAGCATCAGTCCTTCCAATGAGTATTCAGAGCTGCTTTCCTTTAACCCCGGCTAAGCTATTATACTGGAGAAGGCAATGGCACCCCACTCCAGTACTTTTGCCTGGAAAATCCCATGGACGGAGGAGCCTGGTAGGCTGCAGTCCGTGGGGTCGCTAGAGTCGGACACAACTGAGCGACTTCACTTTCATTTTTCACTTTCATGCATTGGAGAAGGAAATGGCAACCCATTCCAGTGTTCTTGCCTGGAGAATCCCAGGGATGGGGAAGCCTGGTAGGCTGCCGTCTCTGGGGTCGCACAGAGTTGGACACGACTGAAACGACTTAGCAGCAGCAGCAGCAGCAGCAGCAAGCGATTATACATGAAAACACCTTGTATGTAATATGCACATACTAAGTGCTCAGGTGTGAGAAGCATCTTTATCAGAGATGTTCCTTTAGCACCCCACTGGGAATGTGCTTGTGACGGTCATCACTGTGCCAAAGGTGAGAGTGCACATGCACACACACACACTCACGTGCACACTTATGTGACTGTGAGCAGATACAAAGAAGATCCTGTGGGCTGTAGCTTCACTGACCACCCCCTGTCTTAACAGTGTGGGTCTGTGGGTACCCAATCCTCTTAGAGCCCTCCTACCCACACCAGCACGTCTTCCTTCTTCACTTCCTTAAAAGCAAACAAACTGGAGGTGGGGAGGGCAAAATAAGCAGAATGTAGTCTTTTGACAGTCATGATAAATATAAATTTGCAATAGTAAACAAATAAACATAGTTTTGGGGGCCTAAAAAAAAGATGGAATCTGGTTAATTAAAGGAATGACTATAAGTGACATTTATCTTGCCATGCCATGCTTAGTCGCTCAGTCACGTCCGACTCTTTGTGACCCCATGGACTGTAGCCCACCAGGCTCCTCTGTCCCTGGGGATTCTCCAGGCTAGAATACTGGAGTGGGTTGCCATGCCCTGCTCCAGGGGATTTCCCCAACCCAGAGATGAAACACAGGTCTCCTGAATTGCTGGCAGATTCTTTACCATCTGAGCCACCAGGGAAGCTGGTATCTTACTGACACCTAAGATTTATGCTTCCTTATTATGTAACAATACTCTGACTTTTACGGTCTTTCTTTCTGGAGCCAGCTCTCCCATTCATTGTCCTTTTGTTTGAGTAGGACTAACCCCACCCCTGATTCCAGAAGGGGACTCTTGATTAGCTGAAGCCAGTGGGCATATCATCCATGCTTTTGGCCACAGTAATTGGTTCTGGGATGGGACAGAACTCAGTCAGGGCATAGGCCATGGACAGGCCATGGACATAACTCACTCAGAGAAAAAGGATGTTTGCTGGAACTACTGGGGGGAAGCATCTTTCTTCAGCTGATTCTGAGTTTTCCTTTTATTTGAATATTTGATATTCTGTTCATCATGAATTTTTGCATTTTTTTACATGTAGTATGAAAATATTATGTTCCTTGATTAATGAGGTTTTTTTTGATGTACACTTAAATTTTGCATCAAGGCAAAATTGCCTCAGTCCTCTCAGCCTTGTCCTGGCCCTGGAGGGATACTGGGCTCACAGCTGACATAGATGTTCTTTTTCTGGCTTAAAGAGGGACTAGGGAGATGAGAGGGGCCACCACATGGAGCTTTGGGAGGAAAGCATGGGAAGTGCATGGGATCAAGAGAAACCCGATCCCAGTGATCTGAGTTACCAGATCCAGCTTTGCCTAAAGCTTAGTCCTCCTGCTTGAGAGTTTACAAGCACCAGTAAATTCTCTTCCCTCTGACTTATAACCAAAATAATGCAAACTGACACAATGGCTAATTACAAGGAGTTCGCCTCTGAATGTACTGGGGGGAGTGTTTCTAAAAGTCCGAGTAACACTTCCACCTTTAGACACACGATCGATCAAACAAAGCCAAGTGTCTTCCTTGGCCGTGGTCAGTTTTCTGAACAGCAGCTGTCACTTGTAGAGTACTATTTTTTTCTATAATTTATTAAGTCCCTTTTACATGTCAGGCACTGACATGTACCTGACATGTATATATATGTGTGTGTGTGTGTGTGTGTGTGTGTGTGTGTGTGTGTTAGCCGCTCAGTTGTGTCTGACTCTTTTCAACCCTATGGACTGTAGCCCATCAGGCTCCTCTCTCCATGGGGATTCTCCAGGAAAGAATGCTGGAGTGGGTTGCCATGCCCTCCTCCAGGGGATCTTCCTAACCCAGGGATCGAATCCGGGTCTCCTGCACTGCAGGCAGACTGTTTACCGTCTGAGCCACCAGGGAAGCCCCAGGTACTGTAAAACACTCTGGATACGTTATTTCCTGTCATTCTTACCAGCCCCTCAAAATGGTATTGGGTCATATGATTATTACCCATATTTTACAGGAAAGGAAGCCAAAACTGAAAGGAAAAAAAAGTAGGATGTACAAGGTCACAGGAAAAGAGGCAGAGGCGGGGTTCACAGCCAAATCCGCTGGAACCAAAGCTGATGTTCTTAATGACCACCTGATACAGCCCCAAGATTTACAAGAAATACCTGTTACAGATGCTCTGTGTGTATTTGAGGAAATGAATAAATTTGTTATTTAATTAGTTGAAAGGTGAAATGTTAGCCATTTTGATATCCACTCATTTCATTTCAATTTACCTCCTTCTATAAATAGAGTGTGAAACACAGCCTCTTTAGGCTATGTTTGGGTTAATAGCAGTTTTTCTATTAGGGATAGTATTCTCAGGAGTTACACATCATCAACATTTTTTAATACAAACTGATGAAAAAGCACACACAGATAGAATAATGGTGAATTTGGTCTCCTTACTTCAAAGATTCGGTGTGTGTGTGTTGCGGGGAGGGATCAAACCAGGTCAAGGACTTTAAAATGTTTTCTAAATTCTGAAACAAATACACAATTCATTATTACTATCTTTTTATGTTTATTTTCTTGAAGTTGGGACTCAGTATCCAAAATCCTAATTGAATGTTAAATTTCTCTCCCTCTATGACTGAGAGCAATCATTTGATGAGTATGTTTGCAAGACAAAATCAATACAGTCTTAAGCAATAAATTTATCTGACGAAGGTAAGTATCACAGTACAAGAGTTCCAGGTTTTTAGCATTTTTAACCAAAGCAATAAATAAACAGACTCCTCCCAAAGCAAAGATGGAAATATAATTATTCAGTCTCTCCATGTCAGATTTGCCCAGAAATTGAAATATTGTTAGCAAACACGGATTTAAATTTTGTGCTCCAATGAATTGGTAGATCTTAGTTTATTGTTTTGATTTCCCTGCATTCTACCACAGGGAAATTATGCAAACTCTCACACTACTTGAAAAGAATACTGATAATTACAGAATTTGCCGCTTAGCTGGAAGATCATTCTGCAAATCTCTTCTGATCTATTGGCATGGTAGCCTGTGTATATTTGTGTCACTGCTGTTCTTAAGATGCGTGATCTGATACACGTGTTAAGTACGCATGAAACTGCAATGCCCAGCCAACTGTTCAATTCAGCAAATAAAAACCATCGTAGCTGGTTTTCTCTGAGGGGCTGGTTGCTTAACAGACTTAAGTTATCCTAGAGCCCAAGGTTGGAAGTCCACTGTCTGCTACCAACTCCACCTGCAGGTCAGAAACCCTTGGAAAAGCTTCACGAAACACAAACCCCGGGTCCCACTCTAGACCGGCTGGGTGATCATCAGAGCCCAGAGAACCTGCCTTTAAATACACAGTGAGGTGAGGTGAGGTGACTCCTCTGCACTGGCAGATGGAGAGCGCTTCTGTGTCCATGACCCACAGAAGAGGTGGAAATAATGCCATACTTTGTTTTGTCTGCATGACACTCAACCTAACTACTTTTTGTTGTATTTATTTACTTATTTATTTTTTAATAAAATCTGTTGGACCCCACTCCCCCTCAACCTTTCCCCTGACTGCCATAGTGTCATGGAGATACAAGCTCATAGGCTTTATTTCCATCTGGAAAGTCTATGCTGCTTAGAAGCCAAGAAAAATTTATTTATCATGGAGCCTTAGAGGGTGTCAGTTTCCAGTGTTCTATCTGCATTCTCCACGATAATTCTCTGTTGAGGTTCAAAGTCTTCTCTCCATTATAAATAATAACCCTTCAACTCTATGAAAGCAGCAAGTCTTTCAGTTAAATATCTCTTTTCACCTGGCCATCCTAAATCAAAAAAGTAATGGAGTGTAGAAAAAAATACACGGGCTTTTAATCCTGCACTTACTACCTGGCAGATTGTTGAGTCCCATAGTGCCTCTGTTCCCTCATCTGCAAAATGGGATTTAATGGCATTATTATAATATACATACCTCACAGAATTATAAGAATTAAATGAGATAACTCATGTAAAATGTATGCACTAAATGTTGTTGTTCAGTCACTAAGTCATGTCCGACTCTTTGCTACCCACATGGACTGTAGCCTGTCAGGCTTCTCTGTCCATGGGATTTCCTAGGCAAGAATACTGGAATGGGTTGCCCTGCCCTTCTGCAGGGCATCTTCTCAACCCAGGGATTGAACCTGCATGTCCTCAACTGGCAGGCGGGTTCTCTACTGCTGAGCCACGAGGGCAGCCCATGACTAAAGAGATGGTAGCTCTTACGGTAATCGGGCTTCCCAGGTGGCACTAGTGGTGAAGAGCCTGCCTGCCAGTGTAGGAGATGCAGGTTCCATCCCTGAGTTGGGACGGTCGCCTGGAAAAGGGCATGGCAATCCACTCCAGTATTCATGCCTGGAGAATCCCATGGACAGAGGAGCCTGGCAGGCTACAGTCCATCATATGGAAAATAGTCGGACGTGATTGAAGGGACATAGCTTGCAGTGTGCATTATGGTACTTGCTATGACTAAACGTTGTTTTCCAGACTGCTGAACCCTGGAGTTCTGTATTAGACGTGGTTTGATCCACTGTTTTCTTACTAAAGATGGGAACACAATCCCAGTTATGGTTTGTCCCCAAGCAGTGTTCAATAGACAGATTTAGTTTATTTAGAATCAGGGAGGTCATACTCGCCACATTCTTTTCTCCGGTCAGAAAATGGAATGAGTCAATTATTTCTGCATCATCCCCTTTCAGAAAGATATTGATGGGGTTTCCCTAGTGGTTCAGTGGTTAAGACTTCACCTTCCAATGGAGGAAGGGGTGCTGGTCCCATCCGGGTAAGGGGAGTTAGGATTCCACATGCAAACAGAACATAAACAACAGAAGTAATGTTGTAACAAAAATTCAATAAAGACTTTAAAAAAGAAAGAAAGATACTAACAAACCACAGTGTTGGGGGAAGTGTCCAGGGAAGTGTTAGAAACCAAGACTGCATTCTGCAGGAAATATTTTAGCATCTGGCATTCTCAGCTAGGAAAAGAAAAGCCATCAGGGAAAGTATGACGGTTGTCTTCAAATATCTCCATAGCTGTTCCAAAGAGATAGAAGAGGCTTGCTGAGATGGTCCCAAGAAGTAGACTCAGAGATGAGCTGTAAAGCTTCCCCAGCACTCAGAATCTCAGGATTTCCCGTGACCTGAGCACTCTGCTTCTCCTCAAGCTAATGAGAAATGAGTGTTAATTTTTAAAAATCATATTACAGTGCTGCCCTTTCTGAATATTCAAAAATGGCTGGGTTCCTGCTGGGAATGGTAGCTTGCAAATTAGAAAGGAGCCGCTGTAATTCACATGAGAAAAACAACCCCCGAAACATAGACATATGAGTCACAAAGGCCAGCCGGCTGGCGAATGATTTAAGGGGGTCCAGAAGCCCCATTTACAGGCGTCGGGCTCTCCAGACTGTTTAGAGCTCTGGAACATCATGATTACTGGTACAGGGGAGGGGGAATACTACACAAATGTCCCTGGCTGCTCGACAAAGCCCTGGCCACAGGAAACCCATCCAGAGAGGGTGGGTGGGGACTTTCCTTAATCTGGAAAGCAGACCATTGTTTAACAGGACCTGAATCCCCTGAATTCAGGAAAGAATAGGAAAGCTACTTTTTCTTCAACTTGATTTTCGTGATCCAAGGCATGATGCAGTAGATAGGAAGCTCTGAAATCCCTAAGTTTATTCCATAAAAATACAACTTACACCTTGTTTGATAACAGTGCCATTGTAGGGAATTTCCTGGCAGTTTAGTGGTGAAGACTCCACACTCCCAATGGGGGTGAAGAGCCCCCATTTGACCATGCTGACACCTTGATCTCAAGGGGCACAGGTTAGACCCCTGGTTAGGGAACTAAGATCCTGCATGCCACATGGTAGGCCAAAAATAAAAAATAAGTAACATTAGAAAAATAAATAATGTCACTATTAAAACCCTTCCCAGGTGGCGCTAGTGGTTAAGAACCCATCTGCCAATGAAGGAGACCCTAGTTCAATCCCTGGGTCGGGAAGATCCCCTGGAGGAGGGCATGGCAACCCACTCCAGTATTCTTCCCTGGAGAATCCCATGGACAGAGGAGTCTGGCGGGCTACCGCCCATGGGGTGGCAAAGAGTCGAGCATGACTAAAGTGACTTAGCATGCATTAAAACACATCTTTTCTGGGAAAATCAAAGTCTAACAAAATTGTTATGCCTACTATAAAAACAAAAGAGTTAGCCAGTCTAGATGATATACAAGCAAGCTTCTTGCAAATGAATGCCATGCCTGTTCGACTCTCAAGCATCATATTCTCTAAACATAAACCATTTATGGGTACTGTGGTCCTTATGTGTCCCCCTAAAATTCATATGTTGAAACCTAACCCCCCAAAATGATTCTATGAGGAGGTAGGGGCCTTTGGAAGATGATGAGGTCATAAGGATAGAGTCCTCATGAATGAGATTAGTGCCCTCATAAAAGAGGCTCCAAACAGCACCCTCATCCCCTTCAGCTACGTAAGGAGACAACTAGAAAGACAAGGAAGAGAGCCCCCATTTGACCATGCTGACACCTTGATCTCAAACTTCCAGCCTCTGGAACTGTGAGAAATAGATTTCTGTTGTTTTTAAGTCATTTTAGGTATGGTACCTGGGCTTCCCAGGTGGCTCAGTGGTAAAGAATCTGCCTGCCAATGCAGGAGCCATAGAAGATGTGAGTTCAATTCCTGGGTCGGGAAGATTCCCTGGAGGAGGAAATGTCAACCCACTCCAGTATTCTTGCTAGGAGAATCCCATGGAGAGAGGAGCCTGGCAAGCTATAGTCCACTGGGACCCGAAGAGCTAGAGATGACTAAAGTGATTGAGTATACATACATGCATATTATAGGGTATCTTGTTTTAGCAGCCGAAAGGACAACATCAATGAGAGAGCCATCTAAGAAGGAAGACAAAGGGGCATAAAGGTTTACATTCATTGCTCTGGAAGGTGCAGTGGAAATGGCAGAATTGGCACCAAAACTCAAACCTGCTTCTCCTACTGGTACGTTATAGACTGAAGAAGCCAGAGACCCTGGAGAGGGCTGTTGGGCAATGTGGCCAAAATGCCAACCTAACCTAGGCTAATGCAAGGCAACAGAATAAACTGGAAGGGTGCCATGTTAAGACCCAAGGTTTGCAAGAGTGGAGCCAAGACCATAAATGCCAGAATTGAAGTGGAAGATGGGAAAGAGACTCTTTGGAAAATCAGTGCTGCTCCAGATATTCTAAGAGATGCTCTCATACTGAGCAGAGACTTGCTATTTGCAAAGTTAACCTGAGTTTCCAAATCCTAGGTTCAAAATCCTGTGGGCAATTGGAAAAATCTTACATGATCGCAAACTAGACCTCCACAGGGAAAGGTAATACTACGATTTTGCACAGCTCTGAGAGACACGATTTACAATATGGAACATGTGTTCTAGAGTCGTGCAACGTGGCAGGCCTACAGCACAGTTGATATTTTAGCAGTGATCTGAGCTAGTGACCAAGCCTAGCTCACTGCCCAGCATGTGTATCTTGGTGTGGCCTTTTTGCTTTCTCTTCAGCATGAAGTGACAGACTTCATTTTGGGGGGCTCCAAAATCACTGCAGACAGTGACTGCAGCCACGAAATTAAAACTCTTGCTCTTTGGAAGAAAAGCTATGACAAACCTATACAGCATAATCACTTTGCTGACAAAAGTCCATATAGTCAAAGCTGTGTTTTCTCCAGTAGTCATGTATGGATGTCAGAGTTGGATCCTAAAGAAGGCTGAGTGCCAAAGAATTGTTGCTTTCGAACTGTGGTGCTGGAGAAGACTCTTGAGAGTCCCTTGGAGAGCAAGGAGATCCAATCAGTCAATCCTAAAGGAAATCAATCCTGAATATTCATTGAAAGGACTGATGCTAAAGCTGAAGCTCCAATACTTTGGCCACCTGATGTGAATAGTGGACTCAGTGGGAAAGACCCTGATGCTGGAAAGGATTGAAGCCAGGAAGAAAGGGAGGTGACAGAGGCTGAGATGGTTGGATGGCATCATCGACTCGATGGACATGAGTTTGAGCAAGCTCTGGGAGATACTGAAGGACAGGGAAGCCTGGCACGCTGCAGTCCATGGGGTCTCAAAGACTCGGACACGACTGAACAGCAACATGGGAGGGTAAAAAAGGATGACACTTTTAAGCCAGTTGCAAATATCAATAATGGAAATAGAGAGAAATCGAAAAGAAATGTTGAATAAATTCAAGGGTAAAATTTGAATTTGGTAGTTGCTTCAAGGCAGCCAGTACTCTATAAGGAATCAAGAAAAAGTAATTTCTGAAACTGTTGAGCGAGTGTTCCAGCAAGAATTTATTTTAATTGCTTTATAAATTGCTTTAATCCTATATTTAGGGAATCATTAGGGGCCTGAAAGGGTCACTTAAAATTTTCACTTATGCTTAACTAAGTTTTATAGAGAAAATTACATGTTTTAATAGTATTCATAGAATCAGGGACTTGTAAAGGTCTCGAGATGTGTCCTTTTAAAATAGCAAAGGTCTGTGACTCAATATCACTTAATTCTCACAATAGCCCTGTGAGATAAAGATAATTATTCTTTTTATAGATGAGGCAACTGACCCTCTGAGGGTCTGAATTATTTGCAAAGTAAGCAATTTGAAGGAAGGATTCTACCTTATTCATCTTTCCATCTCAAGGGTCTGGAACATGGCAGACACTCAGCATTATTATTTCAAGGGTTCTCAAAGCACGGTCCCCAGACCAGCAGCAGCAGCATCACCTGGAAACTTTTTAGAAATGCAAACTCCCAGGCTCCACCCAGACTTCCTGACTCAAACACACCCAGTACAGGGCAACCTACATTTTAACAAGCCCTCCAGGAGACTGAACAGAGGTCTGTATAGTCAAAGCTATGGTTTTTCCAGTAGTCACATACAGATGTGAAGGTTGGACCATAAAGAAGGCTGAGCATCAAAGAATTGATGTTTTTGAATTGTGGTGCTAGAGAAGACTCTTGAGAGTCCCTTGGACTGTAAGGTGATCAAATCAGTCAGTCCTAAAGGAAATCAAGCCTGAATATTCATTGGAAGGACTGATGCTGACACTCCAATATTTTGGTCACCTGATGCAAAGAGCCAATTCATTAGAAAAGACCGATGCTGGGAAAGATTGAGGACAAGAGGAGAAGAGGGCAACAGAGGATGAGATGGTTGGGGGGCATCACTGACTCAATGGACATGAGTTTGAGCACACACTGGGAGACAGGGAAGGATAGGGAGGCCTGGTGTGCTGCAGTCCATGGGTTTGCAAAGAGTTGGATGTGACTTCACAACTGGACAATAACAACCAGGAGATGGTGGTGCACGTGAAAGTGTGTAAGAAGACTGGTGTTCAATGAGCAGTGAATGAAGTGTAGTCAGGTGAGACGGCGTGTATCCAGGTTCCTCAGAGCCCTGGGAGACCCAGGGGAGCAAGTGTCAAAGAACTAGGATAGTAACATCTCAGTTCTGGACTGATCTCTGCTGGAGTCTCCTCGTCCTCATTCTCAGAAGAGCCGTATGCCCTCAAACCACAGTGTGCCAGGATCTGCGCGCAGCTGCCATGCCCGCACCTCACCTCGCCACCAGCAATGTGCACAGAATCCCAGTCCCTTCCCTGCAATGAATACAATTAGTCAAGTTTCCACTTTTCTTTCTTCCTCCCAAATCCCCGGCAGTGAGGGCCACCTGAGGAAAGAAAATTTCATCTTGCACAAAACCAGATTTATCTCTGTTCTTTGCACAACAATACAATGAAAGCCCAAATGATTTCTCCACATTTGGTAGCACTTAGAAGCTTTTCATCAGTGCAGGAATAAGGAGTACAACTATTTCCCTCATTTCTGTTTACGGCAGCGATACAGCTGAAAGAAAACAATTTAAATCTATCAACCGCAGAGATGTTTTTGACTTAAGACAAGCACCAAAGTTTCAGCATTTATCTAGCATCACAGCTTGTCTTGAGATGAAAACAGCCTACGAGATCAGCTATCTAGTCCCTGCAAGATGATATACAGTGGTACCCAGAACAGTTTCTGTTAAAGAATTATGTATATATTTTAATATGTATCAGGAAAAAAACATGTAACTTTCATATCATACCCACAATTTCACGGATATTATTGCTTGTGGTGGTGATGCACTTCTCCTCTGTTCTCACGTGCTCAGTCATGTCCAACTCTTTGCGACCCCATGGAGGAGACCACCAGGCTCCTCTATCCATGGGATTCTCCAGGCAAGAATACTGGAATGGGTAGCCATTTCCTTCTCCGGGGGATCTTTCTGACCCAGGGATCGAACCTGCATCTCCTGCATTGCAGGTGGATTATTTACCCCTTGAGCCATAAGGGAAGCCCTTATTATTGCTCAGAGTAAAGTTAAAGTAATTAGTGAGTCAAAAACAAAAGTGAAATGATTTCAGAAAACATCTGTAAATAAGCAATAGCCCAGGTGTTGTGCAGATATGGCAGAAATCACGAAAGTGATACACAAAGTTTGGGGATTAGGTAATCACCCCAATAGGCTGCTGGAAGGGAAGAGAATTCACCCTACTCCAGGTGGTTCAATTGGAGAATTGTCAATGAAGGAAATTCTTAGGGAATTGTGGGCAGTGTTAAGAGAACTGAAGGTGATGCTGAGGCATCTGGGAATCAATGGGTGGAGGAAGTCATCCCCGCCCCAAGGCTGAAGGGACAAGGGATGGAAATAATGCAGCTGGAGCTCTGGAGGAGAAGTGACCTGGAAAGAGCCAAGACAGAGTCCTGGAGTGAAGGAGTGTGAAAAAACAGCTCAACCTTTCCTCCTTCCTCTCATCTGCCTCTTCTTCCCATTGGCCAAACCCAACTGGAAGCCAGAGGCAAAGGAACCAGGCAGTCCCTATGGTCCAGGCAGTGCCTATGGTAGAGGCCAGGCCCCAAGACACAGGTGGCACAAGGGATGAGCACAGTGATGGAAAAGACAGCGCTAGTGACAGGGAGACAGGAGTCTATCGCACTTGCTTCTTTCAGACGTGCAGACCTGCTGCCCAGCAGGAAAGGCAGGCCAAGGGGGCTTCAGGAAGACTCACTGGTCAGAAATATGACTGCAGAGATTGGTAGATCTCAGAGAAATTCCATAAGGTATCTGCACCTCAGTTTCTTTATCCGGAAAATGGGAAGATTATCTCTGCATTGCAGGTTGGTTGATGCTCAATAAAAAGTAGCAACTTTCATGCCAAATGAAAGAAGCCAAACACAAAAAGTCACATATTGCATGATTCCATTCATATGAAATATCCAGAATAGCTAAATCCATAGAAACAGCAGATCGGTGCCTGCCTCAGGCTGGGGGGAAGGGAAACTGGGGAGTGACTGCTTAAGGGGTTGATTTCATTTGGAGGGTGCTTAGAGGGGGATAGTGAACCCGTGTTGGAACTAGACAGCTATGGTGGTTGGACAACATTGTGAATATACTAAATGCCAATGAATCACTCACTTTGAAATGATTATATTTAATACTAATTTGCTAGGGCTGCCATAACAAAGTACCACAACCTTGAGTGCCTTAAATAACTGAAATGTATTGTTTCACTATTCCTGGGTCTGGAAGATCTGCTGGAGAAGGGATAGGCTACCCACTCCAGTATTCTTGGGCTTCCCTTGTGGCTCATCTGGTAAAGAATCCGCCTGCGATGTGGGAGACCTGGGTTTGATCCCTGGGTTGGGAAGATCCCCTGGAGAAGGGAAAGGCTATCCACTCCAGTATTCTGGCCTAGAGATTTCCATGGACTACAGTCCATGGGGTTGCAAAGAGTCAGACATGACTAATCGACTTTCACTTTCTTTCTGGAGACTGGAGGTCCAAGGTCATGGTGTTTCATGGTTAGTGCCAGGCATCTCTCCTTGCCTTGAAGATGGTCAACTTCTGTGTGTCTCTATGTCCAAATTCCCCCTTTGTATAAGGGTATCAGTCATGTTGGATCCAAGGGCCCAGCTAGTACAGGAGGACGGCATCATAACTTCACTAATCTGCAAGAAGCCTGTTTACAAATGAGGTCAGTTCTGAGATGCTGGGGACTTCAATATAGGAACTTAGTGGAAAGGGGCACAATTAAACCCTGAACAACAGTTAATTTTATATTATATGAATTTCACCTCATTAAAAATATGGGAGAAAAGTAACTAATTATGATCGTTATTATGAAAGTCAGTGGCCCATTATCTCAAGGTCAGGTGTAGCATAAAAACCCCTATCAAGAATTAATTCTTTGCAGAAACAGAGACAAAGACATGGAGAAACAGACTTGTGGACACAGTGAGGGAGGAAGAGGGTGGGACGAATTGGGAGATTAGGATTTACATATATATACTACCTACCAGGATTCCCAGGTGACGCTAATGGTAAAGAATTCCACTGCCAGTGCAGGAGTTTTAAGATGACCCAGAGGGATGGTATGGGGAGGGAAGAGGGAGGGGGGTTCGGGATCGGGATGGGGAACACGTGTATACCTGTGGCAGATTCATGTTGATGTATGGCAAAACCAATATAAGATTGTAAAGTAATTAACCTCCAATTAAAATAAATAAATTTATATTAAAAAAAAAAAAAAAAAGAGACTCAGATTCAATCCCTGGGTTGGGAAGATCCCTTGGGGGAGGGCATGACAACCCACTCAAGTATTCTTGCCTGGAGAATCCCATGGACAGAGAGAGGAGCCTGGTGGGCTACAATCCAAAGGGTCTCAAAGAGTCGGACACGACTGGAGTGACTTAGCATGCAGGCATATACACTATCATTTGTAAAATAGCTAGCTAGTGGGAAGCTCCTGTATAGCACACGGAGCTCAGCTCGGTGCTCTGCGTTGACCTCGAGGTGAGGGATAGGGGTGGGAAAGAGGCTCAAGAGGAGGGAATATATTTATACATATATCTGATTCATGTTGTTGCACAGCAGAAACTAGCACAATATTGTAAATCAATTGTACTCCAACTAAAAAATAAATAATTTTTTTTTTAAAGAAAGTAGACTGCAGCCTAAACATTTAAGGGATTTCCAATTTAAAAAAAAAAAAGAAAGAGAGAGAATAAATTCTTCATGGGCCCTAACTTAGTCTCTTCCAGATATTACTACTTTGCTGGTCATGGGTAATGCCCACCCAACCCATGCACCTTCAAAAGTACCTGGAGCTATAGATAATGAAGATGCCATCGGGATATTACGAAGGTAATTAGAATGTTTGTTGAAGACACCAAACTCTTACCCCGGAGTGAGAACTATATACAGCATAGCATGTTCTAGCAAACATAAGCATGCCACAGCAACCTGCTCGGCGAGCTCACTGTCTATTAACTCCTTGCTAGAGACATTGTGACCCACTCCAGTATTCTTGCCTGGAGAATTCCATGGACAGAGGAGCCTGGCAAGCCACATTCTATGTGGTTGCAAGAGTCGGACCCAACTGAACGACTAAGCACAGTGACATTGTGATAACTCTTATTACCTGGGAGTTTCCTGCTCTGGTCTACCCTGGCCTCATCTCCACCCTGTGCTGGCTGAGTCCTGCCGCTCCTTGGGGGGTCTCATGAGGCTCCTGCACCTTGTCACTCTGCTGTGACTGTTGCTTACATGTCGCCTTTATCATTGTCTGCAGCCAGACGTGTATCACTGTAAATGCTCAGAGTTCTCCTTGAGCATGGACCTTTCCTTCCTTCCTCCGTGCTTTGTCAGATGGGAGTGATCTGATTCATCTGTGAGTCCTGGAGATGGCATCTATTTGGCCCTGGAGTCTGCTTTCTAAACCTGGACCTCTGTCCCAAGTCAGCATGATGATCTCTGTCTGCTCCACTGGCCCTCCTACGTTTTCTTGTAACAATTGTTAACATGTATTGAGGACTGACTGTGTGTCCAGGGCTGTTATTATCTGTATGTCAGAGATGAGGAAACTTGGACCCAGTAGGGTTATAAGTCCCAAATAACAAGAGCCAGGACATATCAGAAGGAAATGAACCCTGGCTCCAAAACCTCTGTTCTTACCCACAACACTGGACTGTCTTTCAACACCACGAACACCATTAACATTGCTACCCTACTAATACTTTAAATCTGATCACAGTTTACACAACACTTTAACAGAACTGAAGAAATGTGTCATTGAATCCAGTGTTGAAAGAGCATCTGGGGCTAAACTCAAATTCAACAAGTATTTATATACTACTACTACTACTACTACTAACTCGTTTCAGTCGTGTCTGACTCTGTGCGACCCCATGGACTGCAGCCTTCCAGGCTTCTCCTTCCCTGGGATTCTCCAGGCAAGAACACTGGAGTGGGTTGCCATTTCCTTCTCCAATGCATGAAAGTGGAAAGTGAAAGTGAAGTCACTCAGTCGTGTCTGACTCTTAGCGACCCCACGGACTGCAGCCTACCAGGCTCCTCCATCCATGGGATTTTCCGGGCAACAGTACTGGAGTGGGGTGCCATTGCCTACTGACTTTAATGTTTTTCCTCATCTACAATTTCACAAATACTGCCTAAGACAAGGATTAAACTCATTGTTTGAATCAAAGCAAGAGTATACCTTATTTCACTTCGCAATTTTACAGTTTTTCAAACATTTCCACATATACTATAATATTTGAACTTTATAAAATTCCTTGAAGCAGAAAAAAATGGAAACAATTATTCCTATATTTCAGATGATAAAACTGAGGCTGTCAAACATTGAGACACAACTTGAATTAAGGTCTCCTGGCTTGTAACCTTCTATATAACATGCTGTCTATCAATGGACTCGTTTGGGGATAATATATTCACAACAATTCAGCCAATTTGGCAAGTGCTGTTCTGTAATCTCTGTTATAAAAGGCAGCGTGCCACTTTTCCTTCATCTAGCTAGAATCAATTTCTAACAAGAGTGTTCTCCAACAGAGGTGTTTCTGCATTGCTTTGAATGATAGAATGAAATATTCAAGCAACTGGCCTTATGTACAACACATATGCAATGAAGGTGAGGAAATGACCCCTGATTCTCTTTGGTATCAACGTTCTCCATTTAATCAGGGGATCGAGATGGTCATGGGCTAAGTATTTGGACTAGATCCCTGTCTCCAGCAACAGCATGGTCAAGGCAGGAGATCTGCTCTCCTCCTCACTAGAATTACAGGAAGGAAGGAAGATTTCAGTTCTTTGGTAGGCGTCCATCCCAAAGACTTCATTTCCCTTTGTGTTTTCACAGCCAGGAAATCCCTCATCAGATTGAAATAAATCCCTCTTTCTCTTCTCTAAGCCCTCAGCTTGCTCTGTTTTCTAGGAGGAGAGGGAACAGCTGCTTATTCCTAAGAAGCAGCAACCAATCCCTGAAATCTGTCCACCCCAGCACGCTGTGGGATTCCAAATATTTTAGTGTCAGACATCTGAGTGTTAATTACTTTACAGTGGCTCCCACATCCAGGCTGATGGGTGCAAAGCCAAGCTGGCCGAGCTAAGCATTGCAGGAAGAGAAAGCAGAAAGCAGGTTCTGGCATCACCGGAGGGTCCTAACATCACCCAGATTCTCACACATTACTTGTTTGTCACCATCCATCACTCTACCCCAGGGCTCGGCACCTACCACCACCCGCCCCCAGACACCCGTGTCTGCAAAGACACCCTCAGGTATGCAAAAAAGAAACTCTGGGTTTGACCTTTCACTCACTCTCTCAGCTCCTCTCCCACCTCATTGCATCCCACCCTGATCCATTAATTTCCTCTTGGATCTTGAAATGTTCCCTTAGTCTAAAGCTGCATGTCTTATCTAGTTTCTTGCCCATAGCCAGGGGTTTTGGGGTAACAGCTTTGCACAATAAGTATAATACTTTCTCACACAGCCCATGCCATTTCCCCATGGTGTGCAATGACTGGGAGAAGCAGAGTCTGTATCACACATTACTAACAGGAAGACTTAGGGAGTAATCATTGCAACACAAACACCCCATAGCAAAAGAAAGTCTTAGAAGTTGGTCCTTGGTCCCCTCGGTGGGTGGGCATTCAGCTGGAACTAGTATTCTTGCCTGGAGAAACCCAGGGACAGAGGCGCCTGACAGGCCACAGTCCATAAGGGACGAAAGGAGTCGAACACAAACGAAGTAACTGACCACACGCAGAGCATAAATATAGTCATCATAATATCCATTATAATACAGAAACGATCTAATTTTATAATATATAATGATCTAACAAATGAAAGTGATAAAAATAAAACACTAGATCATTAAAAAATAAGTCTCATTAACCAGAGATAGTTCTGGACCCCAACCATTTCTACTGGGGGACGAACAGTACTTGAATCCTTGTCTCCTTGTTGGGAAAGTGACAACGATTAACAGGATGTGTGCTCTGTGCTTAACACTTTCAGCTGTGTTCCTTCTCCGTCTTACCAGCAACCTCAAGCACAGATCCGACGTGGTAAATTCTGTAGTTTAGACTCGTGCATTCCTTCTGGGGGACTTGAGGACTTCAATCCACATAATCCTGGCCTCCATGCTCCTCTTGAGCTCTTTGTGAACCTTAAAAAGTCTGTACTCTATTCCTCCCGCAAATGAAACTATCAGGAATGCGCAGATCCTGGGCTCCTGTCCCTCATCACCGGTTCCCCACACACTCCCAATGAGAGTTCTAGATCAGGGGCTGTCCAATGGGACTTCTGATAAGTTTTTTGGTTGTTGTTGTTGTTGTTTTTTTAATGTGGACTTTCTGTACAACATTGTAAATTTGTTACAACATTGCTTCTGTTTTATGTTTCAGTTTTTTGGCCTCCAGGCACGTGGGATCTCAGAGAAGGCAATGGCACCCCACTCCAGTACTCTTGCCTGGAAAATCCCATGGACGGAGGAGCCTGGTGGGTGGTAGTCCATGGGGTCGCTAAGAGTCGGACAAGACTCAGTGACTTCACTTTCACTTTTCACTTTCCTGCATTGGAGAAGGCAATGGCAACCCACTCCAGTGTTCTTGCCTGGAGAATCCCAGGGACGGGGGAGCCTCGTGGGCTGCCGTCTATGGGGTCGCACAGAGTCGGACACAACTGAAGCGACTTAGCAGTAGCCGTAGCAGCAGCAGCATGTGGGATCTTGATCCCCAGGATCAGCCCAGCACCCTCTGCATTGAAGGACGAAGTCTTGACCACTGGACTGCCAGGGAAGTCCCTCTAATAAGGCGTAGACCATTCCACAGAAGAGAGGGGCCATAACCTTATAATCACACACACAACAGCCCTCAATGGGGGAAAAACTCCCTAGAGAGCCACCAAAACCTGTGTGTATCACCGACTTGAGCAATTACTTACTCTCTTGCAATTAAAGTCACTCAGGAAAATGAAATTGTTACTGTGAGGAGCAGCTAACCAGCAAAGGGCCAAAGTGCGCTTTCAGCCATATGGCAGGCGATTCCCATTGATGTCGACAGAGAATTTGCACGTGAGTGACTGCGAGGCCAAGTCTCATTCCTGGGAGAAGCTCTGAAGTTTCACTATCACAAAGGGAAGCAGGAAAGTGTAGGGACTGAGTGTGGCTGTATGAAGCCGTCATTTTTATGCAAACAGACAGACTAAGCACGCACCCAGTTCATTATAGTATATTCTTCTATCCTGTCCAAGTTTTAGGGGAGGTAGAAGAGAGTACATCTTCTGCAAAAGCTTCCTTTTTAAATCTTTCAGCACATTGATATTCTGCTCATAGCAAAGAAACACTCAAGAATAGTATCTGTTTTGAGTTAGTGAGTAAAGATCCTTAATATGCTAAGAATCGTGCCGATGGAATGCACAAGGTCTAAAATGCAAAATTTAACACATGGGCTCCGTGTTTGAGGTTGTTGGTAAGATGGAGGAGGAACCCACGGAAAGCAATAAACACACGTGCTCTTAACTGGTGTCACTTTCTCAAGAAGGAGACAAAAGGATTTCTTAGAAGAAGTCTTGTCACCAGCCTCCACACAGAGAGGTATGAAGGTATAAAGGTCAGAGGATAGTGCCAGCCCTGGTACAGATATGCTTGGCCTGGGTCAAACCCCACACAGCAGGTTGTTAAGCAAAAATCATCAGCCATGTGTCAAAACATTCCAGATTTTCACTCATTGGCATGAAATAAAGCCTCTGACGTAAGGGCTGGTCTTATAAAGGCTGCATGTGGATTATAAACTCAGAGAGGAAAGACATTGCTTCGTGCTTTTATTTCACGCCTGTAGGCTCAAGTATGTGACTGCTCCAACCATCCCATAAGAGGGAGGGATCCCAGTGAGAAAGCAAGGGAAAGGAAACACAGAGTTAGTCCAGAAAAGGTGGGAGATACAGGAGAATCCTTCACAGGGTTCACCGTAGCACTCTTTGCCTGGAGGAGAGTGAGCTAACCTGGGGTGATGACCACGGTCAGAATAATCCCAGTAATAATAGTAATAATAACAGCTAACACCCACTGAGTGCTCTCCGTGAGCCAAGCACTGAGTTAGGTGCTCTACACACATTACCTGATGATTGCATCCTCTCAAATTCATCCCATGTGAATTTCAACTTCCCCGCATAGTAGGTACTACTGTTGCTTCCATTGTACAGATGAGGAAAGTGAGGGTAAATGATGCAGGAAAGGAGATAAAAAGTGGATAGACCAGTTAGGAAGGAATGGGAATGGGCAGAAAAAGTAAAGGACGGTCATGGAGTGGGAGAGTCTGGCCAAGATTTGCAGGGGAAGGGATACATCCACAAGGTCAACAAAGGCAGATGGTCCAGATCCCAGCAGGCAGGCAGGGTCCAGGATCTGGATCATTAGTGGATGAGTCAGCCAGCCCAGTGGTCCCTGGTAGCAAGCTCTAATCACAGGCACAGAAAACACACATATTGAGCAGCAGCTCTTTCATAGTTCCTGCTGCGTGAGATTCTTATAACCACCCTGAGGTACAAACACCAGGACAGAGGTTCAGAAAGCACCTCACCTAAGCTCACATCCTTGGGAATCCGTAGAGCTGTTACTCAAGGAACTGTTCAAGCTCAGATCAGATCAGATCAGTCACTCAGTCGTGTCCGACTCTTTGCGACCCCATGAATCGCAGCACGCCAGGCCTCAAGGCACCTGTTAAACGCAGCTGCCTCTCAGGGTTGCTTAACCAGCACCTCGGGTTCTTGGTTCTTGAAACTTGAAACACATTGACCACTTGGAGTATGAACCAAAGTTCCAGAGCCTGAGAGACCCACTGGATAAGAAGGGAAGACCATTTCCACGATGGGATGGACGGTGACCTCCAGTAAGTGACTGATGGTGGCAGGAGCAGGCTTGAAGGACAAAGCAGAGGTCAGATCAGCAAACTGCAAGGAGTGAGACAAGAGGCATGCCGGGTGATGACCATGTGATAGAGGAAGAGAGGCCATAAGGATCGGAATGAAGCAAGAGGCCTGATATTCAGTTGGCCCATCACACCCACAAACAGCCTCAGTTGCCTCTGCAGCACTGAACAGCCAGCAAAAACAGCGCTGTCTGTAGAAGGGAAGGGGCTCTGTGTCCTTCAAAATTCCCTCCCTGGACGCTCCAGATGCTGGGATTGTAGACAATAAATTTGAGCCTCCTTTGAACTCTTACCCCTTGGGATGGTCAAGATTCAACTCAGTATCTTTTTCCTCCACCACTAACATCCTTCCCACTTAATGTGATGTGGTGTCATCCCCAAGACCTTATTCAGATGCTTCTTTTTAATTCACTCTCAGACGCAGTCCTGAGGTCAGACAGTTTGCATGCATCAGACTCTTTGCCACCCCATTGATTGCAGCCCACAAGTCTCCTCTGTCCATGGAATTTTCCAGGCAAGCATACTGGAGTGGGTTGCTATTTCCTACTCCAGGGGAATCTTCCCAAACCAGGGATCAGACCTGCGCCTCCTGCATTGGCAGGTGGATTCTTTTACCACTGTGCCACCTGGGGAGCCCCAGACACTCTGAGGCAGATCCAAAGATCCAGAGCATTCTATCATGTTATTAATTGTGTTATTAAAAGCTTCCTCCCAGCGATGTGTCCCCAAATCCTCAGAGGCTTCCAGCCTCTGTCTCACCTCAGATATAGGTAGATGACCCTTGTTAAACTGTCAGGTCTAATTACTAGTTCATACTCTAACCTCTTCTCTAATTTAAAAGACTCCTCATTTCAGTTCTTTTTTATTTCCCTGCTTCCATTCTTTCTTTTCAGCAAAATGAGAGATTAAGGCCTAACCACCTTAGTGGTCTCAGTGCCACTAATAATGAGAAAACCATTGGTTAATTTTTTTTTTCTAAAGATAAGAAGGTAGCAGTCTTTTCAAATAAGGAAAGGGAAAGGCTTTCCAGAGGGAGCAGGCGGAAAGGTGATAAATGGAAAACAGTGTAGCAACTGCACTTCGGTTTGCAACTTCTTTCCTGCTTCCCTTTGAAGCCGACTGGATTGAAAGCATTTGTTTCTTCACAAGAATAGAATGTTTGACAACTAATTAAACCAGGCTTTTGACCTTAGGCTTGAACAAAGTTTGTGATCATGGAGTACAGAGCTAGGTTTAAAATAAGGGGAGGGGAGTGTGGCTACCATAAACATGGCTGGGGATTAGAAAGGGCTGTTGATGAACCGGTTCTGGTTTTCAAGAGTGGACGCGTGCCATACACTAATGGTCAATTTGCCTCTTTTTAAAATGCACTGACTGACCATGCAAACCTTATTTTACCTCATTTAATCGTGTGCTGGTGTTTCAAAAGGCACTTCCGAATGAAGTGTGGTTCAGGGTCCTGACTCTGAACTGTTTAGAAAGCTAACTCCCCCATCCACCTGTCCACTGCCTCTGGCCTTGCCTCCCAGTAGGCTTGCTTCAAGCTGGCAGCCAGAGTGAGCCTTTTAAAATGGGACAGCTCACGTCACTCTGTGCTCAGGAATCAGCCAAAGATATCTCTTTATCTGTGAAAGTAAAATCCAAAGTCCTGGCTAAGACATCTGTGGCCACCCAGTCTTATTCCCACCTCATTTCTCTCTTTTTTCTCTCTCTCCCCCTATACCTGCACCTTGCATTTCCTAAAACACCCTGACTGCCCATTCTGTTTGCCTTCTGCAGGGAATGCTCTTCCCCAGGTTTCAATGTGATTTATTCCTTCACCTCATTTAGATCTGGACACAAGTCCCCTTACTAGTGAGGCCTTTTCTAATCACTCGACTCAAAACAGCAAACCCCAACCTTCCATAGCCCCTACACACACGCATACATACCCATGCACGCATACACATGCCTTTTTGTTCAAGATTCAAGGGTTCCAGTTGTGAGTCCCACGGAGCCCTCTGCACCCCTGTTAAAGCTCTAAAATCTAGAAAAGGCACCTTTGCAGAGCTCTTAGAGGCTTCCTGCTGGCTTTGTGGTAAAGAAACTGCCTGCAATGCGGGAGACCCAGGTTTGATCTCTGGGTCAGGAAGATCCCCTGGGGAAGGGAATGGCTACCCATATCAATATTCTTGTCTGGAGAATCCCATGGACAGAGGAACCTGGCAGGCTACAGTCCATTGTGTTGCAAAGAATTGGACATGACTGAGCGACCTGGTAGGCTGCAGTCCATGGGGTTGGGGAGAGTCCAATACGACTGAGCGACTTCACTTTCAACTTTCCACTTTCATGCACTGGAGAAGGAAATGGCAACCCACTCCAGTGTTCTTGCCTGGAGAATCCCAGGAACGGGGGAGCCTGGTGGGCTGCCGTCTATGGGGTCGCACAGAGTCGGACAAGACTGAAGCGACTTGGCAGCAGCAGCAGCTGCAGAGCGACTAACACTTTCACTTTCCAGAGTTCTTCACAGCATTGACTTAGAGGCTTCCCTTTAGGTCAGCTCCTCAAAGGCAGCATCTATGGAGGGGACCCCAAAGAGCCAGCCCCCCTCTTAGTCTCCTCTCCAGGAATTTGGATTTTGAACCAAAAAAAAAAACAAAAAAAAAACCCAGGCTACATTTGGGTGGCTGGGTCTGCAATATCGTCTCCCAGCGATTTGTGAGTAACAGAGAAGAACAAAGCTCAGGCCCAGAGAGGAACAAAGAGGAAAGGCAGTTCCAAGGCCTGCCATTTGCATCACCCACCTTGCATGGCTGAAACACCCCAATATCCTAAAAGAAGCTTCTCTTTTCTGTTAAGTTAGTTTGAAAAAGACAGGCTATCTTTTTCATCTCTGCATCCAAAGTGCCTGACATGAAACAGATAATAAAATACCTAGAACAGAGTGAATGAACAGATGAATGAACACATGAGCGGGTGAGTGAGGGCCACGATGCCTGTCACTCACAGAGCAGGACATTTTGAGAGACATTGGAAGACAGCTCTCTGTGACAAGACAGTGACACTGGTCTTAAGAGACCCACAGAGAGAGGCTTACAGTAAATATCACGAGGGCATTCCGTGCATGTGCGGGTGGACCTGACTGAGAAACAAGTTCCAGTCCCATCGGATGTCGGTTAGTCAGCCATGCTGCTGGCTAACCGTGCCCCAAATGCAGCCCTAAACCAGCAAACCCCAAGTGAGAGTACAGGGCCCTACATGGAATTCTGTCCTGAATTTCCTTCTTTCTTTCTTTTAATAATCAAGGAGTTACATTTAGAAACAGACACTTTCATTCCATTCATCTTAAAGAAGGCTGAGTGCCAAAGAATTGATGCTTCCAAAATGTGGTCCTAGAGAAGACTCTGGAGAGTCCCTTGGACTGTAAGAAGATTCACATCAGTCAATTCTAAAGAAAATCAACCCTGAATATTCACTGGAAGGACGATTCTGAAGCTGAAGCTCCAGTATGCAAAGAACCAACTCATTGGAAAAGATGCTGATGCTGGGAAAGATTGAGGGAAGGAGGAGAAGGGGGTGACTGAGGAGAAGATGGTTGGATGGCATCCCCAACTCAATGGACATGAGTTTGAGTAAACTCCAAGGGATAGTGGAGGACAGGGAAGCCTGGTGTGCTGTAGTCCATGGGGTCACAGAGAGTCAGACATGACTTAGCGACTGAAAAACAAAAACACCTTCTCTGGAGACCTCAGAAACTGTTTACCTGAACTTGGCAACAATTTTTCCGTAAGTCAGCTCGTCTGTCAACAATAATATTCAGTTTCTATTTTGTGCCAGCCATTATGAACATATGTAAAAAAGTAAAATATGTTACCCTGTCCTGAATTTCAAGATGTGTCACACTGCCTCTAATGCAGTGACATGGTCACTTGGAGGACAGTTGGCTCAGTAGCAGAGAGTGGATGGAAGTTGGAGGTCTCCTTTTAACCATGGTGTGTGGTACCCAGTACGTGAGGTACTCCCTGCAGAACACTTTGCAGAGCCCGGCTCCTAGTAAGTGCTCGATGAAGATGGCTTAGCCTGTCTCAGCCTTGGTTTCCTGTCAGTAGATTGAATTAAATTGAACCGGATGCTTTCTAAGGTTTTTCCCATTCTAAATGTCTATGATTTTTATCAGTCATAGCAGAGTTTGGGGGCATAGCTTTGGGGCATCCTCTGTGTCACCCAATCAAGGCTCTGCCCAAATCAAAACCTGCCAAGGAAACAAACCCCCAAGGGGACTGAAGAAGCAACATCACGGAGGGTGACAGTCATGGCAGTGTTCTTCTGCGGAGTTAATGGTCGTTAGCTGGTCTCCAAGCGTCCCCCAAGGACCTCTGCTGCTAATTAGCAAAGATGTAGCGAGAGGCGTCAGGGTCCCCAGGGCCCCCCTTTTCATAATTTCTCATGACTCCTGCTTCTTTGTGGTTGATGCTCCATCCCATTAGCACAGGCTGCTCTCCTTCTTTCGGATTGATGGGAATAAAGTAGGACAAAGACAGCGAGAGGAGCCAGCAAACCTGGGTCCCCGGGCAATAACTCGAGTGGCATTCCCCCAAAGGTGAGCCCTCATCACCAGAAATCTCCCAGCAGAATCTAGGTGCTCACTGGGAAACCTGAACTTGACCCATCTTCATTCCCTCAGTATTCGTTGAGGGCCTCTCTAGGTGCCAGGCATGTGTAACTAGGCACCAAACTTATAAACAAGCAATTAGCGCAGCATAATAAGTGCTTTCATAACTATACAGAAGGGTGTTGAAAGCTCCTTGCTCTACAGGAGAAGGTCACATGCATGCACGCCAAATCCCTTTGTCTTGTCTGACTCTTTGCAACCCCATGGACGGTAGCCCACCAGGCCCCTCTGTCCATGGGATTCTCCAGAAAACAGTACTACAGTGGGTTGCCATGCCCTCCTCCAAGGGAACTTCCTGACCCAGGGATCGAACCTGAGCCTCTTATATCTCCTGCATCAGCAAGTGGGTTCTTTACCACTAGCGCCACCTGGGAAGCCTGGAGAAGGTTGCAGAGGAGGAAATTTCTGATCAGGGATGAACAGGCTATCTGAGGACTTGATGAAGGCCAGCTTCATCTGGTCTGACTGTCTCCCCAGTCTACATACCAACTGTCTCCTTCTCCCTGCAGCCCTTGTAAACTGAGGTCCTGCCACATCTAGGACCGGAGCCCCAGCAGGTAATGACAGTGTAGTAGTAAACAGAGTGCTGCAGTCCGTGGGGTGGCAAAGAGTCAGACACGACCTGGCAACTGGACAATGGTAATTGACCACTCCTCCCCTAGATCCACTCTCCACATTTCTCTCCACCCCACGACCTTTCCCAGGAGACCGGCCACCATGAACTCCATCGATGGGGTTCTCTGGCTCCCTCGAAGTAAACCTCCTGCCTGCAGGGCAGGAGGAGGGAGAGGTCAGAGTGTGCGCCTCCCTGCTCCCTCCATGCTGGGCGATGGTTGTAAATGCTGGTTCCTCCACCCAGGTTGTTGTTCAGTCGCTCAGTCATGTCCAATTCTTTGTGACCCTATGAAATGCAGCACACCAGACTTCCCTGTCCTTCACCATCTCCCAGAGCTGGCTCAGACTCATGTCCATTGAGCCACTGATGTCATCCAACCATCTCATCCTCTGTCGCCCCCTTCTTCACCCAGGACCACACTCCTGTTGCACCAGCTTACGCAGACTTCTGGGACCACCCTTGCCCCTGAGCCTTCTTCCTGCCATCACCAGCCCAGTGTACCTGACCACCTCCCATCAGTCCCCTTAGCCCAGCCCACGTCTGTGTAAATGGCCTTGTCACTCCAGTCTTCCTAGCTTCTTCTTTGGAGTGTGCCATCTGTTTCCTGCCGGGACCTTGACTGAGACAGATGTTGACATAAATACTTTGAGACTAAAGGATTTAGATCAATCCCAGAGTTATTTCCCTGGTGGATCCAATGTTTTATGGAGGGTCTCATTGGTAAACTTAAGAAAGAATTTTGCAAATGAATATCTAAGAAACCTTTCGGTATTTTTTCCCCCTAGAAGGCTTTCAGGAAATTTCAAAAATCCCCTGGAATTTGATCCCCCTAATTCTGGGAGGGAGTCACTGTTCAAATTTACTTAGTAACTGCAAAAATTCACCTGCAAAAATCTAAGTACAAATGTCTCACTCAGCTATTCAGGACCCATTATAATCAGGCACTTACTGACCCACCTCACTGGCTTGATTCTTTCCTCTCAGTCTGCCCCTCTCAGATCACAGTCCCTAGATAACTGCCTCTCCCTTCGGTTCATTCTGGTTCCTTCGGCTGGCATATTCTGTCCCCTCCAAACATCACTCGCCTCCCATTTCTCCTGTTATTAGAGTCCTAGCCATTCCTTGAAGCCTAGTTCAAATCTCCCTCCCAGTCTTGCCTAATTCTCTACTATTTCTGGCCTTTAATCCATCCATCTCTTGTTCTCTCTCTCCTCTGGGCTCCTGAAGCATCTTTATTTTTTTTTTTTTAAATTAACACTGACTAAAACTGGCTTTGGGCTTCTCTTGTGGCTCAGTGGTAAAGAATCTGCCTGCCACTGCAGGAGACACGGGTTCAATCTCTGATCCAGGAAGATCCTACATGCCACGGAGCAAACTAAGCCCATGCACCACGACTGCTGAGTCTGTTGCTCTAGAGCATGGGAACCACAGCTACTGAGCCTTCGCACTGCAGCTGCTGAAGCCCACGCGCTCTGCAGCCTGTGCTCTGCAGCAAGACCAGCCACTGTGATGAGAAGCCCGTGCACGACCACTGGAGAGTAGACCTGCAGTGCAACTAGAGAAAAAACCACACAGCAACGAAGACCCAGCACAGCCAAACAATAAGGAAATAAAAAATTTTTTAAATTGTCTCCCTTGGGCATATACAGTTCTATTTTTAACACATATAGATTCATAAACAGCTCCATCACCCACAAAACCCCTCATGCTACCCCTTTACAGCCATATATGCATGTATATGTGTTTCTTCATACATGTGAAAGTAGTGGAAGTGACAATGTTAGTCGCTCAGTCGTGTCCAACTCTTGTGACACCACGGACTGTAGCCCGCCAGGCTCCTCTGTCCATGGAATTCTTCAAGCAAGAATACTGGAGTGGGTAGCCATTCCTTTTTCCAGGGAAACTTCCTGACTCAGAGATCAAGTATGTACATAGAGAAAGAGATTTATAATAAGGAATTGGCTCACGTCACTATGGAAAACATCAAGTCCCTCAGTCTGTAGGGACTGTCAGCCAGCTGGCGTCCCAGGAGAGCTGCTGGTGTTCATCTCATCCAAAGACCAGCAGGCTCAAGACCCAGGAATGAGCTGTTATTTCAGTTCAAGGTCAAAGCAGGAAAGGCCCACATCCTAGTCCAAAAGCAATCAGGCAGGAGGAACTCTCTTCTGCTTAGAGGAGGGTCAGCCCTTCTGTTCTATTCAGGCCTTCAACTGATTGGATGAGGCCCACCCACAGCAGGAAGAATAATCTGCTTTACTCAGTCCACCAACTTAAATGTGTTGTTGCTGTTTAATAGCTAAGTTGTATTGGACTCTTACATGACCCCTAGGACTGTAGCCTGCCAGACTCCTCTGACCATGGGCTTTCACAGGCAAGAATACTGGAGTGGGTTGCCATTTCCTTCTCCAGGGGATCTTCCTGACCCAGGGATCAAATCCATATCTCTGGCCTTGGCAGGCAGATTCTTTACCACTGAGCCACCATGTTAATCTCATTCAAAAACACCATCACAGAAACACCCAGGATAATGTTTGGGCTTCCCTCATAGCTCAGTCAGAAAAGAATCTGCCTGCAATGTAGAAGATCTGGGTTCAATTCCTGGGTCAGGAAGATCCCATGGAGAAGGAAATGGCAACCCATTCCAGTATTCTTGCCTAGAGAATCCCATGGACAGAGGAGCCTGGCAGGTCACAGTCCATGGGATCGCAAGAGTCAGACATGACTTAGCGACTACACCACCACCACCACCGTTTGAGCAAATATCTGGACACCCTGTGGCCCAGTCAAGCTGATACATAGAATTAATTACTGTGATTGTCTAAATGGAATCAGATAGTATGGACACTTCTGAGAATGATTTCACTCAATGTAATGCATTTGAGATCCATCCAATCTGTTGAGTGTATCTATAGTTCATTCCTCTTCATTGCATAATGGTATTCATTGTGCAGCCATGGCACAAAATGAATCGTTTTTCTCTTCATTTACTCATGGAAGGATATTTGTATTGTTTCCAGTTTTGGACAATTATGAATAGATTTGTATGTATAGATTTCTGCATGAGCATAAATTTTAATTTCTCCATGATAGCCTGATGGTGGGATTGTTAAGTCACGTGATGAGTGTATTTCATAAGGAACTGCCAAAGTGTTTTCCAGAATGCCTATGCCATTTTGCATTCTTACCAGCAGTGCATTAAAGTTCCAATTATTTCCCATCTGAGGTACTGGTATCATCAGTAATTTGCTTTATTTTTTTCCTTAATCATTCTAATAGGTATACAGTGATATCTCATCATGGTTTTAATTTGCATTTCCCTAATAGCTAATGATCTTAGGCATCTCTTCAATGCTTATTGACTTCCATATATCCCCTTTGGTGAAATTTCTGATCAAGTCTTTTACCAATTTTGTAACTGGGTTTGGGGTTTTTTGGTTGGTTTTTTTTTTTTTTTTTTACCCCTGAGTGTTGAAAATTCTTTATATGTTCTGGATACAAATCATTTGTCAGATATGTGATTTGCAAATATCTTCTGCCAATCTGTAGCTTGTCTTTTCCAACTGTATTTTTCACAGAGTAAAAGTTCTAATTTTACTGAAACCACATTTACAAGTATTTTTCTTTTTTGAATCATGTTTTGGTGTCAGGACTAAGAACTCTTATCCAACCCAGGTAACAAGGATATTCTCCTATATTTTCTTCTAAACGTTATACAGTTTTACAATTTACTTTAAATAGATTATCTCTCCCCTCTGAGTTAACTTTTGTGTAAGGTGTAAAGTTTAAGTCAAGATTCATTTGCTTAACTTTGTTTACAGATGTCCAATTGTCCCAAATTCATTTATTGAAAAACAAAACAAACTCTCTCTTCTCACTGAATTCCTCCAGTTATCCAAAATCAATTGGCCAAATTTGTGTAGGTTTATTTCTGTATTCTATTCCCTTTCATTTTTACATTTATATTCCTGTTTTCATTTTTCAGTACCTGCTTTGTCTGGTTTTGTATAAAGGTATTCTTGGCCTTATAAAATGAGTTGGGAAATGTTCCTCCCTCTCTGCTTTTAGAAGACATTATACGGGATGCATTTTTATTTCTTTACATTTTTGGTAGAATTATCCAGTGAAACCATCTGGTCTTAGAGATTTCTTACAGGAAAATGCACTGCGGTTTGGAGCAAAACTTCTTGGTATGAAAAGAGTGTGCGTTTGCCTGGCCTTCCAATCTGGATATATTTCTTTCAGGCATCTCATAGGGTGGGGTTAGGGGAGGCTATGGTAGGAAAAACTTTTAGGGATTCCAATGCTGAGCCCCTAGCCATCATTCTAGACTTATGCAGAGCTGTGTTGCAGCCAATGATCAAGAGGCCACCATGGAGACTCCATAGTCTCCCAAGAGGGGCCATAGTCTGGGTCACTCCACACATCAGAGCAGCCAGGTAACAGGCCCCTTGGCTTAATTAAAATTCAAGCTTGTGGAGTTATAGAACAGTTCAACTGAAAATGTCTCAGGAGCTCCCACAGTTTAGTCCATCCATGAAGCAGGCTTTCTGGTCACTGAGCCTATCAATATTGATGTCATGATAACATTAGTCTTCTGAATGCAGTAGCAAAGCCTAGATCAAGGCCCTGGGTCTTTGACTCTTCCCCCACACCCCCACTGTCTCCTCCTTCTTACCAGATTGAGCCAAACCCTCAACCAAATCATACTAGCAAACCACAAACAGCTCAAAGAACTCGAAATCATTTATTTATTTATGTTTTGGCCATGTGACATGCAGGATCTTAGTTCCCCCACCAGGGATTGAACCCATGCCCCCTGCAGTAGAAGTGCAGACTCTTAACCACTGGACCACCAGGAAAGTCCCCCTAAATCACTTTTATCCCAATAGCTGTCATCAAATTATCAACAAAACGCTAAAGCATAATTTTAAATAAATTATCTTAAATTCCATTCAGCTTCTCTGAAGTACAGGAAGAAATTAAGTTAAAAAGTGAAGAAGCATTCTTAAAAAGCATCCCTACAGTGTCCTTTTTAAAGACTTGATCAAAATTTATTAAGTTTCAATTACCTGTGAAGCATATAACCGGTTACTCTGACAGATAGAAAATAAGCGACAAGCATGGTCAACCTTAAGAGCATTCACTCTGGTATGAAGACAGACTTGGGGCTTCCCTGGTGGTTCAGATGGTAAAGAATCTGCCCTCAATGCAGGAGACCTGGGTTCAATTCCCTGGGTTGGGAAGATCGCCTGGAGAAGGGAATGGCTACCCACTCCAGTATTCTTGCCTGGAGAATTCCACGGACAGAGGAGCCTGGCGCGCCAGACAGTCCATGAGGTCGCAAACAGGGGGACACAACCATGCAACTAACACACACCTAGACTTGGGGCCAGCGCTTAAAATTCAGAGCTTGTGCTCACGCACTGTGTGAATCAGGTTCTAGACTTGAGGACAAGTTATTAAGAAATCTAAGGCTCAAAGAAAAATCTGTGAAACTGGGTGATAATCCCCTCAGGGCGTTTGGGGAAAAATAAAATAAAATCACTTGTGTGAAAGCAATTTAGCACAGGGTCTGCACATGGAAGGTCCTTGGTCAATATCAGCTGGCCAGATGGTTACATGATGAAGGCTTGCATCGACCAGCTTAATATCCAGTTGGAAAACCAAGAAAAATATAAATCAAACAGTGAGGAAATAACCTTACATTATGGACTGGCTGTAACACAAACTGCCTAGTGATAAGTGGAATAAAGTTAAAAAGGTAGCACTTGGCAAATTTGACCAAGAAACACTTTTAGAAAGGAGGAAGACTTGGATAGGATCTGAAAAATGGGCACAGTTTGAATCTGTGGGGACAAAGCAGCCAGCAGTAGAACAACCAAGAATAAAGACAGAAACAGAGCAAGAGGGAGATGCAGCAGCCAGCATCCACATGCAAGCCTTCACATGCCACCAGGAGTGGAACCAAACAAAACTAAAGCAGTGTGTGAAACTCAAGTACTGCTTGGCCTCCAGAGGTACCTTAACTAAGCCCCACGGCTCATCACACCAGGAGTGACAAATATTCACAACTCCCGGCTTCAGCCTCTCTGCCAGAATCTCTCCAGGATTTCTGGCAGAAGAATCAGCCTCAAGACACAATCAGCAGGCATCCATGTGCACAGCATCTTCCTAGACCACAAGTCTTCTCAGGCCTCTGTCTCTAATACACTCCAGAGGAAAGATTGCTTTCTCCTCTTTGAAATGGAGAAGATCAATACACACAGCTCTTCAAGATAGCCAATGGAGGGGACGCGCAGGCAAACTGCCCTGGAGCACCCAGATAACACCTCCATTAGCATCTTGGGTGTAATGGTTTGTTTATGTGCCCCAGCAAGCCCCTTGCGATGGGGAAAGGAGAGGCCTTCAACCAACCTCTTGATAAATTCTAGTCATCAAGCTAGAGAATCTATTTCCTGTGGAATCGAAAAATGCTCTGTGTTAAAAAACGAAGCAGAAAAGATTTCACGTTTTCAAGAGTACAGCCTCAACATTCTGTAACAGACAGCATGCCTAGGTACTCGGCATGTGTTACCTCCTTTGGCTATTACAACTTCAGGAGGTTGGTAAATGTTCATAATTTACAGGTAGTGAAACTGATAGCAGCTAGAGAGATGACATCACAAAGCTGGAAACTGGGAAAATCGGAATTTGAGTGGGCTTGTCTAACTTAAAAGCCTGTTGGTTGCCAAGGGGGTGTGGTGAGGGGCAGTGAGGGATGGACTGAGAGTTTGGGGTTAGCAGATGCAAACTGTTACATATAGAATGGATGGAAACAAGATCCTACTGTATAACACAGGGAAATAGGATCAGAGTTCTAGGATAAACCATAATCAAAAAGAATGTATAAAAACTGAGTCACTTTTGCTATACGGCAGAAATGAACATGACATTGTAGGTCAACCTTATTTCAATAAATAAATAAATAGATAGATAAATAAAAAGCCTGTTCTGAATATGCTAAATACCAAGACAGATAATAAGGCCTGAGAAGGAGTAAGTTACATTGCAGAGTCCCCGTCCATCCATGTCCATGAAATTTGGGGCAGTGATCTGTGAGACAGGAAGGGTAAATAAATAAATGAAAATGATGTGCAAATGTAAGCACAGGGAGGTGTGGAAGACGAGCATTTGACACACACAAGAGGTTTGGTGACAGGGTTGTGAGATATCGTTCCTTAACATCATTACACTTCATTATTGATGCTTCACAGTCGTAAATTTTGTATTTATTTGTGGCTTTTTTTTAAACACAGTCCCGTTTTGATATGAAAGTCATGCTGACAAAACAAGATTGATTAAAGTTTCTAATTATCTGTCATCACAGCATGACCAGTGGCAAATGGAATGCATTTTCTCATTTCTTCCAGAAAAAAAAAGAAAATAGAGAGAGCGCTCCTAATGCAAGGCACAACACTCTTCTGGTTCACTCAAGAGCTGGATAAAAACCTGCATAGCAGGACAATAAAAGGGGTAGGTGACAACCCACAGCCTTCCAACAAAGCTGAAAGCTATCAACCCAGAGCCAAGAATAAGGACTCCAGAGTGCCCTATGCAGACACCTCGTAGAATATTCTCTTCCTGACTTTCATTTTAGTACCAAATATGGGCTTTCCTGGTGGCTCAGATGGTAAAGAACCCACCTGCCAATGCAGAAGATGTAAGAGACATGGGTTCAATCCCTGTGTTAGGAAGATACTCAGAAGAAGGGAATGGCAATCCACTCCAGTATTCTTGCCTGGAGAATCCCATGGACAGAGGAACCTGGTGGGTCATGGGGTCGCAAAGAGTCAGACACAACTGAACGACTTACACTAACACACATAAGTCGGTTGAATCTGCCCTTCCTATGGTAGCCAACCCTATTGAAATTGAAACAATCCTATTGAAATTCTACATGAGTGTCTGCTTATAGTAATACTAGTGGCTGAAACAAATAACTCAAATTATCAGTGGCTTAACACAAACAAATGTATTTCTTATCCAAGCATCAGTCCAGTGCAGGAGTTCCTGACTGGCCAGCAACCTTTCACAGAGTGATTCAAGGATCCAGGCTTCTTCTATCTGTGGTTACCCAACCTCTCCAGCCTCAGAATCCCTTCAATCCAGCCAGTGGATGGGGAAGAGATATAACTACTTTTAACCTCTTTAGCAGATTAAAGGTACTTTAGACACAGTTCATGGCAGGAACACTGTGGTGCTGAAGAAGACACTTGAGAGGACCTTGGACTGCAAGGAGATCAAACCTGTCAATCCTAAAGGAAATCAACCCTTAATATTAATTGGAAGGACTGACACTGAAGCTCCAATTCTTTGGCCACCTGATGCAAAGAGCTGACTCATTAGAAAGGACCCTGATGCTGGGAAAGATTGAGGGCAGGAGAAGGGGACAACAGAGGATGAGATGGTTGGATGGCATCACTGACTCAGTGCACATGAGTTTGAACAAACACCAGGAGACAGTGAAGGAGAGAGAAGCCTGGTGTGCTGCAGCCTGTGGGGCTTCAAAGAGTTGGACTCGCCTTAGCAACTGAACAAACTCAGTTTGAGCAAACTCCAGGAGTTGGTAAAGGACAGGGAAGCCTGGCGTGCTATACGCCATACGTCGCAAAGAGTCAGACACAACTCAGAGAATGAACAACAACAAAATATGGCAGGAACCAGTCATGAAGCCTTTGGGGGCTGGTGGCCACTTCCTAGTAAAACTCTCATCCCTGGGTGGGTGGTGGGTCATGTTTCCACTGCCATTTCTTTTGCCCATCAATCATTTGCCCCCACCTCCTCCACACATGCATCTACTGACTCCCTGCTTGGGTGTCACCTCAGTACTATAGTGCAAAGCACAGGAACTCAGAATGAAAAACAGTCATCTCCAGTCACTTTTTACAAAGTTCCTCATGGAACCATCCCCTTCCCCACCTCACCGAAAAGAGTTATCTACCCGCCATACACACAGCACCTTGCAGGTAGCTCAGTGGTAAAGGATCCACCTGCCAATGCAGGAGACACAGGAGACGTGGATTCAATCCCTGGAACGGGAAGATTCCCTGGAGGAGGAAATGGCAATCTACTCCAGTATTCTTGCCTGGAAAATTCTCTGGACGGAGGAGCTTGGCGGGCTACTGCCCATGGGGTCACTAAAGAGTCAGATACAACTCAGTGACTGGGCATGCATGCCAGCACACACACTCAACCTACGTAGTGGTGATAAAGCAGGGACCAGAGAATCACCAAAAAAAGGAATAAACTTCCCATTGGCTCTGCTGAAGAGAAATCCAGCATTCACCTGTAATGTTCTGTTTTCTAACTTTTTACACCCCAGCTATAGCCCGAGAGGTACTGAGTCTGCCTTCTGGGTAATGACAGACAATGCTGTCTAGCTCGTCCATTGCATAATGTTTGAGTCTGGACCTGCGCAGCCTCTGATGTCCATGTTCTCACCTCACCACCCACACACAAAGCCCACAGTATGTAGTTCAAGTTTTTTCTAGTGTTAGGACCCCTCCTTGGGGAGGACCTGAAGCTGGGAACACATCCTTTTCCTCTCAGCAGAATTCTGAAAATGCTCCAAACCAGTATCAGCAGGAAGTCATTCTAGAAACGCTCTGTGTATTTGGCAGCCTAAGTTTAAAGTTTTATAGAGTGGTTTTTTTATTAACTTCTTAGATACAAAGAAGCTAGGAAACTGTATTCTTTCTCCTAGTCTATGTTTTGACCATTTCATATGCATTCAAGGACTGGTTAAAAACACATGCAAACATTTGGGAATGATTGGGAGCTCGGGATTAGCAAATGCAAACTAATATATATAGGATGGATAAACAACAAGTTTCCATTGTATAGCACAGGGAAATATATTCAATACCCTGTGATAAACTGTAACAGAAAAGATTTTAAAAAAGAATGTATGCACATGCATAACTGAATCACTTTGCTATATAGCAGAAAGTAATACTTTGTCAATCATCTACAAAAATTTTTAATTAAAAAAATGCAAATATTCTGGTAGCAAATTTTCCTAGGCTATATATGCCTATATTGTCCCTTGGGGTGGTTCCATTAAGAGTCTATGTTTGCATCTCAACTATGTTTCTATGTATAAGCCACAATACCATCTTTTGATTTTCTTCATTGTGACAAAGCTTTGGTATTAGGCCTTTTTCCAAAAATCAAATCTATTTTCAAAGATATCCATTACCAAGTGTGGTGAGTAAAGTGGATAATAGGAGCACTATCACACTGGGTCAAAATACAGGGTGTATTTCAGGAGGGACACACAAGTAATCTATGTACAAGAATCCCAGGTGGAGCTTTGTAAAAATAAGCACCCCAGGTGGAAATTTGAGAATGTGTTATGATACATTTATCATCTTTCACATTGTGAAAAAGGTTTGAAGGATGCTATAACATATACTTGTGAACCCATCACACAGTTTAATAAACAAAGCCTTAGACATACATTTGAAGCCCCCCAGAACCACTCTGCAATGGCAGGGTCACCCCACCCCTCCCCTCTTGCCCAGAGTTACCAATGTTCATCACCTAGTCTGTTTCCCCGGGGTGTCTTTATATGTCTTTATGCTTTTACTAGATACATATTTGCCGGGGACCAGCCCCGGCTAATCCAGGGTATTCGAAGGAGAGACGGCATAGGCGAAGATCAGGATACAATAGCTTCAATTAGATATTAATTAAAGATATAAAGAGTAATAGGATGAGGATAGCTCAGTAGGAAAATTCAGTGGAGAAAAGAGGCTGAGTAGCTTGGTTTACGCGGGAGACCAATAAAACTTCAAGACAAGAAGCTTGCACCACTTACGTAGGCCGCAGGCGTCCTTCCGTTCTCCCGAAGGAGAGGAGACACTGAGGCCTCCCCGGTCGGAACTTAGAAGCCCAGGCATAATTAGTAAGCATGGTGGGTTCCGCGCTCCAGATGGAGACTCAACCAGAGTGAGAGAGAGAGCGACATGGGGAGACCAGTATTTCGAGAAACTGATCCCAATTCTTTATTTTCCATGGTCTACTTTTATACACTGAGATGTTATGCAAAAGTCACGCGGGGTCAGCAGTCCTGACTTTTATCAAAGTCAGGTGCTTCATACAAATGTATACAGAGGTCTTAGGGGTGTTACATCATCTTCTGGCCAGGGGGGCCTGCTGACAATTTACGACCCTCTCCTTGTGACAGCGGTCAGTCAATCAGGACACTTATTTCTCCAGGGCTGATTATTCTCAAAACAGACGCTACCCAAATAAAGTTACATTCCTACAGGGTGAGGGTGTAGTGGGTTTTAGTTAAGGAAAGAATTTACTTAGCCTAAGGTCTAACGTGATTAATATCAAAGGTTAATTCTATATATTCATTAATGTGTGTAAGGGCAAGGGATATGGAGACTTAGCAACAAACATTGGCTCAACAAATGAAAAACCGTTCACCAACACAATTTCTAATCAGCCCACTATACTTATAGTTTTCTAACTTCTCTAAAGAACCTGTTTTTAGAGGGTTTAAAGCATCTCGTGCCTCTCACAGTTGGGAGGCTGTGAGCAATCACATGTGGCCGGACAAGCCTGTCAGGCAGGCTAGAGAACCTTCAGAGGAGTTTGTAGGTTAAAACACTCTTGTCACACCCAAGAGTTTTTATTGACTGGAGCTCTAGGTTAACTCCTTCTCCGAAAGAGGTGGTGGGGGACAGCCCCCCGTAAAGTCAGAGATGTAGGTGAGCACAAAGTAGTAAAGTAGGCAGGCTCTGGTTATGGGGGTAGATGCTTGAGGATTTCCAGGGGGACTCCTGAGGCTCGATCCCGCCTTTGCGTATGTCAAGCCTCCTTCCTCATGACCTTTGCCATGGGCGGAGTACCTCACTCTGGCCCCCAACACATATTGAAATGATACAAACCATTGTTTGGTAGATTCTCAAGCCTTAAACAAATGACATACTATACTCATCCATGCACAACTTCCTTTTTTCAATCTTATATTTGTAAGATTAATCATGTTGATAGATACAGCTGTGGTTCGTTCATTTTTCACTTTCATTTGGTGATCCACTGTATGAATATATTTTATTTAATCTCTTCTCCTGCTGTTGGACATTCAGTTTGTTTCTAATAGGTCATTATATATATCTGCTATGACCATTTTTGTATTTCCTTATTCCATCTATGTATTTTAAGAATTTCACAGGTGTTCTTCTTGTCTACCCAGATCAAGAACTGATGCTCCAGGGCAGGAGTTCTCAAAACGTGGTCCCTGGACCAGCAGCCTTCACATCACCCAGGAACTTGTCAGAGGTGCAAATTACCAGGCCTCACCCCAGACTGACTGAATCAGAAACTGGAGGGGCGGAGGGTGATCTGTATTTTAACAAACTTTCCGGTTTGTAACAAGATTCTGATGCTTGCTAACATGTAAGCAGTACTGTTCTACTCTGATGCAATGATGCCCTCGGTTTGCATGTCTTGGAACCCAAATTAAAATGTCTGAAATGTTTGTGCAGTGACTGAACATTGAAACAAATACAGAAACTCCCACTGACAGCTTCAAAGCACTAGATGCATTCTAATGCGATACACTGAGGTCTAAGGAAGAGCTTTGAAAATCATAAAGCATAAGACAAGTTAGTAATAGCCAATGTGGAAAATTTGTTTTAAGACATTGTTGTGTTACTTTATAAGTCAGGACTCATGTAGCTGTAGACAACACCCAGAGAATACAGCAGTACAAGGGCACAAAGTCATTTCAGTCAAGTATAAGTGTTTAAAATAACACTCAAGAGCATCTGAGGCATTAAATATATTTCTGAATGAGTTTCAGTATCATCACCCATCTGGCACGGAATTGTTTTCCTCTGTGTTTCAATGTGTGCTCTTGCTTGTGTTTTGGCTGTCTGGGCTACTTAAAATCCCATGCTCTTGAAACAAACAAACAAAAAGTCCTGTCTCCGGATTTGTTGGTAAAGCATAATAGCTTTCCAGAGGAAAATGAAACAGTGAGAAGAATGGGGTTAGAACCGTCTATCCACCAGGCACAGGGGCCAGGGAATTAGCCAGGTCCGTAACGAAAGGTCAGCAAACCAGTCACAGCCCAATACTCAAAGGCCTTGGCATTTTTTTGCCAAAATTCAGGGAAACCATTGACACAATGCATCTTTGATGTAGCTGGAGGTTCCCAGTAGATGAATAAGAATGACTTCAGGGGACTTCTCTGGTGTATAGACAATAAGAACCCATCTGCCAATGTAGGGGACACGGGTTTGATCCCTGGTTTGGGAAGATTCCACATGTCACAGGGCAACTCAGCCCACAACTACTGAACCTGTATGTCGCAACCACTGAGGCCCGTGAGCCTAGAGTCTATGCTCCCCAACAAAAGAAGCCACTGTAATGAGAAGCCCAGGCACCACATCAAAGAGGAGTCCCCACTTGCCACAACTAGAGAAAGCCCATGTGCAGCAACAAAGACTCAGCACAGCAAAAAAAAAAAAAATCAAAATCAAGAATGACTTAGGGTCACAAAAACAGAACATGGATAGGGAATCCAAGAATCACCAGTTTTCATCTAGGGTAGGGTCTGGTCAAGACCAAGGAATGTCCCCATTCTCACTGAGAGGCTGGGATTTCTCAAAGGATTGAGGCTGAGAAGCCAGTGGAAGCTCAATTTCTAGGAGAGGGCACAGGGGAATCAAGCACAGGGACTCCATTAGTGAATGGGAGGTGGTGTGACTCTGAGTCCAGAAGGCAGCCCTTGGACATCCATGTAAGGATCAGAGCTGCCCAAAGAATAAGTCAAAGGCAAGTCCTTGGATGGAGAGATGGAGCATCTGAGTGCTTTTGGTCTCAATCAGATTAGGTTCAAGACCGTGGGCGGTGATGCAGCCATGAGATTTAAAGACACCTGCTCCATGGAAGAATAGCTATGACAAACCTAGACAGCATATTAAAAAGCAGAGACATCACTTTGCCAAAAAAGGTTTCTATAGTCAAAGCTATGGTTTTTCCAGTAGTCATGTACGGATGTGAGACTTGGACCATAAAGAAGTCTGAGCACCAAAGAATTGATGGTTTCAGATTGTGGTATTGGAGAAGACTTGAGAATCCCTTGGACAACAAGATCAAACCAGTCAATCCTAAAGGAAATCAACCCTGAATATTCATTGGAAGGACTGATGCTGAAGCTCCAATACTTTGGCTACCTGATGAGAAGAGCTGACTCACAGGAAAAGATCCTGATGATGGGAAAGATTGAGGGCAGGAGGAGAAGGGGGTGGCAGAGGATGAGATGGTTGGATGGCATCACTGACTCAGTGCACTTGAGTTTGAACAAACACCAGGATACAGTGAAGGAGAGAGAAGCCTGGTGTGCTGCAGCCCGTGGAGTTGCAAAGAGTTGGACTCGACTTAGCGACTGAACAATAACAGGCTCAAGAACATGGGCATATGAGGGCTGGGCTAAGTTCTGTGTAGGAGCATCAGTGGACCCAGATGGGAGGACCCAGATGGGCAGCAGACCATGGGAAAACAAAGAGGAAGTCAACAGAAACTCAAAGAAAAAAATAAGTTGAATGTTTAACCTACTGTCCTAAGCCTCCCTTTCCCCATGAATGGGACATCCAATCCCCTCCATTGAGGGAACAAGGTGAGTGGAGGAGAAGCCTCCTGAATTCAGGTGGCCACTGTGGGGAGCCAGGCAGAGAACAGATATGGCAAGTCATTCTGTGCTAGAGGCTTCACAGTCAGAGCCAGGAATGTAGCTTACTCCATAGTGAATCATGAGACAATGTGGCTTGAGAGAAAAGGTGAAGCCAAAATAAGCTGGGAGAAGGGAGAAGGAATAGGTTAAGGATCCAGGAAAGCCAAGAGTGAGTGAAAAGCCAAAGAAGGACAAACTGGAGAGGTTCTGGATAAACTCTGGCTACCAGAGTCTACAATGTCACTCAACGGAGCCAGACAGGAATGGACAGTGTCCTTCTGGGTCACATTCAACCAATGGGAACAAATGGGCTTGGCGACAAAAATCCTGGGTTCAGAGAAGTGAAGAGAATAGAGTCCTCATAAGAAGCATTCTTCCCTACCTCTCTCCCTCCACCGCCCTTGTCTCTAGGCCGGCTTCAGCTTCCAAGTAATCCAGACGGGACAGGTATACTGGACCCAGAACATCAGATACTGCTAAGAAGTTTGACAAGAGTGGAAAGGCCAGGGTTTCTTTCACTGAGTGGTAAATAAACAATGATCTAACTCACAAAGCAGATTCTCATTCATTTGCAAATCTAATTTATGCAAAACCACTAGTGACCAGAGATAGATGGTATCACCCACCCCTGAACCACTTTCTACTATGACAACACCAGGATCTTTGGTTTCCTCTGTGTTTACTGAACTGAAATGAACCCACACGTGGAGCCAAATGTTTGTTGAGAACTTTCTGAGTGTTGGGCCATGTGCCCTGAGGAGAGAAAAGGTGAATTAGACCCAGTTTTCTTGTCTGGACAAGACAAGCATTGATGTCAGTGCCTTACTCCAAACTCCTCTGATTAACCAGGTCAATATTTACATCAAGTTTGGGATCTTCTTCCCTCCCTAAAAAGAGTTTCTGGTTCAGTAGTGGTTTCAACAAACTGTCAGACATTTAAAAACAGGGCAATTGCAAAAGGGGCATTTATTACTATATTGGAGCCTTAATATATTTGCTTAAGAACAAAACTGAACATTAAGTCGGGTATATTGTGGACTGGAGGTAGTTAATGAACTACTAAGTGAACCCTTCCAACTGCATTTTTATCTTGAGCCCTGGGCGAACTACTTTGTATTCTTCAATCTTTTCCATCACTCACACACAGGGATTGTCAGCATGGGCCTCAAAATGGGAACACTCTCTTCCTTAATTACAAAAAAAAAAAAGATTCAGTTCTGTTGATTCACAACATTCTCTTTAGTGCAATTCTCTAAAAGCACTTAGACAACAGTTTTGCTGTTTATTAGGCCAAATGGTTGTCTACTAACTGGCACCAATGTATTTCCCACTTGCACTGCCTGGCTTCCCTGTTGATAAGACGCTGTGGCAAGAACCAGACCCACTGTGTGCTGAGAGACATCAGATGGGAAGTAATCCCATAACTTCTGCCATCATTTTACTTGTTAGTGAATAAGCAAATTTAAAACCAGAGAAAGAGGACTTCCTTGGTGGTCAAAGTGGCTAAGACTCTGTGCTCCCTAAGCAGAGGGCCTGGGTTCGATCCCTAGTCGGGGAACTAGATCCCACATGCCACAACTAAGACCCAGTGCAGCGAAATAAATACAATAAACAAAAATAAATATTAAAAAAAAATAATGAAACCTCTTACCAGCCTCTACCAAAACCAAAAGGAAGTTTATGTAGAAAGGATACACACCCTTAGATCATATGGCTAAGGAAGGCTCTGGGCTCCCTACACAGGGGCCCTGGTTTTGTACCTGATGTGAAAAGCCAACTCACTGGAAAAGACCCTGATTCTTTGAAAGATTGAGGGCAGGAGGAGACGGGGGCAACAAAGGATGAGATGGATAGATGGCATCACCAACTCAATGCACGTGAGTTTGAGCAAACTCGGGAGACAGTGAAGGACAAGGAAGCCTGGTGTGCTGAAGTCCATGAGGCCGCAAAGATTTGGCCCTGACTGAGCAACTGAACAATCAACCTCTTAGCAGAACCAGAGAGAAGTTTATGTAGAAAGGATACACACCCTCAAATCATATGTCTGTGCTTCCAAAGGTGGGATTACAACTTGGCTTCTTCTCTAAATCTGAAGACTAATGGGTCATATATGATAGGCCCTGCCCCAGGCAAGTCTGGCAGTGTTCCAGGGGAGAAAAGCAGAAGTGAGAATGAATACCAGATCCATTCCTTGAGGCTGCTTAAATTATCACAAACTGGGTGACTCAAAACAACAGAGATTTATTCTTTATGCACAGTTCTGGAGGCTGGAAGCCCCAATTCAATCAGTAGCATGGAGCCAAAGTCAAGGTGACTGGCTGCCTGAAGATGCTCTGGAGGAGAATCCATTCCTTGTCTCTTACGGCTTCCAGTGGCTGCCAGCATTCCATGGCTTGTGGTCCCATCACCCCGATCTCTGACCCCATCTTTTCCTCTCTGTTGAATCTCCCTCTGCCTCCTTCTTGTAAAGACAATTTTGATGGCATTTAGGAGAGCCAGCTTCTAACCATCTCTCCAAACTGCCCTGTTTCAGGGGCAGAAATTGGCTGGGCTGCTGCCTGTATTGGTTTGCTAGGGTTACCATAACAAAGTTCTGGGTGGCTGAAACAACAGAAACTTATTGACACATGGTTCTGGAGGCTGGAAGTCCAAGATCAAGATGTGACAGGGGCTGGTTCCTTCCAAAGACCATGAGAATCTGTTCCATGCCCCTATGCTAACTTCCAAGGGTTTGCTGGCAATCTTTGGCTCCCTTGTCTTGAAGATCTCTGCCTTCATCTTCATGTGGCCAAATTTTCCCTTTTTGTAAGAACACCAATCTTACTCGATTGGGGGGCTCAGCCTACAGTAGTACGAACCCATCTTAATAACATTTGCAAAACCCTGTTCCTAAGGATTTCAACATAGGAATTTGAAGGGGACACAGTTCAACCCATAACAGTGCCCAAGAGTCTACTACCTGCTTGTAGATTTCTCTTCTGCTTATCCTCTGCCTTGACTTCTGTCCATCCCCGGCCTCTGGACAAGCTCTGCCTATCTTCCTGACGAGGGCAGTCCTGGCACAGATACAGACCTGTCCTGGCCTGCCTCCAACTGACTGCCCTTACCTTGTTCTGATTGCTGACCTGGAATTCTTCCCAGCTCTTGCAGCTCTCAAGCCAGTACAGAGCAGGTATTCCATACACAGTCATTGGATTAGTTCATCGATTGGTTACCACCCAATAGGTGGATATACTTCTAGATTCTGACCTACCTGGGCTGCAACATGTATATGCATGTAAGCCCTGCTCAGCCACATCTTCAGTCATGATATTATCTGGAGGTGAGATATCAGAGAAATGACTGAGAATTCATAATTCTTTAACTCACACAGGGCAGGCCCAGGTTATACACGGCAGCCCAGGAAGAGAAGCACACAATTTTCTGTTCAGTCAATAAAAAAGATAAGATCACTTGCAGTCCCTAACTGATGTGCAAAACTCTTGTTAGGAAAAGTAGACTAGGTCTCTTTGTGGCTTCAAAGTCTGAGAAAGTCAATGTGATAGAACTTGAGGCAAGAATGCTAACAAGGAGTCCTGTTTCATACAGTTTTCCTGAGGCTTTCAGGTTAAGCTCAGCTCCATAATTGCCTACTGCTACTTGTCCATCTGCTCCCCTCCCCACTCTGTCCTTCCCTCCTTTCCTCTATCTTTATTTCAACACCATCACAAGAATTCTAGAAATCCTAACTTCAACACAGATAAATTTTGGGGTGAAGATACAAGAATCACCATCCATTTTTTGAGGTGTCAATATACACAAAAGGCCATGAGACAAAGATAGGATAGTAGGAAGTCTTTTTACTTCCTCTTTAAGAGATCATTTCCTTTTCTTTTTTTAACTGGTCATTTCCAATTCTTTTTATAATTGCTTTGGGCTTCCCAGGTGGTTCAGTGATGAAAATTCTGCCTGCCAAGCAGGAGACATGAGTTCAATCCCTCAGTCAGGAAGATACCCTGGAGAAGAAAATGGAAACCCACTCCAGTATTCCTGCCTGGGAAATCCCATGGACAGAGGAACCTGGCAGGCTATAGTCTTTGGGGTTGCAAAAGTCAGACATGACTTACCAACTAAAAACAACAATTGCTTTATTAATAAAATTGCTTTATGTTAGTTTCTGCTATACTATCAGGTGAATCAGCTAGAAGTGTATATATATCCCCTCCCTCTTGCATCTCCCTCCCACCCAAGGCCCATCCCACTCCTCTAGGTAATCGCAGAGCGCCGAGCTGAGCTCCCTGTGCTGAACAGCAGCTTACCACTAACTGTCTATTTGACACACAATAGTATATATATATGTCAGTGCCTCTCCTCCCGTGTCCCATCTTCCCCATCCCCTCTGTGTCCACATGGCGGTTCTCTATATCTGCGTCTCTATTCCTGCCCTCAGTAGGCTCATCTGTGCCATTTTTCTAGATACCACATATATGCATTAATACACAATCTTTGTTTTTCTTTTTCTGATTCACTTCACACTGGGTGTATATCCTGAGAAAACCATAATGCAAAAGTCTATCTATCTTAAAGAACTAGCTCAAGTAATTGTAGGGGCTGGCAAGTACAAAATCCGCAGGGCAGGCCAGCAGCCTGGAAACTCGGTAAGAGTTGATGTCACCGCCTTGATTGTGGATTCCAGAGGGCAGCAGGTCTGGAAACAGGTGTGGTTCCTATGTCGCAATCTTGAAGCAGAATCCATTCTACTTCCCTCTTCTCTGTTAAGACAAACTGAGTGGATGAGGCCCACTCACTTTACGGAGGGCTTTACTGAAAGTCTATTGATTTAAATATTATAATAGATAGATACTATGGATAAATAGAGAGATGAGATAGAGATAGATACAGATAAATGAAAGATGACAGATAAAGATGATCACTAAACTGATGGACTGATAGGTAAAGATATATGACAGAGACAGATGATTAATAGATTAAAAATAGATAGATATCCTCTCTGGTTCTCTGAAGAGACCTGACTAATACACCTTCTAAATCACAAAGCTCTAGGGTGAGTGGGTTTTGACAGAGCTAATTCAAGACCAGCAGCAGCAACCACATTATGACGGAGAGTGGGGGGCAGGTGAAGAACCCCCAGTGTCAGGCCCTCTGTGAGTGGCTGTACAAACACCAAGGGAGTTACTGCTCAGGCAACATGAATAGGCCTCCTCTTAAACAGCAGGAAGTCCCCTGAGGCTGGTCTCTCAGGGACCCAAAGATGTGTTGCTAAGTGCCATTACCCCTGGGAAGGCGCTCAGAGGCAGCTCCCTGGAGATCTTCCCTTGTTCAAAGGACTGAGGGAGCTTCAGGGACTTGGAACTCCAGTGAGTGAGAGCACTTAGGAGCCAGGCAAAGGGTGGTGGGGAGAAGGAAGAGAAGTCACACAGTTCACATATGGAGCAAGGAAAACAATCTCACTGCAGGGAGGTGTCTCTCTGATTTTTCATGCATGCCTTCTGCTACCCTCTGGCCCCAGATGGAATCTGAAACACACAGTTCTGCCAGCCTCTGGGTGGGTCCCCCATGATCATCTTCTATGCTCTCATCATCCCTCCAAAACGGGATGCCTTGTCTGATTCGAGTCTTCCTGTGTCATTGGATGGTCCTGGTTTCAGAATCTTGATTCCTTAAAAGAGGCTTAAATGGCTCCAGATCCTCAGAAGGGTCTCCCAGGACACTCAGGAGTTGACTCAGCTTCCCAGAAATGCTGTATGAAGTCAGGAGCTATTTACTAGAAGAGCCCACAAGATGGAGAAATCAGGGCCGGCTGAGAAGTCAAGCAAGTCTTCCCAAGTCACGCTTTGAAGAAAGGCTTCAATTGGAACAGCTGAAGAATGGGATCATTGATGTCTCTTAAAGAGGCAAATGGCAGCTTGTGGGGAAAGACGAGGCAGAGAGAAGACCCACCTGCTAGATCACAGAATGCAAGTCAGGACGTTGTCAGAAAAAAATGTGGGGCGACTAAGAGCTCTGTCTCAGCTTTTCCCTCATCTACCATCACCACCTTCATCCTGAACCTCCCTCCCTGACCCTCACTTAGGCCTGATTCTGGTCACTCTCAGAGTGACCTTGCTGACTCTGCACTTTCTGCAGCCTCCCTCTGATGTTTGGAATATTATCCCCGCCCAACCTCAGCTGCTCTCCATGAAAACTGTGGCTCTTCATGCTGCTAGTTGGGCTCCATCTGCTTTCAAAATGCCCCTCCTGGTTCGACCTGACCCCACAGCGAGGACCCCTCGGCCACCCATGAGCAAGGGGCAGACGCCAGGAGCAGGTTGCCTGACTTCTCCACGGGACATTTTACTCCCAGCCTCTACCACCAATGGTGGATCATTTGCAGTTTTAATAGAGATGCAAATCCAGATTATAAAAAGCACTTTTAAAAATAGAATGTCTTTGCCCATAGAAGAAAGCATCGCATGCACACACACAGAGGGCTCGTGAAACGCCTGTTTGCAAAATAAAGCCCCATCCTCCAGGCTGTGAATCATACCATCCCCAGAAAGTGATGCCATTTTCTGTGACGGCGTGACAGGGTCCCTGAATCAGGCTGCTACGAGCCTGTTGAGAGAGTGCAGCCTTGCGGGATGAATTAAATGGTCATTTCCACCTGTCACTAATTTCCCTTGCTGGGTGAGCAACAGCTCTATTAATCGGGAGAGACCTTGATTGGTGCGGCTTCTCTGTCTTCAGCCTCAGGTGTGCCTGGCGTGGCTTGTGGAGCGCGGCAAGGGCTCTGGGGCCCGCCAGCCTGCAGGCAGCTGCTGGAGTGGGTCAGTGAATCTGATTACACTGCTGCTCTGTCCGAAGTGTCTAGCTCTATTTTTTTTCCCCTCTCCCTGAAGAGTGGTGTGATTACTTTATGCCAAGCCACTCAAGGATAATTCATACTGTCAGGCAACCCTTGTGTTTGCCCATTATCCGACAGTTTGGGGCTCACTTCATATTCCAGAGTGGCGTGATATAATGTAACACGATTTGAAATACTGTAAAGCAATAACCAAAGTAACACAGTTTGACATCTTGAATCTCAGAGGAGGCAGGCCCATGCTGGCTATGCTGGATTTCTACTTCCCGGTAGCTGCTACTGGATACTATTCGACTTTTTAAAGCATTATCTGTGCCTAAATGCAATTAGCAGGTTGAGGCTTTGGCAAAGGAAATTCCTCAAACTTGATAAGAACCGTCAGTGACGTCATCAGTCCTAGATGGAGTCTCTCTGGTGGGACACCACGTACCCACACGTACGACATGAACAGTTAGCGCACATTTCACATCACGTGCTGAGATTGCGCTTGCCCCTCTATGGGAGCCGCAAGGTTCTCTGTACGTCACACGCATCCAACCAAAGCACAACTAGTTATTGTGCACCTGCTATGAGTAAGACGTTCAGATGAAGGAGCTGGCATGAGAACTGGAAGTCAGACGGGGTGTGATGGAAACTACCAGCCAGCTTAGAGCAAATGTGGTTTAAAGCTTGGGGAATGAGCTGGATCAAAGCACCAGACTCACTTGCTCCGTTGATTTCTTTGTTCTTCACAGGAGCCAAAAGCAAGGCTTTAGGGGCCAGAGGGGAGGTGGCTGCCTCAGCCCCTGCAGCCTGACGTTCCAGAAAGTCAAGAAAACCTGTTGCCCCAGCACAAAGGCCCAGATTTGGGTCCTGAGCCCATTCGAAGGAAAGAAACAAATTCTTAAAGAAACTCCCCATAATCCTTTCTCCTTCTCAAAAAATTACCCAGTCCATCTTTTCCTCCTCTGTGATTGTTTTAAAACGACAGTGCCTGCTTTCTAAGTCCGTTTCCTAAGCTCCCATGCTCGCTCCAGCAATCTCACTTTCATCCAGTCATCCCAGTGCATTTCTGACTATTGCTTCATCTCCCCTGCTCCCTCACACTTGACCTCTGAGCTGCTCCTGAGATGTGGCCCACCTCATCCTTCATGATACGGTCACTTCCTACAACCTGCCTCCTTTCCTCTCAGCCTGCTTCTAGGTCCCCTCTGGGGCTTGTTCATTTTCTCCCAGAGTACTGTGCTTGCTTGGTTCGCTGCTCTCTCTGCTTCATGCCCTCCATCAGGGCAAGCCTCTCTGTTTCCCCACTGATTTCAGTGCCACGTTTGCATTTGTTGTTGTTTAATTGCCAAGTCCTTCCAACTCTGTGACCCCATGGACTGTAGCCCACCAGGTTCCTCTGACCATGGAATTTCCCAGGCAAGAATATTGGAGTGGATTGCTATTTCCTTTTCCAGGGAATCTTCCTGACCCAGGGATCAAACCCAGGTCTCCCGCATTCTAGGTAGACTCTTTACCATCTGAGCTACCAGGGAAGTCTGACTCCCAAATCTTCATCTCTGGCACAAAACCAGATTCCCAGTTTTCAGGCTTAGAGTTGTCCACCAGGTATCAGCTAGCTGTTATCAGCTAGCTATCTGGTCAACCTCGCCTTCTAACTAGCATAAATGTTGGAAGCAGCCAATGTTCAGCTTGGGGCTGCTCACCCTCCTTCAGCTCTCCTGATCCAGCAGCAAGGACTTCTTGGAGTTCCTTGAGTATGCCAAGCCCTTCCCCAGCTCCTGCCTTTTCAACTTTGAGTTCCCTCCTCTTAAAATCCTGTCCTCAAGCATCACCTCCTTGAAAGTCTTTCCTTACTAAAAGGGACTACACAGCTTCCCACACTTATTCTATTTCATCATTTATCACATACAGTGATTATTTTGTTTATATTCTTATTTGTTGTCTAGATCCATTTCCTCTTGGTATCACATAACTTTCTTCTCCACTAAATGATAAATGCCCCAACATAGTTTCTAGGTCTGTTTTATTATACAATGTACACCAAACTCCTGGCATAACTTATAGGCTGTGTTAAAGAGTTTTTGAAGCATGTGAAAGAAGGAAAGTCTGGAAAGAAGAATGGAAGAAAGGAAGGAAATTATTTTCACAAGTACTTTTAGACCAAATAAAAACTTTATCTTTCCCCATCATAATACAACCCACCATATATCCCAGATTCCCTCTTATCGATGGCATCATCAGTCACTATGCTGCCCAAGTTAAACATCTCAAAATCATTTCATCAATTCATTCATCTCTGCCATCCAGTAGACCACCAAAAGTTATCATCTCTACCCTTAAAACATACCTCAGATTCCCTCCTCATCTTCATCCCTTCTTCTTAGTAACTTGGATAAACTTTTCATGATGTCCCATCTCATCTCCAGGCTTTAAACGACATGAACTTCCTGGCTGGTCCCTGCTCCAGACTAGATCTCCTGCCAAGACCCAAGCTCTAAAAGATGTGAGGTCATTTCCCTTAAAACCTTTCAATGGCTCCCCATTGATTGAAGAATTATTTCCCATGGTATTCAGAGCTGTTGAGATTCTGACTCTATCCTATGTTCCCTCTCTTATCTCTAAGGGGTACCAGAGATTCTCTTTCTCTCTCCATTTTCACAGGTACCTTATCCTCCCCCAGTGATATGCATGCTGCCAACCTTTATCTTAACCACATCATCAGTCTAGAATTCAATTTCAACCCCTTTCCTCTCTGCAAGACCCCAAATCATAACCAAGCCCAGCAGTCTTCACATGAATTAAGAAAACATCATTTTCCTATAAATTCAGGACAGTAAGTCCCCTATATACGAACCTTCACGTTGTGAACTTTGAAAGATGCAAATGTGTCCGCATGTGTAGTCATGTTCACACATCTGGCATACACTGTCACATTTGTGCCACCTTTACAAGTGGTTGGGCTTTTGTGTACTTTATTGTACAGTATTATGCAGAGTACAATATCTTATTTCAAGCCCTGGATGTCCAGAAGCAAGCGTAAAAAGCAGTGGTGGCGTAGCTGCTACTACTGTACTTTTCAAGGTACTGTACTGTAAGATTAAAAGTATATTCTGTATTTTTTTGTATACTATTATGTGTGAACAGTATTACAAACCTATTACAGTATAGTACTAGATAGCCAATTGTGTCAGCTCGGTACCTAGGCTAACTTAGTTGGACTTACAAACAAACTGGGCTTACGAACGTGCTTTAGAAACAGAACTTATATGTAGGGGACTTATTTTAAAAGCTAAGCATTTTTACATAAAATTTAAATCAATTATTGGATTTCACGAGCAACTAAACTCTCTCTACACTGAGCACCTACTATGTGCCGGGCTTTATATATTGTCTTTACACACACCATCTACAATAGATAGTACTATAATCCAACTTGTATAGCACAACATATATCTAAGCCAAACTTAGATAAATGGAATTACTGTACCCAGGTCACCAGTTAGCAAATAGCAGAGGCAGAAATCTCACCCAGGTTAAGACTGTTTTCTTTAAAGCAGTATTTGGTACACCCTCAAAAGACTGAGGTCCCATTTGATTTATATCTACTGCTCAATATCTAGGCTACAGTAGGCAATCAATAAACATTTGTTGATTGAAGGGAAGAGAGTGGAAAATCATCAGGCTTCCCAAGGTTCACAAGGGAAAGCAGGAGCCTCCTTTGTAATTTGGCTGAAGTAACTATTCAGTCAACATTGAATCAAATGTGAATTGAATTGAGTTAACCCAAGTAATAGAGGTAGATATGTCTCCCGAATTGAAGACAGAAAACTCCCTTCTATATGACTTTGCAACTTATCACTGTCAGAAAGGCTGAGAGCGGAGAGAGCCGGGGCTGAGCTGGCATACACGAAAGAGTCTGGAAAATAATCAATTGAATTCAAACCCCCATACATCATGGATGCTTAGAGCCAGACAGGACCTGGGAGATCATCAGCTTCTCTTCCTTCATTTCACAGAAGAAGAAAATAAAGCCCAGCAGAGGATGTAGTACTGTCTAAACCACCCAAGCTAGAGGAACACTGGGACATACTAGACAGGGTCCCTGTCTCTTTCACGGACTTGTGCATTGCTTGTCAGAATGAGCCCTCAGTTGTCAAAATGACTATTATTCTCTTTCTTTCTAAATAACTTTAAGACAAATACAGCATTCCAAGCGGAAAGCACAAGCAGTTTTCCAGAGGAAGGAATCTAAGTCCTGTGTGCAGACAGCAAATTAATGAACTTGGCTAAAGGACCCTCATGATAAAAAAAAAAAAAAAGATAAATATCCTAATTTTTTCTTGCCTTACATGCCTATTTAAAACTTTTACATGTGCTTTAATTAATAGTTATATTGTTTTCCTCGAAAGGAACATCTGCTTCGATGTTTTGCTTAAACTTGGTGTGAGGAGGAGAGGAAGGAATAAGGTAATTTATAGCATCAGTCAGAAAAAAAAAAAAAAAAAAAAGCCATACATTTAGAGAACTTCCACTTTCAGGTATGGAATGAGGTCTTTCTAGCCACCAGCCCATAAAAATCATAACCCTAAACCTCTCACTGGAGAAGGCAATGGCACCCCACTCCAGTACTCTTGCCTGGAAAATCCCATGGATGGAGGAGCCTGGTAGGCTGCAGTCCATGGGGTAGCTAAGAGTCGGACACGACTGAGCAACTTCACTTTCACTTTTCACTTTCATGCATTGGAGAAGGGAATGGCAACCCACTCCAGTGTTCTTGCCTGGAGAATCCCAGGGACCGGGGAGCCTGGTGAGCTTCCATCTATGGGGTTGCACAGAGTCGGACACGACTGAAGCGACTTAGCAGCAGCAGCAAACCTCTCACTGTTAAGATAATGGAGACCAGGTCAAACTCAGGATAGAAAGGCTGGGGTTCAGATGGACAGAGGATGATGCTGAAATACCACATCAGGTAGGATGCTCAAAACTGCAATTCACACAGAACACTGCTCAAACAATAAAGACAATGTTTGTCAGCTCACACAATTGCAAAGTCCACCAGGAGGGCTGGCATCAGGTGAGGACTGCTCTAGTAGGATCAATGGTATATCCATGACTCAATTTCACTTAGTTTAAAACTGAGGTTACGGAGATGAAAAAAACTCCCTGCCCACTGAGGGAGACAGAATATCTGTTCATGCTGCATCTACCCCCTCACCACCTACTGTTCAGCTCATTATGCATGCATAATGAGAGGTATGCATAGAACACCTGAGACCACAAGAGGAGGAACATCCCCAGACTGGACACAGCACTGGGTTTTCCTCCTTAGAGGGGTCAGGAGGTGTGTCTGACTCCTTAAAGAACCAGCTAAAATTAGTCTTGGAGATGACGTGGAAGAGGAGACACAAACACAAAGAGATTCTATTTGTGTGTCATGGTGGAGAACCACCGTCCGGTGCTCACAGCGAACAGTACACTATTTGTGTGTCATGGTGGAGAATCACCGTCCGGTGCTCACAGCGAACAGTACACTATTTGTGTGTCATGGTAGAGAACCACCGTCCGGTGCTCACAGCGAACAGTACAGAAAGGGAAGGGAAAGACCAAGAAGTAGAGCCTTCCCTGGTGGTCCAGTGGCGGAGACTCCATGCTCCCAATGCAGGGGACCTGGATTTGCTTCCTGGTCAGGGAGTTAGAGGGCTTCCCAGGTGGTGCTAGTAGTAAAGAACCCACCTGCCAACGCAGGAAACTTAAGACACTCGGGTTCAATCCCTGGGTTGGGAAGATTCCCTGGAGGAGGGCATGGCAACCCATCCCAGTATCCTTGCCTAGAGAATCCCATGGACAGAGGAGCCCGGCGGGCTACAGTCTACAGGGTCACAAAGAGTTGCGTGAAGCGATTTAGCACGCTCGCAGGGAACTAGATCCCACATGCCTCAACCAAGAGTTCACATGCAGTGACTAAAGATTCCCCAAATGCAACAAAGACTGAAGATCTCGCGTGAGGCAACTAAGACCCAGCACAACCAAATAAACAAATGTATAAGTGTTAAAAAAAAAAAAAAAAAAAAAGACCAAGACGTAGGTAGCCTCAGATAACAGAGGAGAGTCGCACAGGATGGAGAGTAAGATTCTGGTCCCAATTTCAATGTGTGTGGGGTTTTCCCCATACATTCAAACAAGTCTCTAACAACAAATGGGTGTCTTACAGTTCAACTCAATTCAACACTATCTACCCAGAGACAGCATCAGAGTCTACAGGTTAAGGTCTCAGCGCTCTAAGACTGTCCCTCCCACCCCCTCCTACTTCAGGTGCCAGTTACAAGCTCAGGGCTCACCGGTGCTTTTGACCCACTGGCTACAGATTGAAGTTTCCCATGACTTCCTCCATGCATGCGTGCTAAGTCACTTCAGTCATGTCCGACTCTTTGCAAACCCATGGAATGTAGCCCGCCAGGCTCCTCTGTCCATGGGATTTTCCAGGCAAGAATACTGGAGAGGGTCACCCTGCCCTCCTCCAGGGAATCCTCCCAACCCAGGGATCAAACCGTCATCTCCTGAGGCTCCTGCATTACAGGCAGATTCTTCACCACTGAGCCACTTGGGAAAGCCCGACTTCTTCCTTATGTTTGATCAGTTTGCTAGAGAAACTCACAGAATTCGGAGTAACATTTAATTTACTAGATTATAGGTTTATTATGAAAGGATATAACTCAGGAACAGCCAGATAGAAGAGATGCATAGGGCAAAGTCTGCAAAAGGGAGACAGGGTTTCCTTGCTTTGGGGGCACACTATTCTCCTAGAAATTTAATGTGTTCACCAACCAGGAAGTTCTCTGAACTCCCACCTTTTCAGGTTTCTATGGAGACTTCATTATATAGGCACCATTGATTAAATTCTTGGCCATTGGTGATCAGTTCAACCTCCAATCCCCCTCCTCTCCCCAGAAATCAGGGAGTGGGACTAAAAGCTCTAATCTTCTAAATGCTTTGTTGGTTGCCCTGGCAACCGGCCCCTATCCTCAGATGTGGTCCAAATGTCACCTCCTTAATATAACAAAAAAACACCTTTATCTCTCTTTTCATAGGAAATTCCAAGAATTTTAGGAGCTCTATGCCAGAAACAATGGATGAAAACCAGTTATATATTTCCTGGTATATATCACTATATTACAGTGACATACCAAGGACATGACTGGCCACCACTTAAGGAATTAAAACAAATGTAGATTGGGGTGTTTTCAACATACAGAACCTGAGAGTGGAGGAGGGAATTCCACAGGTAGTTTATGGTATGAGAGAAGACGGAAACGGTCTGATCCC